>NC_056664.1:69929136-70236480 GCF_018350195.1 Panthera tigris | reverse complement strand
TTGATTTCCCTGTGTTGCCAGTCTCCAGTATAATTTGTTGCCTCTAACAAAGTAATAAACAGTGTTCAACTTAAGGTTAGGGCACAGAAAAAGTGGCTTCCCCATGAAAATAAAAACTACATCTCAAAAGTTGGCAGGGAGTACTGTTGCAGCAAAATTTATTGGGAAAAGATTGAAACTGCTTTTATGAATAGAACATTGAGAAAAGCAATATCAACAGAAGTAAAATCTACCATGGTCATAACGTTCTTGACTGACAAATTAAGTCAGGTTAAATCCCTGTGGGACTTTGGTCCAAACCAGTATGTTGTTGGATAGTCATGTCAAGGGCCACCTTCTCCATTGATGTTTTTCTTTAATACTACTTTTTGACTGCCAGTATTTCAGTGATGGTCATATTTGAGTATCCTCATTACATATAAATGTTGGTGACTCTATTCCCATCGCTCTCCCTTTTGGCTTCAAGGCCCCCACTGTTTCCACTTATACACTGATGACCCCTGAATTTGTAAGTGAAACCAATTCCTGACCTGGTCTCTGGGTCCCTTCCCTTCCTACCTATGTCTTTTGGTTGGCACATTTAGTCCATTTACATTCAGTGTTATTATAGAAAGATATGGGTTTAGAGTCATTGTGATGTCTGTAGGTTTCATGCTTGTAACGATGTCTCTGGTACTTTGTCTCACAGGATCCCCCTTAGGATCTCTTGTAGGGCTGGTTTAGTGGTGATGAATTCCTTCAGTTTTTGTTTGTTTGGGAAAACCTTTATCTCTCCTTCTATTCTAAATGACAGACTTGCTGGATAAAGGATTCTCAGCTGCATATTTTTTCTGTTCATCACATGGAAGATATCCTGCCATTCCTTTCTGGCCTGCCAAGTTTCAGTAGAGAGCTCGGTCACGATTCTTATAGGTCTCCCTTTATATGTTACAGCACGTTTATCTAGCTGCTTTCAGAATTTTCTCTTTATCCTTGTATTTTTCCAGTTTCACTATGATATGTCGTGCAGAAGATCGATTCAGGTTACGTCTGAAGGGAGTTCTCTGTGCCTCTTGGATTTCAATGTCTTTTTTCTTTCCCAGATCAGGGAAGTTCTCAGCTATTATTTCTTCAAGTACACCTTCAGCACCTTTCCCTCTCTCTTCCTCTTCTGGAATACCAATTATACGTATATTATTTCTGTTTAGTGCATCACTTAATTCTCTAAGTTTCCCCTCATACTCCTGGATTTTTTTATCTCTCTTTTTCTCAGCTTCCACTTTTTCCATAATTTTATCTTCTAGTTCACCTATTCTCTCCTCTGCCTCTTCAATCCGAGCCATGGTCGTCGCCTTCATTTTATTTTGCAGTTCATTTAGAGCATTTTTTAGCTCCTCCTGACTGTTCCTTAGTCCCTTGATCTCTGTAGCAATAGATTCTCTGCTGTCCTCTATACTGTTTTCAAGCCCAGCGATTAATTTTATGACTATTATTCTAAATTCACTTTCTGTTATATTGTTTAAATCCTTTTTGATCAGTTCGTTAGCTGTTGTTATTTCCTGGAGATTCTTTTGAGGGGAATTCTTCCGTTTGGTCATTTTGGATAGTCCCTGGAGTGGTGTGGAACTGCGGGGCACTTCCCCTGTGTTGTCTTGAATAACTTGCATTGGTGGATGGGGCCACAGTCAGACCTGATGTCTGCCCCCAGCCCACCACTGGGGCCACAGTCAGACTGGTGTGTGCCTTCTCTTCCCCTCTCCTTGGGGCGGGATTCACTGTGGGGTGGCGTGGCCCATCTGGGCTACTTGCACACTGCCAGGCTTGTGGTGCTGGGGATCTGGCGTGTTAGCTGGGGTGGATCGGCAAGGTGCACGGGGGTGGGAGGGGCAGGCTCAGCTTGCTTATCGCTGGGTGATCCACTTTGGGAGGGACCCTGCGGCACCGGGAGGGAGTCAGACCCCCCACCAGAGGGATGGATCCGCAGAAGCACCGCGTTGGGTGTTTGCATGGTGCAAGCAAGTTCCCTGGCAGGAACTGGTTCCCTTTGGGATTTTGGCTGGGGGATGGGCGAGGGAGACGGTGCTCATGAGCACCTTTGTTCCCCACCAAGCTGAGCTCTGTCCTCAGGGGCTCAACAACTCTCCCTCCCGTTGTCCTCCAGTCCTCCCATTCTCTGAGCAGAACTGTTAGCTTATAACCTTCCAGATGTCAAGTCTCGCTTGCTGTCAGAACACACTCCGTCTGGCCCCTCTGCTTTTGCAAGCCAGACTCGGGGGCTCTGCTTGGCTGGCGGGCCGCCCCTCCGCCCCAGCTCCCTCCCGCCAGTCCGTGGAGCACGCACCGCCTCTCCACCCTTCCTACCCTCTTCTGTGGGCCTCTCGTCTGTGCTTGGCTCCGGAGAATCTGTTCTGCTAGTCTTCTGTCGGTTTTCTGGGTTATTTAGGCAGATGTGGGTGGAATGTAAGTGGTCAGCAGGACGTGGTGAGCCCAGCGTCCTCCTACGCCGCCATCTTCCCCTCGGCAATCCTGAAACTTCTTTCCACATTTTAAACAGTGGTTATAGTATACTCTTACAGTATCTTCACTGGGAAAAGATCTGGGAGAATGCCAAACACATATATCTCTAGATGATACATGCCAGATAGTAATCTTAAACATAATTTTAAAATCTTGCTTAGCTGTCTGTAGTTCATTTCTCCTTCCTGGATAGAGGACTCAAGCATCATATAGGCCCAAGTTATTCTTTTGAAGTTTGAATTAGCCATAGTTATATGGGAATAATAAAATATGTAACCTGCTGAGGTAAGTAACTATGGAGGCAACGTTAAAAAATGTATAATTAATTCATTTATAAAATATTCATTGAGTGTCTGCTGAGTACCAGGTATAGTACTAGGCTTTGGGGAGGCCACAGTGAACAAGACATACTTTCTATTCACACAGGCTTCATTCTGACAGGGGAGACAGAAAAACAGGCCATAACTCCACAGAGCACACAGAGAGCAGGAGCTATGAAATCCCCAGGCAGGAGGAAACAAACCTGTCTGCAGAGGCCATGAAAACGGAACAGTCTCAGACAAAGTCTGTCAGCAGTGGACTTGACTTTAAATCCTAGCTGTATACTATTTAACCTCTCAATGGCTCACTTTCCCCATCTACAAAATGAGGTTTTGCCACATCGCACTGTCAAAAGAATTATATGAGCTAAGCTGTTTAGCATGTACAGCATAATAAGCAGTCACTAAATGTTAACCAATGTTACTACTATTATAATTGCCATCGTTACAGCTGAGGCTGAGCTCAAGAAAAGGTGAAAGTGCCTCTTATTAAGGAGCATATTACACTAAACTTCTCTCACTCACCCAAAAGGATTCAGTCAAGTAAGAACTCACAGGCTAAAGGAGCCGCGGAGCCTGCCAAGTCATGCTTGCTCTCTCAAAGCAGAGTACAGAGGAGTGACTTTGTGGCCGAGAGAAAAATCGTTTCATAACTGGAAAAAGTTCTTTGCCTGCTTCAGTAATAGTCCCTTGGATGTGCCCAAATTACTCTTCAGATGAGTGGCTGCTCTTTTTGGGGGCTGGCTGCCTGTGTAATTGCTGAGCTGAACACCTGGGTTCTTTGGTGTTAAATGCTATTGGAGGACAACCTTGGGAAGTTAGTTTCCTGGAGATGCTGCATATACTTGTATTTTTCATCACACTCTCATGGGACAGCTGCTTCCAACTATAGACATGCATTTTATGTGTTTTAGAACACAGAGCTTTTTATCTTTTCAGTATAACTGACTTAATAGTTCAAATTTATGGTCATCATTTTACTTCCCCTCCCTCTTCAATCCTCACATCTAATCTGATATACATTAATCTCAAATCTATCTACTATCTGTCTGCTATTTTCTATCTATCTATCTATCTATCTATCTATCTATCCATCATCTGTCTATAATCTATAGACATCTATCTATAATCTGTCTATAATCTGTATATAATCTGTCTATAATCTATCATTTGGTGGGCAAAAACAAATGAAAAATAAGTTTAATTCCCTTTGTTGAAAATAAGGGAAGAGGTTAACTACCTTCCCGCCTCCCTTGGAGAATTTACTTCAGAAAACTTGTAAACTATGTCTCTTTGAAATGTATAGAAAGCTTTCTAAAAGAAAATAGTCTCTTCCCAGCTTTATGATCCAGGGATGTCTTTCTCAAAGACTTGGAAGCCATGTCTTTGAGATATCATCGAGGAAGCTTGTGCCCCTATCTCCCAGGCTCTGTGGGAGAGTAGGAGTCTAACTTGGCAGTGCTTCGCTGCAAGGTGTAAAGCCATCTCCTTGCTAATGAAATGAGAAATTTACTTTTCCTTTGGGTAAAGCCAATTAACAAACACATAAGGCCACCGCAGTTACCGGATGAATCTAGGATGAACTGTGCATGACAAATGGTGCTGTCAAAGCCTCTTACTTGAGGGCTAGTTGTTGCTAATCTTGAGAACATGTCAGGAAATGGTTGTGTCTGCTCAGCTATATAATAGTGTGAGATTATGTTCCATCTTTGCAGTCTCTTAGCAGGTTGCCTGTGATGTGCATCACAGTCTGGCTTAATGCTTATTCCATAATAAAAGTGTTCTCTTTCTTTCCTGTCTTTGTGGGGGATTTTCTGGGTTGGGAGAAGATTTTCTCTATCTGTCTATTTACCTCTCTCTCTCTCTCTCTCTTTCCATTTCTGTCATATCACCTTATGTGCCATATTTATCTGCCTATAGTATTTCTCTACTTGCTTATAATCATGCTTCCTCCACTTATTCAGCCATGTGGACTTTAAAAACTGAGTTCAGGGGGCGCCTGGGTGGCTCAGTCGGTTGAGCATCTGACGTCGGCTCAGGTCACGATCTCATGGTTCCTGTGTTCGAGCCCCGCGTCAGGCTCTGTGCTGGCAGCTCGGAGCCTGGAGCCTGCTTCGGATTCTGTGTCTCCCCCTCTCTCTCTGCCCCCTCTGCTGCCCGCACTCCGTGTCTCTCTGTCTCTCAGTAATAAATAAATGTTAAAAAAATTAAAAAATAAACTGAGTTCAGGATATCTCATTATTCTTCCTAAAATCCTTCAATGGCTCCCATTGTGGCTCAAATGAAATCCAAAGTCCTATAAGCCCCAAGTGATCTGGCTCTTTTCCAACTCACCCACCACAGCTCCTGTCTTTCTCCTGCTTGCGCATTATGTTTCAGCCATGCTTGCCTTTTGTTTCAATTCCCTAAATGTATCGAGCTTTTTCCCATCCATAGCTTTTCCATATGCCATTCGCTTGGCCTGGAATACTCTTTCCCTCACTCCCTATGGTTTATTTCTTGGCAGGTCTTAACCTAAATGTCCCTTCCCCAGAGAGACCATTCTTCACCCAATCTGAGTACATTGGCCTTATTATTTTTATTTTCTTTTTATCATCAGGGGGCTTATCACCATTCATAACAATATATTTATTTGTTTGGTGTTTGTTTGTCATACAAAGACAGGAAATGTGCATCCCCGACCCTGTCATTGTAAAGCCAGTGCCACCAAGTCATCTGCAACATGGCATAATTCCACAGCTATTTAATGTGTGGATCTCTATTGAAGTTCATTTCAAAGAGAACTATCTCTTAGTGTTTTTCTCCTTTTTGCTGTTTGTGTTTTCTCCTGTTGGAGGGCTGGACTGACACTGAAGACACGCATTTGGAACATTAAACTTGCCAGGGAGTATAACCTGGCAAGTATAACCTTAAAAGCCTATGAATCCCAGTTGAGTACTTTCTGATTTTTTGTTTGTTTTGTTTTCTTTTTTAATTACTGGCACTCTGTTAGTTAGTTATAGATCTGAAGGGCGAGATGTGCAGCACTACCACACTTGGTGACATGCCAGGGAGACTAGGAACTCCATAGGAGTGAAGAGAGCTCTCCTCCATCTGTTAACCCATCAGGATGCTTTTCAACTTGCATTAAAAGTCAGTACTGTACCGAAAAGCATGAAGGGTCGGGAGGTGTGGCAGGGGCCCCACTTCAGTAAGATAGATGGTGGCGCTGGGTTTTGCTATGGGAATGGTTGAAGAAAGTGCTGAGCCCCAATGGGCCACTGAGGATAATGTGGGCCACAGATTTACATTTTCCGCAGAAGTTCAAGAAAGAGTGATTTTAACAAAACAGGCTCAGTTTAGGATGCATGAAACCTTGCAAACAAGATTGCTAGGAGGTAAATAGGTTTGCAGCTCTTAGTACGTGTTTTCTACTTTGTTTTATTTATTTATTTTCCACTCTAGTGCCTTCAAATCATTGGTTGCCAGTTTTATTTTTCAAATACCCTTAACACACACGTTGGTGAGACTTAAAAGTATTATTGATGACAGTGGAGGGTCTTGCTGCACATTTTTATTAATGAGTCACAGAATGCATTAAATAATATGATTTTAAATAGAGACACCATTTACCTCCCCTCTGTACCACCAAGGACTGAGTAAGGGGAGCAAATAAGTTTGTCTTCATGTACAGATCACAAGATTGGTCCCCATTGTGATTCAGTATTTAGTTTTGATTAATTATAAGACCAGAACTTTGGCTCTGACTCTAGGTCATTTTTTGCTTCCTCCAGATGGGCTGTGGAGCATCAGAGTCTCCTTGGTCTGTGGTTGAGACCACTGCCACTCTGCTTTTGTGGAAACTTCCAGGCCTAGTGCCCTTTATTCCCGAGCCCTCAGCCTCCAGGTCAATAATGCAAGATGAGCCAAGTGTTTCTGGAATTACTTTCTCACTCACCTTTTCCATCTCTGAAAATGCAGCTGCAGCAGTTGTGGTCATTGACCCACAGAGTGAAAAGTATCAAATGCAATCAGCAGCTGCCTATCTTCCTGCCCAGCTCCTCTCTACAGACAGAAGAGATTCATGTCAAGTTACCCATTGTTAAGAACAGAAAAGTCAGTGATTTCCCAAGAGCTTCTTCAGAAAACTGAATTTCATCTGAAGTCTGAATCCCTGGGCTTGAGTCCCTGCCTGCAGGTCAGAGGGACCAAGATTTAAACAACCAAGTCTCTTAATAAACTGTTAGTATCAATCTTTCATTTGACCTCTGTCTGGAAATACTTGCTGATTTTTTCTTTCTTTTCTTTTCTTTTCTTTTCTTTTCTTTTCTTTTCTTCTCTTCTCTTCTCTCTTCTCTTCTCTTCTATTTTATTTTATTTTATTTTATTTTCCTTTTTTACACCCTGCTGCTTTTAAAACCCCTTTACACCATTTTTAAATCATAACTGTCAGGATTTCTGAATGTGTGCTGCATTAGGATTTTCCAGGGAATTTTGGGATACTTCCTGGCCTAGCCCTATATACCAAGTCAGATTCATGGACTGGAGCCTTGGAATCATCATTTTTAACAAGTTCTCATAAACTTTTTTTTAATGTTTATTTATTTTTGAGAGAGAGAGAGAGAGAGAGAGAGAGAGAGCAGGGAAGGGGCAGAGGGAGAGGGAGACACAGAATCTGAAGCAGGCTCCAGGCTCTGAGCTGTCAGAATGGAGCCTGCTGTGGTGCTTGAACTCACCAATGGTGAGATCATGACCTGAGCCGAAGTTGGAGGCTTAACCGACTGAGCCACCCAGGCACCCCTCTCACAAATGTTTCTATACTCATGAATAAACATTTGAAGCTCCCTGAAGCACATGGCACATAGTAGATGCCTCCACCGTAGTAACTTAATATGTTAACCCATTGACATGAGAATTCATCAGAAATAGAATTAAAATGCTCATTGCCTTATTCAGTGCATAATGCAGAGAATTTTTACTTGCGAGTATGCTGTCTCTAAACAAGACAGCCAACTCACTGTCCTGAAATGAATGATTTGATAATGTGGGCAGGCAACATGTTCATTGTCACAGCTTTGTTGATTTTTTGTAGATACTGAAGATATGTGTAAGTTCATCGCTAGTGTTACCACAGCGATGATATATAATGTAACGTGGGGTAGAAATTATTTGGTGGCAGAATTTATTTGTAAGGTTTTATATATTATTCCAATCTTTTTTTATAGAATAATAAAGAATTTGAGTCAGTTAAATTGTTCAGTTATAATTTCTACCTTCAAAAGAGGAAATTATATGTTGTAGAAGCTATTCACACTTGGATTTGGGGATCATAAAATGTCTTGGACATATTTATCATGGTAAGTATGCTTTAACAGCATCTCCTTAATCACCTTGCATAGGAAGTATAAGCATATTTGAATAAAGTGGAAAAAAGACCTGATTTTTCCCCTTGGTGTGCGTTAGAAACATTGTGATGCTTATACTGGTAGAAGACAGAGCATTGTGACCTTGTGTAATCTTGGGGTTCCTGAAGTTTTAAGACATAATATTTAAATCATTTCTGAGGGAAAGTCCCATCATTTGACATTTGCCATAACTGCTAAAATCTACAAACTGGCTGTTCATGGGGATTGGTTTGTTAACTGACTCATGTTTGCTGAGTTATTATCAGTGCTCCATTCCTAGAGAAACTTCTCACCTTGGGAACCATCCCTTATTGGATCCTGGAAGATAAGTCTGAAAGGATCATAAGCAGTTTATGACTCAGTCCATGTAGCTGGGCTAAGGAACTTCTTACCTTGAAAGGCTTTTCTTGCAGAGGCTCTGGGCCCAGTGCTTGCCTGGTACACTGTTGCTTTGTGCCATGAGTACCAGCAACACAGAGCTGGAAAGGGCTTGTAGAGGACTTTCAGTCCATTCATTTATCCTCTACCTGTACCCTGGACAGAACCAACTGCATTCTTTCCTAGTCACATCCATATCCTTATACCTTGTCTTACATAGGACAGACTTCATGAAGGTGTGTACAAGGTAAGATAGCAAATCTTACTTATGGATGCATATTGTATAGGTTAAAGAAAAATTGCATGGTACAAGAAAGTGACAAGAGTAGAACTTTGTTTTATTGGGAGTTCAAGACTGTTCTTTATGCTTTGTCAGTGTGCAAACTAATGTGTATCTGGAAATGAGTGGAAGGTTTCTCTCCAGAGAAAAAGAGAAGGAAAGAGAGAGAGAAAAAACCCCAAAATGTTTAGAGTTTCTTGCTGTATGTTCCCAAGTAGAATGAGTAGAAGAGACCCTTGCCTTATACATGAGGAAGACTTAGCACTTGTTAGAGAAATAACAATTTATTAAGCCTTTGTTTCCTGGATTAGTTCTCTACCCCCACCCCATAGTGTTTTAATCATTGGATTTAGTCTGTTGGAGGATTGATAAGTAGCGGATGAAAAGCAGAAAGCATCTCTTCTGGAAAAAGGGGAGAGTTTATGGCAGAACCACAAGTTTTGTATTTAAAGAGGAAAAAAAAAGAATAGGGAATGGCTGTATTTTTGTTTTAATCCTAAGTGCTGAGCTGTATTGCAGAAAAGTCATACATAGATATTTCCAACTCATTGCTTTACTTTAAGCAAGAGGTCAAAATGACCACACATTTGTTTTTGTTTTTGTTTTTAATAGTGAAAGAGGCTTTGAGATTTTAAAGTTTAGAGAATTACTCATCTCAAAAAAACGGATACAGGAAAAAACAATTTTGCTTATGTCACCTGAGCTGTCATATCCTTAAATTGTGCCACTTGCTCAAATTTTAGTTGGATACAGTTTGCCTCATTCTTGTCTTCTTGTTTTGTACTACCTCCCTGG
Source organism: Panthera tigris (assembly GCF_018350195.1). NCBI lineage: Eukaryota > Metazoa > Chordata > Mammalia > Carnivora > Felidae > Panthera > Panthera tigris. Next base: position 70,226,827 of record NC_056664.1, on the reverse strand, counting down.
GATCTCATCCACTCACATTTCAGCTATCAACAATGAAGTAATGAGTCCCCAGGCAAGATTTTATTGAGAATATATAATATTGCCTAGTAGAGGATGGCAGGTAATGCTTTATTTTGTAAGAACCATTGGCATGTAGTGAGTCAAAGGGAGACATAATTTGGATTATGATGACATTATCTAACAAAATATGATTATTAACTTCTGCTGATTTTTAACTTCTTTAATTGTTTAAAGGTTATGATTCTTATTACAAAAGTCATTATTCTTAGTTTTATATTTAATCAAGGACAAACATTAGATGCAGTGCAAAATACACCTAAGTAGATTTCAGGAACTATGAGAAACTATGATCGAGTTTTATACATACATTTTTATATTTTTTCTTTCTTTCTTTTTCTGTGAAGTTACTCATCCTATATAAATGGATTCATTAGAAGCATTTTTATTTATGTTACATGGAACCATCAGATCAGGACAAAATGGTGCCGTTCATATATGTATATACATATTTGTCAATGACCTGGCCAATTAGTATTAAGGGGTTGGTAGTTGGTGGAAATCTGTAATTGATGATTGCTTAATGGACTACCATCCATGAGGAAATGAGTCTATCTCATACCTGTCTGTGCATAAACCATGCACAACATGACCCTTAGTCAAGAATTGACGGTGGCTTTATTTTAATGGTGATTTTGAGTTATCTCTTGACCCTCACTACCTCTCTTTATCTTGGTTATTTTATTTACCAAGTCCCTCAATATGTTGATGTCACACTGCAGATATTTAATAAATATTTTTTTAAAAATTACTGATACTAAGAAGATGGTCCAGACTTTGGAAGTTCCAATTAAAGGTGAGAAAAGGACATCTGCAATGGAGTGATCTGATTCAGCTCACTGAATCTCTCCTGTTCTGAATTAAAAATTTTTTTTTCCAGAAGGGCACCCTCCCCCAAGCCCCCCAAAAAAACTCTTCTGAGGAGTAGCTTATTTTTGGATTATGTACATGTCTCTGTCATGTTCACCATGATTGGTAGATTTTTTAATGTTTATTTATTTATTTGTTTTGAGAGAGAGTGTGAGTAGGGGAAGGGGCAGAGAGAGAGGGAGAGGGAGAATCCCAAGCTGGCCCCACACTGTCAGTGAGAGTCTGATGCGAGGCTTGATCTCACAAATTGTGAGATCATGACCTGAGTTGAAAGTCAGAGTCTAACATTTAACTGACTGAGCCACTCAGACACCTTGATTTTTTTTTTATTGTTTATTGATTGCTCTTAAATTGTAAGACACTAAGTAAATATCATTGAAATAGGGTAAATCAAACTTGCTTTCTGGAGCAGTCTCAAAGTCTGAAATGATCTATGCTTTTGGAAGCAATGCCTCGCATGAGGGATTATTTGCATTATCATAAGTCAGTTCGTTCATTCATTCATTCAATTATCATAAATCAGTTTAATTGCTGAGCTCTTTGCTAACCTGAGGGTTTTCCTGAGTTACATTGTATAAAATGACCACTGCATAAAATGACCACTGCTGTTAGGAGGAAGTTACAACTACTTGGGCAGAACCCTTCTCTTAGGCAGAATCCAGGGAGGGAGAGAAGAGGAGCTAGAGCAGGCTAGGCTGAATTAGGGTAGTTTCCTTGCAATAGCTTTTATTGGACATGGAAGGGGGACTAAGGGCTCTAACTTCAGGGGAAATTTTGTCTTTAAGGTCTTTACAACTTTGTGTTACCTCTCTCTTTTTAAGTACTAGGTTTTCATTCTGATCTTTGCCTCTCTACCAATCTTCCCTCTTCCATCTCAAACAACCCTAACTTTTGAACTCTACCCAGATCTGCTCACTTGGGAAAAGCTCAAATTGGCTCTAACTTGTTTTACTCCGCTACTTTTGGCCCTTATTTCCTCTGCTTCTGCCTTTCTCCCACCTTCTAAATAAAACTTTCAGCAAGATATAGAGAGGAAATAATGCAAACTTGGAATTCAGACAGACCCTAAGTTCAGGTCTTAACTTTTTCCCTTTCATTAGCTGTTGTGGGCAAGTAACACCCTGACCTATAGAATTACATGGGCAAAATTGTGCTGATTATATATATAGGCAATCGCTGGAAAAATTTATCAACTCAGTCCATTCCCAGAGTGGACCTAATCTTATTGCAGCTACTTAGAAACACACAGAGTCCAAGATAGTGCAAAATATTCTTATGTGTCCTTCCAAAGTTACTTCTTAGAGCCAGTTTCACTTCTTGGGGGGCATTGGAAGCTCTCTTGTCTGTCACTTTTTTCTTTTTCTTCGCTTCTTCCAACCTAAGTTTGGTTTCCTTATAGCCAAAGAGCATTTACCTCTAAGAATGTCCAGGTATCTTGAATATTTGAGTAGAACATCTATAAAGGAAACAGTAGGCTGATTGTCCTATTAAGCTGGGGGAGCACAGGGCCAGACAAATGTGTGAAAATGCACAGAATCTCATTCTGCCACATGTATAGAACACCCACACTCAAGACATAGTCCTAAAGAAACAAAAAAAACCTCATACTCATTTTTTCTATTTATACCATTTATTAACAAAATATATAATTAAAATGAATTTCTACTAAAGGGTTAAATGTACATAGTGGAGAATGGAAGGGGCAGACTCAAAGAAATCTTTATCTGTACAGTTTGAAGGTATTGGGGGAGACATTTAAGTAAATTGAATCCTACAACAGTGAATCATTAGGATGTTCATATAGGAAATTTCCCTTTTATTACTAACCTCAATTACCAACAAAAAAGGGTGCCATTCATTTTGTTCTAAATTTTATTTAATTAGGATATTCAGTTTTATATGTGCTTAGCCTTTAAATTTTAGTATATTTTTCTTTCCAGGACTCAGAGGGCCAATTTTCCTAGGCAACATTTGTTGAGTATAGTAAGTCCTAGCATAGTAAGATGAAGGCTCCTTTTATAAATTAATTATGTGTGGTCTGCACCATTTTTTTAAATAAAATGTTTCCATTCACTCTTAAACTTTTTTTCTTTTTTCCTTTAAAAAATGTTTAGTAACACATCATTGTACAATTAAGGAAGTTATTCCTTGTACAGTCAGAGGAAATGAGAGAACATAAAGAGTATAGTATGATAAAGGAATATAAATTACCCCAGGAACATCAGAAAAGATTTAAAGAAGTTGCAAGGTACTGTATCCACAGCTCATCTCCATAGTTCCCAAACACTGCTGTGAGGCCTTTGTCTCTTCTTTTTTTTCCTTTCCAGTTTTATGGAGATATAATTGACATATAACATTATATTAGTTTAAGGTATACAACATAATGATTTGATATATGTATACATTGAAAAATGATTACCACAGTTAGTTTAGTTAATATCCATCACTTCACATAGTTACAAATTTTTTTCTTATGATGAAAACTTTTAAAATCTACTCTCTTAGCAATTTTCAAATATACAATACAGTATTGTTAACTATAGGCACCATGCCATACATTACATCCTCAGAATTAATTAATTTTCTATTTTAGAAAGAGAGAGAAATAGTGTGAGTAGGGGAGAAGGGTAGAGGTAGAGAGAGAGAATCTTAGGCAGGCTCCACACTCAGTGCAGACCCCACTCAGGGCTCGACCCCATGGCCATGGGATCATGACCTCAGCTGGAATCCAGTCCGATACTCAACCAACTGAGCCACCCAACCACCCCAGAATTTATTTATTGATAACTGGAAGTGTATACCTCTTTCTTCTTGTATACATGTACCCTGATTGCCCCTACTCTACCCTCATCTTGCCCCTGAAGACTGAGTTCCAAAAGAAGCATTCTTGACAAAGCAGTGTGTTTTATAGTGATGGAGACTTTACTTAAATACAAGGAATCTGTGCTTATTCCTTTACCTAGTAAAGGAAATGTGGCATAAACTCCAAGTAATTTCTGCAACTGCTTAGGAATTCTTTATGTTTTGCTACTGAGATGGGAAAGCAAAATTTCTAGATGAGAGATTATAAAATTGACAGGATTATAAAATATAGGTAAGTATTACTCTTTAGGGTTCTTAATAAAGAATAATTAAACAATAACTATTAGAGACTGTTATAGTGGTGTTTAGATATTTAATGAGCATCAACTATATGGCAAGCACCATGCTAGATGCTCCATATAAAAAGATGAGGAAATTGTTGCCATCTACAAGAAGCTTACTACCAAGCTAAAAAGGCAGGTGTTAAAAAGAAACAATTAGATTAAAAATATGGCACTTGTTCTAACAGTAATGGATAAAATGATTAAAGAATAGGTTCTAAAAGTGCTAATTTATACTCAGGTGATAGCTTAGACATTGAGGATGCCTGTATCAATGCATTTCTGCTTTGACTGAGGGCAGATCAAACAGTGTGTGAGACACTTCCAAGGAATTCTGCAAAGGAAATGACAGAGGAAGGTTAAAGATGTTAGTGTACTGGCTCATGCAGGATCATTTATCAGACCATCCAATTATAAACATGTTGGGCAGAGTGTGAAATACTAAAAAATGATGCTAACTCTGACCTAAAGAGATTTTTGGGGAGACAGGATCTGACAAATGAACTGGAGTTCAGCAGCATATATCCTTTAAGAAAACACTGGAGTGGGAATTCCACTAATGTTTCTTGCAACTATAGTTGGGACTCTTTCAGATTGCAGGCAACACTCAAGTGTATGGAACCCAGCTCTGCTGCTTATTTTCTCTGCAACTTGGCCAACTTCTCTGACCCTCAGCTTCCTTGCCTCTGTACACTACCCTCATAGAGCTCATAGAGCTTTTGGGGGGATTCATTCATGCCCAAATTTACTAGACATTATGTTAATTTTTTTCATGTTTATCTAATATAATCTTCAATAACTTCAATATATTATCCTCATTTGGCAGGAGAAGAAATCAAAGTAATTATCCCAAGAACACATGGCTATAACTTGCAGAGCCCAGAATGGGATTCTGATCTATCTCACTCCAAAATCCAACCTTGTATAAACTAGGTTCTCATTTGACAGATGGAATACATATGAAGGCACTAAAAAATGTCATTTCTATGTAGTTAATCAACAATTATTTAACACCTACTATATTCTAGGCATTCCATTAAAAACCAAAGGTAAATAACAATAGAGATTTCAGTGAGATAAAAAATTATGTAATCTACTATTTGCCAGGATAGAGAATGATAAACTCAAAGATCAGACCTCCTCTCCACAGAAATTATCTGCTAACACTTGAAAATTTCATTGATGGTTATAACTGTCAAAAAAACTTAAGGAATAATTTTCAGCTCTAAAATCTAAGTTATACAACATTAACATTATGGTACCCTATGGATATAATATACAAATTAAAAGATTAGAATTCTGAAGATAAATTTTAGAAAGAATATAGAATCTAATATACATCAATATATAAAAACTTACATCTACATCTACCTGCCATTTTATCAATCTCCATCTGTTTTGATATATACATATCTGTGTATATCGAGACAATATCAGAACTATGTAGGAAAAATAGTTAACACCTGATAAACATTTCTGAGTTTAAAAGAACAGTGCTCATTCAGAAAGACGTTGAGGGCTATAGGGGAAGGATAATTAGGAGTGGTTTAGATGAATAGTGATTGAAAGGGTGGTTTAAGAAGCAAGTGCTGTAAATAAGTCAGTCAGAGAAAGACAAATACATGATTTCACTCATATGTGGAATTTAAGAAACACAACAGATGAACATAGGGGAAATGAAGGAAAAATAAGATAAAAATAGAGAGATAGGCAAACCATAGAGACTCTTTAAAGACAGAGAACGAACTGAGGATTGCTGGAGGAGAGGTGGGTGGGAGGATGGGCTAAATGGGTGATGGGCATTAAGGAGGGCACTTGTTGGGATGAGCACTGGGTGTTATATAGAAGTGATGAATCACTGGGTGCTACTGAAACCAAGACTCCACTGTATGTTGACTAACTTGAATTTAAATTTAAAAAATCAGGCAAAGAGCAGCAATGGCAACAACAATAATAATTACATAAACATTAAACAAACAACCAAACAAGTGTTGTACAAAAGCAGGAAATTGTAAAATTAGCCTAGGGTATGCAGGTAATTACAATTAGTTATTAGTAGAACATGAAGAATAAGGCAGTGTTGTAGGAAAGTCACTTGGAAAGGCACAGAGGTTATTGTGATTTTATTGGAGATTTGCACTGCTGGAATTTTTTTTTTTTTATTACGTAGGTTTTTGCAGTAGCAAAAAGGGGGAGAAATAGATAGTAGTATAGCAATAGAAGCATCAGCATTGTGCTGAGAATACACTGGGACAGTATAGACCAAAATGGGATGAATGTAGAAAAAGAAGAAGTCAGAAGATAATAAAAAAAAAAAAAAAGGAGGAACCAGATCAGCATTAGGTTTGTCTGTTCCTCAAAAACTTTTGGTTTAGATATTTGCTCCCTATTGAGGAGGGACTGATGATTAATACAATCTTCACTCATGAGTCTATGTATTTAAATTATATAAGTGTATATATGTATATATATTACATACGTATATCTATATCTAATCTATACCTATCTATGAATGATTAAGTATAAATTTACACAATTCATTTCTTTTGTCTTCATAAATAAACAGGTTATATTTTATTTACATAATTAAACATGTGTTAAGTATTATTATATTTGAGGCTCTATATTAAGAGCTTGATTTACAAAGATGGATACAAGATTGATCCTGGCACTTTTAAGTGCAGATGAGGAGCAGTGAATGAACCAGGTGAACCCAAATGATGATTGTAATTGCCTTTTTGGTTTCTAAAGCAAGTGGTCTTATTTCTTACCTTTCTAGACCTTCCTGTCCTCATTCCTGGCTTTCATGCCTGAAGGTTTTGGGAATCCCCAGCCCCATGTGAGAGATGCATTTCCTTACCCGTCAACTCTGCAGGACTATACTGGGAAGGTGGTCTCCTGGTCTTTTTTTAAGAGAAGAGGATCAGACAAATAGCCATGCCTTTAAGCTTGCTTAACCCTCCCAAGTAATAAGTACATGAGGCTTTGATAAAAATCCCTTATTATATTTACCATGAATCCCCTAAACTCTACCTCAACATAAATTATACTGCATTTTCTGAGGTTTATAATTATGTGGAATCTATTTGCAACTTGCTTGAATCAGACTAAAAAAGGGAATTATGTACTCAAGTCCTAGACTAAATAAATCTAGGGAAATATGAAGCCATTTTTCACTTCTATTAATAATTTCAAACATAGCTAACATGAATCAATTTTAATTGCAGAATTAAAATAATAAACCAGTTGGAAAGTCAACTGTTTAAGAATCAGACATATTAGTTTTTTCTGCCTCTAGCTCAAATACTTTTTAAAGGATTGGAAGATTCTATAATTATACTTAAAAATATGTTTTTTAACAAGGCAAATAAACACTGATATCGAGTTAAAATATGTGTTATTTGTGATTGGATTATTTCAACAGCAACAGATGAAAAATACTAACATGATTCATCCCAAAGTTAAGAGATATTTTTATTATTGTGATAAAAACCACAAAACATGAAATCCACCTCTTAATAAATTTTTAAGTGTACGGTATAGTATAACAGCTTGAGGTAGAATACAGTGCATCTATTCTCAGGCTTTGCTGCAGAATTATATTAACATGATGAACTTCCTGGTGAAAATGTCCAATTGATGTACCTTATTAAAATATTCTATTTTATTTTAGAAAATATCCCAGAAAGGAATATTCTTTATTCTTGAAAGTCTTTATTCTTGAATTCTTCCAAAAAAATCACTTCTTAGTAATTAACTAAGAACTCCATATATAGTTATTTTAAATTTCAACCAAAATAATAGTATTTTACTTAAAATTTCTTTATAACAGTTTAGTGACTTGTCACAGCTAATTTTAATCATGTAAAAACTTTTAATCAAGTACAGAAGATGGCCATCATTGCAATGACATATGTGTCACAGAAAGCAAAGTGGATCCATCTTACTCAACTAGGTTGTATATACCAATTGCATGGTTTTTTTTACTATAATCATGGTAATTCTCTGTGTCATGTCTCTCCTTAAAATTATTCAGACTCTGCTTTAATTGTTGGACATATTCAAATTCCTTTACGTGGTATTTAATAGTTTCTGAAACCAAGTTCCAACTTAGCTTTCCTGCCAAGCGTTACCACCCAGGGACAAAACATAAATGTTTGTTTGTAGTAGCACATCACAGAAGATGGAGATTGGAGAGAGTTGAAACTTAGTTCAAGATTCACATAGCAGGACAGGAGAAAGATAGGAAATAAAGGCTGAATGAGGGATTACTCTGGAGGTGGGGCAGCCAGGCAGCCTTAGAAGATGCCAGGCTGTATCATTTGTAAAGCTGGAGTCAGGGTGGAAGGTTCAACCAGGTAGGATCTCTGTGTAGGGAAGCCAGTAGTCTGGTACTGACCAGAGACCACAGGGTGAGGGACAAGAAGTGGTTTGTGCCAGTAGTTTGAGAACTAATCAGGCTCTGGTCTACAGAAGAAATGGAGAAAGTACATGATCAGAAATAAGAAGAGGCAAGACAATGCTTCCAAAGGAGGTAAAAGAACAGGTCGTAGGTTTTATCTTAAGGGTAGGTCCAGAATCTGACTGGTAGAGACAAAGAAGCAGTAGTATAGGATTCTAGTGGATTTGGGGTCTGGTTTTGAGGATGACTTAACTTAAATCTCATCAGATGAAAGGACTGAGATTGTTGATGTACTTCTTGTCTTAGAACTGACTAAGGGACTAGGCTAGACTACATACCCAGGAAAGAAATATCAGAAAACTTAGGTGTGGACAGGCAAAAAAATCAGAGGAGGAAGAAATGATAAACTGATGTTTCTAGCCTTACCTCTCACTGCTCCAAAATGCCAACTAACCCCCTGAGTTAGCCCTCTTTTCACATAATTATTCTTTTCCCCATTGTTCCAGCCTTTGTGCATGGTACTTAAGTGAAATGTTTTTCCCTATGGATAGCAACTGGATGCAATTCCACAAACATTTATGAAACAAATGCCTCATGGCAGTACTCTGCTACAGAGATGAAAAGAACAGAATCTAAATCTCATGGGTTTCCAATATTCCTCCTGAACCCTTACTGCTTACTCTCTCTGCTGATTTCCTTAACCATATGATGTGAGATATTTTATATCTTGGGGTAAATGTTAATATTAAATTCAGAATGTATATCACCAGCTACCACCACTAGACTGCAACTTATTTAAGGTGTTAGGTATTGTATATTAAAACTTCTTTCCATCTAGCATTGTAGGCAGAGTAAAACCTTAGTAAGTTGTTGATTTACTGGCTATTTTAGTTTGGTGGTTATAAATTTTGCTTGTCATTAGAGCTTTTGCATTAGTTCATGTCAATATGCAATTTTGTCAGGTATTTTAAAATCCTTTAAATACTTTGACATTTTAGAGAAAAGGATTGAACTATGAAAACATAAGCTCTGTGAACAATTCAACCTTCAAAATAATATTTATTTATATCTTTAGAATTTATGTAGGGGATATCTTAATTTTATGGTCTAATTGGCAAGAGTTTGCTTCCAGGGCTTAACAAAACCTGTGGCTATGTAAAGCTGAGAAGAATTACCTAAAATCTTTGGATGTATAATTGAATAGCTCACTATTAAAACAGTATTAACTTGGTTTTTGTTGTTGTTGTTGTTGTTGTCTTGTGTTATTGCTTATAACATTATTTATTGCCTGTAATGTTAAACTCAGACTTATGACTTAGATTATATTAAAAATTTAAACAATTATCTTAATTAGATATAAAAGCAGGGTTTGCAATCACTAATGAATCATAACAAAATTTAAGAAAGAGAGACTCAGATAAACACCTCATTCAGTTACAGAGAAAATTATAATTGGGGAAATGTAATCCAAATGGAAGCTAGCTGTAAGGGATTCAATACATAATGCAAGAAGCAATTATGCTGGCCTTTTGAAAAATTATACCACTCTTTTTTTCCCCCTTCAAATTTAGAATTTTTCCTTAATAATTAATCAACTTGAGAGTTGAGGCTCGACATTTTTCAGTAGTATTGAATTTGGGTGGGGTACTCTCCCTGATAGTCAAAGATGGCTAGATTCTCAGAATATGATTCTTTATAGACTTTTCATTGCGTGAAAGTATTATGGGAAAAATATATAGTTTGTATGACATAAGTTATTCCTATTAATTGTTACCTACAGAATACTGGGTAAAACAAACTGTATTCATTGAAATGATGCTCTTTCAATCCCTTCTATAGTAGCTGTATATATTGCATCTACTATACTTTTCTGCAAACCCAATAAAGGCCGAGGCACAGAACTCTTTCTTTGAAGGAAAATGATTGCATCTGATTTTCACAAAGACTTACTTAGAATGTCTACATTTCATGTGTGTGTGTGTGTGTGTGTGTGTGTGTGTGTGTGTGTGTCTGTGATGAATCCTAGACTAACACACATATAGCCACATTTTTCTTTTCAGATGAGGCCTCATTAATAAAAACATATTTGGACTTTCTAAAAGAAAAATCTTCCTGTGTTTCTTCTTTACCATTCACACAGAACATTTCCGTGACCAGATGTATCAGTTTTCCACACCAAGCTATTCTCTGATGCCAGCTGGGTGTCCTACAATTCAATTCAGTTCTGACACTAACCAGAGGTAGCACAGACTCAATAAGTTAAGGGTTCAGTCCCACAAGACTGTCCCTCACTTCAGATGTCAATTACAAATCCAGGTTCTGTGCTCCTCACCTGTGCTGTACAAATCCTCACCTGTGCTTCTGACTGACTGCCTGTAAATCAGTATTCCCATGAACCTCTCCTTGGGTTCAGAAATTTTCAAGGATGGCTCACAGAACTCAGGGAAACAATTTACTCTTTTAATATAAAGAATACAATGAAATATAAGGATGAGTAGTCAGATAAAGAGATACATAGGTGCAAGGTCTGGGAGGGTCCCAAGTGTGGGGGCTTCTGTCTATGGAGTTAAGGTTACCAGCCTCCCAGCATCTGGATGTGTTCACCAAGCCCCCAACCTTCACTTTTGGGATTTTGGGGCAGGGGCTTCATCATGTAGGCATGACTTATTATTACCTCATTCTCCAGCCTGTCTCCCTTTTCCAGAGGATGGAGGTGGGGCTAAAAGGTCCAAGCATCTAATCATGGCTTGGTCTTTCTGGTGACCAGCCTCCATCCTGAAGCTACCCAGAATAGCCTCATAAGAACAAAAGACACTCCTATCACCTGGGACATTCCAAGGGATAGAGGAGTTCTGTGTTAGGAACTGGCACCACAGACCAAATATTAGAATGAAAGATATTCCCAGTGCCCTTTAGGAAATTAGAAGGGTTTTAGGAGCTCCTTGTCAAGGAATGGAATGGAAAGACCAATACACAGATTTTCTATTATTTCACAGACTTTCTTCCACAACAACCACTGCCTCAGTATGCATTATTTTCTTATTTAAATCAGTATAGCTATATATATATTGTAATAATTGTTCTCTTTTTGAAATAAAATAGTTTTTTTCAGGATTTTATTTTATTTCTTTCCCTCTGCTTTTTTCTCCATGTTTAACTGGTGGGTGAGTGGAAGAAGAAACTTACCTTTGCTTATCTTTTGGGGAATGTACATTTGTTGAGTACTGGCCATATTCTGGACCATATGGTTGAGCAACTGCATTATTGTCTGGCAAAAGAAACAACACAAATACCTGAAGCACTTAAAGAATAGGAAGTGCTATAGTGTCATGGTGATTGAAAGTCTCTTGACTGACACCCTTCTCTGCAGTGACTGGTGAGGATACAGCACTCCTTAGAGAAGAGCTAGGCCTGAAGAAATAGGATGTGAGTGAGGGTCTAAAATAACAGTGATGATATGGCAAGTACTCATTTTTAAGTGCCTATCATGTGCCAGACCTTATACTAAGCACTTTCTGTATACTCATTCAAACCTTAAAATAGTTGTTAGGTCATCTTATTATACTCATACTCTTTCTCATGAAAACAGCCAACTATACTATTAGAGTTAGGTCCTTTTCTGATTTTGTTTATCTTGTTTGGCTTCTTTCTGAAAACCTCCAATGAAATGACAATAGATCCAGAATTGATTTGACAGCAATAAAAGTAGGATGCTGTGGAAAATGCTGACAAGATTATTTTCTTCTATTGAGTACTTTAACAGATCCCAAAGGGAGATGCAACTTCCGTGAGAAATCTTGAGAGTATGAAGCTTCTTGTTTTATAACATCTTTGCCTTCCAATTGAGATTGGCTCAAGCCCTCAGTTTTTCATTGGACTCTCAAAGAAACTTTCCAATGATTTTTCTGAGATTTCTAATGCTATTGTTTAGCTTGGAGTCTGTTTTTTTCTTTCACAGAACCATCTGAGAAATTTTTTAAAAACAATGTTCTGAATATGATACCTTTCTTTCAGAGAACTTCATGCGCTGCTTACAGAATGAAAAGTAAGATCCTTAGAATGATCTTTAAGGCTGCCATCCTCTAGCCCCTATCTACCTTTTTAGTCTTTTCATTCTTTCATTCATTCTGCACTCTACCAACACCTGTCTATTTTTCAATCATAAGGAAATTTTGTGTTTGCTACTGGGAGGGGTGAAGAGTCTGGACTTCAGAGACAGATACCCAAGTTTCAACACCTGACTCTTGTTTATCTCCAGCTGTGAGACTTAAGGCAAGTTACTTTGTTCTGGTTTTTTCTTTATAATGAGGATAATTATAATATCTATCCTATGGGGTTATGGTGAGAACCAAATGAACAAATGAACTTAAGTGTAAAGCACTTAAGACAGTGATTTGCATAAGGAGAGTGCTATGTGTCATTTATTATTTTTTATCTGTGTTCATTCATAATCATTTGGCCTGACGTATCTCCCATTTCTAACCTCTCACAATTTGCCCTTCAAGACTCTACTCAGATGCTGTCTCCAGTATTAAGTCTTTCTAGACTTACTCCCTTTATCCCAGGAGTTTGTTATTCCATCCCCTTCCTATTTATGCCTATATGTTATTAGATTTGTACTTACATTATGCCATCCATCATATTGTGTTTATAAATAGTGTTTTTTTTCCCTCTAGGGGATACTGTTGCTCCTTGAGTGAAAAAACCAAAAGTCTCAGTATGTGGCATAATATAGAGAGAAGTATCTGAATTCCTAGAAACCTAGGTTCAAATTAATTGAAGTGTGAAGAAGGCCAGATTACCTAATGTCTGCAAGCCTTAGTTTACTCATCTTTCAATTAGATGAATAATTGCAACTTTTTATGGTTATGTCAATATTATCCATCATTGTGATATTAGTTCTACCCCCCTTGATATTTTGACAAATTTTATAGCCATTTCCTTTATTGTTTGTATATATTAATTAGCAACCAAGCATGGGAGTTTAGAGAGGTTGGGCAAAAAGGAAACAGTGAGGATTTCTTCAATAATGAGAAATATTAACATAATATAGTTTCCCCCTAAATATTTGAAATCATACAGTTTCCCTGAGGACATTTTATGCATTTTTTTGATTATATGACATACCTTTGCTCTTTGCTTAGTTGAACCATCAGTAATATTCTGGGAATCTTTTCCCACACATGTTTCCTCAAAGTAAAACTCTTCATGAACCAACATTTCAGATGAATAATTGTGGATTATCTTAAATCCTAGAGGTTTTGAAATTTCATGATTTAATAGTTTTAGAGGGATTCTTTTGGGAGTTAATTTTCTTAAACCCTACTCAATGCAATATTTTTCTTTATGCCATTTTCTGTAAAGGCTGCTCTTAGAAAATCAGTTAAGACTTCTGCTCAGTGCAAATGTCCATGAACATAGCCTCAAACATTATCTATGTTCTTTCATCAAGTATCTTTTAGCTGGAGCAAGAGAGAGTTAGTGTATAATATTGCTTGCATCTTTCAGATAAGGAAATTAAAGGATGAGGAAATTTAAAGTGGACTGAAGAAAGAAATATATAACAACTTCATGTCTTTGTGCCTGCTAATACCCGCTCAGTAGGTTGAAGATTTTTTCCTCAGCTTTATGCTACATTTTTTCCCATAAAATATTCCCCTCCATCTCCATATATTATGGAGATAATTCAATGGTAAACTATAAATAAAAATAATATTTTGGGATATATTTTTCTATTTCAGCCATTGTTTTCCCACTTTAAAAACTTAATTTGACAGCTTTGACAACCTGCCTTTAGAAATAACAAAATAGAAGAGCAACGCAAATAAGTATTGCTGTTGCATTAGTCAAGGTCCTCCAGAGAAACAGAATGAATAGGATACCTATACCTATACCGCTCTCTCTCTCTCTCTTTCTCTGTCTTTATAATAATATTTATTATAGGAGTTAGCTCACATTATTTTGGAAGTCAAGAAGTTCCATGATCTGCCATCTGCAAGCTGGAGAACTTAGAAAGCTGACGATGCAATTCAGTACAAGTTCAAAGGCCCAAGGACCAGAGGAGCTGATGTTTGAGGGCAAGAGAAGGTGGATGTCATAGTCAAAGCAAACAATATATTTGCTCTCCCTCTGCCTTTTTATTCTATCCATGCCCTTTAATTTAGACTAACTAGAAATGACCTATGAAATGACAAATACATATAATCGATGGTAATATAAAGCATAGTTATATACAATTAACTCCAAATGATATACAGTGAAGTTCTGCTATTAATTACTAATTCATATGAGTTGAAATTATTGAAAACTTTCAATCAAGTGTTTGTTTTACCTTTTTCTTTTACAATTACCAATCTTAAATAAAATAAAATAAAATAAGGTAAAATAAAATCTCCAGTCTTTACTTCCATGATTTTTTACAGTTCAATTTCAAAACAATATATTGTCACTTATCTGTTGCATTGTTTAAGATTAAGTTGGCTGTACCTAAATGACTAACAGATTCCCCCATATAGTGGCTTAAATAAGATAGAAATTCTTTCTCTTTCATGTAAAAGAAGTCTGGAGTAAGGTAATTCACTATTATCTGGTGACTCTTATTTTCACCAGAAATACTAGTTTCTATGTCATGCTCTTCATTCTCAGAGTCTGGCTTCCATGCTGCAGATTTCCTTGTGGTCTGAGATGGCTTCTGGGACTCTAGCCTTCACATCCATATCTCAAGCAGCACACAATTAAAAAACAGAACATTGCCACTCTGTTAAACTAGGGTTTTATAATTAAGGGAGAACGGAATAATGGATATTGAATGGAACCAGAAGGATTTGTATCCCTCTACATAATCTGCAAAATGCAGGCTGCTCATCAATTATTATAACCGAAAGCTTATTTCTTTTATTTGTGTCGTGCTGTGGCTTTGAGCAATGTCTGTGTATTTTTCACTCAACTGCCTTTGTGTTTTGTCTCTGAAGTGTAGGGATTTTTAACTGATTTGCTTTTTTGTAAGAAAAGTAACATCCTAATTAAACTGGTGTTGGAGAGAATCCTTCATTATGCAGAAATGTGGATACTGTAATAGTTCCTATTTGAAGCTTAAATATCTTCCTCTGCTGACATATTATTGTAAACCGTCAAAAATACTTGATAATTGTAAAGACTATACAGTACTAATATTCAGAAAACAAATACAGGCTAGCCATGTCATTTTTTAAAATGTGACATTATATATCATTTACTATTTGTCAGATACTTTTTTTAAGTCCTTTGAAAATTTTACCTCATTTGCCTTTTCCACTCTCATTCTCTCAAGAGTGTATAGTGGAGTTTCCCAGAAGCCACATGACTTGTGATGCCATCACTTCTCTGATGGCTGAAGGCATGTGTGCTTGTTATTCCTTCACTTTAAAAAGTTCTGTTTTAATTTTTTATGCAGTGGATATAATATACACAAACAGCATCTTTTTGAGGTCCCCTGTAATATTTGAAAGTGAAAAAGAGTTCTGACACAAAAAATCACTACTAGAACACTTGAATAAATTAAAATTTTGATTTTCATATTCTATAGTCCATCCATCAACAAAATTAAAAAAACATTTAACTATGTTCAGAGTATATAATGCTAAGATGGAAACTAAGAAGTATGAGGTTATAGTTCTGTTGAGGTAACCAAATGTGTGTGTGAGTGTGTGTATGAGTCAATGAGCTATTGGCATGATAATACTAACAAACCACACCAAAACTAGTGGTGTAAAGCAACATGCACTTACTATTACACACAGGTCCATAGATTGGCTGGCAGTCCTGCTGATCTTGGTTGGATTCACTCATGTACTGCAGTCAGCTGTGGAATAATTGCACTGATGGTACTGGGAATGCTTCAGATAAGATGAGGGGAGATGCAGCCCTTCTATACATGTCTTATACTATAAAAGAGTAGCCCAGGTATGTTCTCATGTTTATGGAACAGATGTAAAAGAATGGAAAGGCTAGGGCAAGCTAGGGAATATACTCAAGAATTTTCTAAATCTCTGCCTGGTATCATGTCTGCTAACCTAGTTTCTGGCCAAAGAAGTCACATGAGCGAGCTCAGAGTCAGGGGCTGACGCACAACACTCCATCCATGATGACAGAGATAAAATTGGGAGCATAAGTACAAACAGTGTACCACAGTATATGTATACGAGAAGATAAAGTCTAAAGTTATATTCGCACTCCCTGAAGTGCCAGGCCCTGGGGAACAGAGGACACTACACTGCAGGACACTACATAAAAGCCTTCATAAGGCTATTATCATTAAGAGTAAGAGAACTAGCTGACTTTCCTAACAAAGAAAGCAGATGGAGAGATTTAGACAAAATAAGGAGACAGAGAAATATATCCCAAATGAATGAACAGGACCAAACCACAGGAAGAGATCTAAGTGAGACAGATATAAGTAATATGCCTGATAGAGGATTTAAAGTAATGATTATAAAGATACTCACTGGACTTGAGAAAACAATGGAGGACATAGTGAAACCCTTAACAAAGAGATAAGAAAGAACTAATCAGAAATTAAAAACACAATAAATGAAATAAAAAATACACTTGATGGAATAAATAGCAGGCTAGGTGAAACAGATGAGTGAATTAATTAGCTATAGACAGGGTAATGGAAAGTAGCCAAGCTAAGCAAAAAAGGAAAGAAAATTATGCAAGTTAAGAATTGTCTTAGGGAACTCAGTAACTCCGTCAAGCATAATAACATTCACAATACAGGGATAAGAAGAAGGAGAAGGAGAAGAAGGAAGAAGAAGAAGAAGAAGAAGAAGAAGAAGAAGAAGAAGAAGAAGAAGAAGAAAACAGGCAGAAAATTTATTTGAAGAAATAATAGCTGAAAACGTCCTTATCTGGGGAAGGAAACAGATATCCAGATCCAGGAGGCACAGAGATCTCCCCAAAAATTCAACCCAAAGAGAACCACACCAAGACACATAGTAATTAAATTGGCAAAAAAATAATAACAATAAAGAAAAAAGTTTTTAAGCAGCAAGAGAAAAGAAGACAGTTACATACAAAGGAATCCTTAGAAGACTGTCAGTGGAATTTTCAGCAGATGCTTTGTAGGCCAGAAGGGAGTGGCATGATATATTAAAACTACTAAAAGAGAAAAATCTGCAGCCAAGAATAATGTATCAAGCAAGCTATCATTCAGAATAGAAGGAAAGAGAAATAGTTTCTCAGACAAACAAAAACTAAAGAAGTTCATGACCACTAATCCAGGCCTACAAAAAATATTAAATATTTCCTTTGAGTGGAAAAGAAAGATTATAAATGAGAGTATGATAAGTAAAAAACACAAAAATAGTAAAAGTAAGTATTTCCATAAAAAGGGATTCATAAAATAAAAGAATGTAAGATATGTCATCATATACCTAAAAGGTGAGAAGGAGAGGAGTAAAGAATGGGTTTAAACTTAAGTGACCATCTAGTCAATATAGACTGTATATGCAGAAGATGTTATATACAAACCTAATGGTAACCACAAATCAAAAGCCAGTAAGAAATAAGCAATAGAATAAAGAGAAAGAAATCCAAATATATCACTAAAGAAAGCCAACAAACCATGAAAGAAAGCAAGAAAAGAAAGGATCAGAGAAAAATCTATAGAAACAGCCACAAAACAAATAACAAAATGACAAAAATACATATCAATAATTACTTTGAATGTAAATGGACTAAATGCTCCAATCAAAAGACATTGGATGAGTTACACAGTGGATAAAAAAAACAATGCCCATCTATATGCTACCTACAAGAGACTCACTTGAGACTGAAAGACACCTTTATATTGAAAATGAGGGGCTGGGGGCACCTGGACGGCTCAGTCAGTTGAACATCCAACTCTTGGTTTCAGGTTCGATCATGGTTCCAGGGTCATGGAATTGAGCCCTGCTTTTGAGGGGGGTGGGCTCTACATTGAGCATTGGACCTGCTTGGGACTTTCTCTCTCTCTCTCTCTCTTTCTCTCTCTCTCTCTCCCTCTGCCCCTCTCCCCCTCTCCTCTGCTTGTGCTCTCTCTCTCTAAAATAAAATTAAAAAAAAAAAAAGGAAGTGAGGGGATGAAGAAACATTTATCATGCAACTGGATGCCAAAAGAAGGCCCAGTAGCGATATTTATATTGGACAAAATATTCTTTAAAACAAAGACTGTAACAGTAACAAGAGACAAAGAAGGGCACCATGTAATAAATAAGGGGAGCAATGCAAAAATAGGATATAACAATTGTAAATATTGATGTGCCCAGCATGTGAGCACTCAAATACATAAATCAATTAATAGCATAAAAGAAATAATCAATAGCAATACCATAGTAGTAGATGACATTTAACACCCCACTTACATTGACGGATAGATTATCTAAACAGAAAATCAACAAGGAAACAGCAGCTTTGAATGATGCACTGGACCAGATGGATTTAGCAGAAATATTCACAACATTCCATCCTAAAATAGCAGAATACATATTCCTTTAAAGTGCACATGGACCATTTTCCCAAAGAGATCACATATTAGCCCACGAAACAAGTCTCAACAAATTAAAAAAGACCGAAGTCATACCATGCATCTTTTCAGCCCACAATACTAGGAAACTAAAAATCAACCACAAGGAAAAATCAGAAAGAGCACATATACATGAAGGTTAAACAAGTTGCCACTAGACCATGAATGGATCAACTAAGAAATAAAAAAAGAAATAAAAAATTACATGGAAACAAATGAAAATGAAAACACAACAGTCCAAAATCTTTGGGATGCAACAAAAGCGGTTTTAAGCCTGGCTCACTCAGTCAGTTGAGTGTCCGACTCGATTCAACTCATTTCATGATCTCATGGTTGTGGAATCAGGTCTTGTGTTGGGCTCCACACTGAGCATGGAGTCTGCTTAAGATTAAATTTTCCTCTGCCCCTCTCCTCCCACTCATGCTCTCTCTCTCTCTCTCTCTCTCTCTCTCTCTCTCTCTCTCAAAACAAAAAAACAAACAGAAAGATTAAAAAATGGTTTTAAGAGGGTAGTTTATAGCAACACAGGTCTACCTCAAGAAGCAAGAAAAATCTCAAATAAACAACTTAATCTTACACCTAAAAGAGCTAGAAAACAAACACAACCCAAACCCAGCAAAAGGTGGGAGCATAAATAAATGATATACAAAGTAAAAAAAATAATAGGCCAATAAAACCAGGAGCTAGTTCTTTGATATCAACAAAATAATAAACCTTTAGCCAGATTCATCCAAAAAGAGAGAGGGTGGGTGATAAAAATAAACAAAATCACTAAGAACAGAGGAGAAATAACAACCTATATCACAGAAACTTAAACGATTGTGACAGAATATTATGAAAACCTACATGCCAACAAATTGGACAACTTAAAAGAAATGGATAATTTCCTAGAAACATATGACCTACCAAAACGAAAGCAGGAAGAAATAAAACATTTGAACAGATCTATCACCAGCAATGAAATTGAATCAGTAACCAAAAAAACTCGTAAAAAACAAAAGTACAGGACCAGATGGCTTCACAGATGATTTCTACCAAACGTTTAAAGAAGATGGGGATTAAGGAATACACTTGTTGTGATAAGGACTAGAGGTTGTATGAAAGTGTTGAATCACTGTACTGGTACTGTCCACCTGAAACTAGTATTACACTGTGTGTTAACTAATTGGAATTTAAATTAGAAGTTAAAAAATAAAGAATAGTTAATACCTATACATTTTAAACTGTTCCAAAAAACAGAAGAGGAAGGAATATTTCTAAATTAATTCTGAGGCCAGTATCACCCTGATACCAAAACCAGATAAAGATGCTATGAAAAAAAAAAAAAAAAGAAACTATAGGTAAATCTCTCTCATGAATATGGATGGAAAAATCTTAATCAAAATATTACGAAACCAAATCTAATGATACATTAAAAAAAATCATACACATGATCAAATGGGATTTATTCATGGGATTCAAGAGTGGTTAAATATCCACAAAACAATGTGATACATCACATCAATAAGAGAAAAGATGAAGAACACATGGTTATTTCAATTAATGCAGAAAAAGCATTTGACAAAGTGTAACATTCATTCATGATAAAAACCCTCTTCAATGTAGGTCTAGGGGCAAGATACCTCAACATAATAAAGGCCTTATATGAAAAACCCACAGCCAGTGTCATACTCAATGATGAAAAACTAAGAGCTTTTCCCCCAAGGTCAGAACCAAGACAGGGATTTCCCTCTCACCACTTTTATTCAACATAGTACTGGAAGTCCTTGCCACATCAATCAGACAATGTAAAGAAATAAAAGGCATCCAAAATGATGAGGAAGAAGTAAAACTTCATTATTTGCAGATGACATAATACTATATATAGAAAACCCTAAAGACTGAACAAAAACCTGCTAGAACTGATAAGTGAATTCAGTCAAGTCATAGGATACAAAAATCAATGTACAGAAATCTGTTGCATTTCTACACATTAATAATGAAGCAACCAAAAGTGCAATTAAGAAAACAACCCCATTTACAATTACACCAAAAACAATAAAATAATACATCTTGGATAAACAAGGTGTAGCTTAAATAAAGCATCTGGCTTACACCCAGAAGATTTCATATCAAACTGACCATCTTGAGCCAAAACTAGCCCAAACAGCCATAAATTCAACTAACATAAAATAACAAATCAAAACATTTAGTTAATTCTTAAAAGTATAGGAGATAGAAATTTAATTTGGCACTATAGAGAAAGTACCATAAGGGAAAGATGAAAGAAAAATTACCTAGGAATAAACTTGATAATCAAGGAGGTGAAAGACCTGTACTTAGAAAACTATAAAACACTGATGAAAGAGATTCAAGATGACTCAGATAAATGGAAAGACATTCCATACTTGTTGGTTGGAAGAACAAATATTGTTAAAATGTTTGTCCTACCCAAAGCAATCTACAGATTGAATACAATATCGATCAAGATACCAATGGTATTTTTCACAGAACTAGAACAAACAATCCTAAAATTTGTGTGAAATCACAAAAGACCTTGAATAGCCAAAGCAGTCTTGAAAAAGAAAAACAAAGCTGGAGGTATCACAATTCCAGATTGCAAACTATATTACAAAGTGGTAGTAATGAAAATAGCATGGTACTGGTGTAAATATAGACACAGATCAATAGAATAGAATAGAAAACCCAGAAAGAAACCCACAGCTATATGGTCAATTAATCTTTGACAAAGGAGGAATGAATATACAATGAGGAAAAGACCATTTCTTCAACAAGTGGTGCTTGGAAAACGGTACAGCTACATGCAAAAGAATGAAACTGGACCACTTTATTTCACCATAGACAAAAATAAACTCAAAATGGATTAAAGGCCTAAATATGAGACTTGAAACCATAAAAATCTTGGAAGAGATCATGGGCAATAATCTCTCTGACATGGGCCAAAGCAACATTTTTCTAGATATGTCTCCTGAAGCAAGGGAAATAAATGCAAAAATAAACTATTTGGACCACATCAAAATAAAAGTTTTCTGCATAACAAAGGAAACTATCAACAAATCTAAAAGACAACCCACTGAATTGGAGAAGATATTTGTAAATGACCTATCCAATACAGGCTTAGTGTCCCAAATATATAGAAAACTTATACAACTCAACCCCAAAAAACGAGTAATCCAATTAAAAAATAGGCAGAAGACATGAACAGACATTTCTCCAAAGTCTTACAGATGGCCAACAGACACATACAAAGACACTCAACATCACCCATCATCAGGGAAATGCAAACCAATATCACAATGAAATATCACCACATACCTGTCAGAATGGCTAAAATAAAAAACCACCAGAAACCACAAGTGTTGGCTAGGATTTGGAGAAAAAAGAACCCTGTGCATTGCTGGTAGGAATGCAAACTGGTGCAACCATTGTGGAAGACAGTATGGAAGTTCCTCAAAAAATTAAAAATAGAACTACTCTATGATCCAGTAATGGCACTACTGAATATTTACTCCCAAAATACAAAAACACTTATTCAGATGGGTACATTCACCCTTATGTTCATTGCAGCAGTATTCAGAATAGCCAAACTATGAAACAGCCCCAATATCCATTGATAGATGAATGGATAAAGAAGATGTGTATATATATAATGGAATATTATTCAGCCATAAAAAGAATGAAATCTTGCCATTTGCAACAATGAGGATAGAGCTAGAGAGGATAATGCTATTGAAATAAGTCACTCAGAGTAAGACCAATAACATATGATCTCACTCATATGTGGAATTTAAGAAACAAAACAAATGAACAAAGGAAAAAAAAGAGCCAAACCAAGAAATGGAGTGTTAACTATAGAGAACAAACTGATGGTTGCCAGAGGGGAGGCGGTGGGACAGGTGAAATAGGTGATGAGGATTAAAGACTACACTTATGATGAAAACCCCCCCCATATTTTTGATGTATTTATTTATAAAGTAAAGTGTGACACCGTAACAATAGGAGAGATATAGTACATGGTGTCATTTTAATTTCTTTATTCCACAAACTCATGAGTATTTATTTATAAAGTAAAGTGTGACACCGTAACAATAGGAGAGATATAGTACATGGTGTCATTTTAATTTCTTTATTCCACAAACTCATGAATTAATCACCTTTAAAATGAGAAGTGGGCACGTCTTGTGTGATGAACTTATGATAGCACTTTAATTTTGTACAATTTCCTTTCAACCTTAAAATTACATTCTCTAAAATGATTAAATTTTTAAAAAGAAAGATAATATCCATTTTCATTATGGTGAGATCTGAGGAAGACTTATTAATGTGGTAGCATTATCAAGAATAATTTATAGAATCTCATGACTCAGTTATGAGACAATTTTGCTATAAAAATGTAAACAAAGCAATGCAATTTTAGATGGGAAATACAATAGATTTCTTTTTTTTACAGATGATGGAATGGTCTCTTCATGAAACTCTACCCTCTATCCTTGACTCCTTTGTTTCTAGTCTGGTGTCTACACTCAGACTTGTTCTTCTGTTTCTGGGGATTTTTCACCCTAACTCCTCTCCAATATCTTTGTTTGCTCACCAGTGAGAATCCTGAATGCCATGTCAAGTTTTCAATTCATATTCACATCTTCTACATTCTCATTGGCACTTCTTGCTAAATTTATACTTTAAGTGTGTGTCTCCTCCTCTTACCACTTTCTTTGAAATCTTGTGTCTCTTACGCACAATGACTTTATTAAGAGAAAGTCAGGATCATTTAATTACTTTTCCTATATTTGATGTTGGAGTGGCCATGACAAATTTTAAAATGGTGTTTTCTCCATTTCTCCTGTTGGCTTTTGGATTTGTTTGCTTTTTGTTTTTTTAGTGTTTCATATATGGTTTTGCAATCATGTCACCCTAAATCCCTCCCGGTGCTTAGAAAATGGGATAAAAGTTGAAGGATTTCTAGGTCACACTATAGTGTTAGTAGCTGGAATAAGTTACCTTTCCCAGGATGAACTTTCATTAATAAAAGACAGCTGGAAAGAGCAATGAACTAATACCTAATGGTAGAATATGAAATTATTTGGAACCCATGTATGAATTTTTTCTTATTCATAACTACCATTTGTTGAATGCTTTCTATGTACCAGGTTCCAAAGTACATTGTCTCATTCAGATTTCACATCATTTAGGCATTATCTGTATTTCACGCATACAGCCACTGGGGCTGAAGTCAAACCACTTGCGTAAGGTCAGGGTGCTAATGAGAAGCAGAATTTGGGGCTTTAGGGATTGCAAGGTGATTTCAAAGTTTCTCCTTTAAGAGGGGGGCTCTCTTGTAATCCTCAAGAGCACCCAGAACAAACTGAGTACTGGACTTTGAGAAAGAGATGCTCTTGCATGATCTTTCACATCAGTTTTTTTTTTGTTTGTTTGTTTAAGTCTGATTCTTTATCCTTCTACAAAATTTAGATGCTTTACCCTCTTTCTCTTCCCATGCTGGCTACTCTTACCTTTAGATTCATGCTCTTTTACTTTTGTGACTTTCTCTGCCTTTCTCCTCACCTTGCTTTCTCCTTTCCTTTGGTTCCTGTCTTTATCCCCTCACTTTATCTCTACTCTAGGGAATTTCTGTTTGCATTTACATTATCCTGTTACAAAATAATACCTTCTTATTTATCTCTAGACCTAAATATTAAAAAATCAGTCATGGTTTTGATGCATTGGGCAAAATTATGGGTTGAGACTAGTGGTACCACTTTATACAGAGTAAAGAATCCTTTGTAATGTAAGAAATCATCACCTAGTTTTGGAGTTTCAAAACATTAAGATTTCCTTTAGTCATCTACTTGATGGGAATAAAAAATGGCCTTAAAATGTAAATTTTGTTTGTTTGTTTTTTGTATTACATTAATGGTTATAGTGCTACTCCATACTCAGCATGCTTCCAACCAAATTCTTTACCTACCCCCCTCCCCCAATATCCTTCCCTCATCCTGTATGGATGGCATCACTAGCTTCATATTTGCTTAGATTAAAAGCATTGGCCTTTGCTACTTTCTCCCATCCCTCTCTCTCACATTGAAGTCTCTCTTTCCCATACTTTTCCTTTTTTTTCTCTCTCCCATCACTGTTGCTCTGTCTTGGTTCAACATTGTTATTTCTCTCTTTAATTCTAATTATAGTTAACCCAACTGGCCTCCCTGTCTCAAATGCTTGTTGTTGTTTTCCAAAATACCCTCCATAGTTATGCATTTTTTAAAGGTGCCTGGCTGAAACATATCACTTCTTTGCAGATAGACTTCCAGTAGTTCACTATTGCCTATAGAACAGTTAAAATCTAAACTTTGTGGTGACTTACCAGACTTTTTCTAAACATGCCCCGCTCTGCCTTCCCAGTCTCAGCTTCCCTTTTATTCCTCATATATCATATGCTCTGGCTTAGGTTTACCTTTTCTACAATCCCAGCAAGCACATTTCTTTCCACTCTCCATCACTCAGCTAACTGTAATACCCCAGAATACCCATAAGCACAAAGAAGGGTAGTGAACTAATGAGATCAGAAGTGAGAAGCTCCATAGGGAGGTTCTTAAGCCAGAGCAGCAGTACTTTCATTATATAATGTTTGTGAATAAAATTGGGAACTCTCAAGAATGAGCTAGGCCTAAGATTTCTCCCTCTAAATGACATCTCATGTGTTTGGGCCTGAGAAATTTGCCATCACTGGCCAGCTGTTTCTTTCTGTGGTCTGAGCTCCACTCTTGTGCCTACTGACAATTCCCATCATGGTTACTTCCACTGTGGCTGCCAGCTGAAGTCCTGCTTTAAACCAGAGGTTAAGTTGCTCTCCATTCCCCTTCCTCCCCTCCTTGCGGCTGGGCTCCACCCTCCACATCAGAACTCACAGATGTCTCTACTCACCAAGGTTGAGCACAAGTTTTTTAAGCTTGCAGAGGACATTTGGCTTAATAAGATACTTAAATAAATTCCCTGTGACTTGAAACTTCTCTTTGTTAAAAGTTACTCTTCAACTCCTTATCGCTTCTCCTTCCACTGCCTCTGCTTGAAACTAGGGCCCTATCTATGGCAAAGTAATTGCAGGAGCAGAATGCAGTGCTGAGACATCTCCCTGGTTTCCTCCCCAGCAGCCTCTCTGTCTAGATAATTGTGGTAGAGCTTGCTGAATGATACAGATGAAATTGTGTAGAATACACTATTGCAACAATTGTGTTTCAGATGCTTGTCAAACCTGGGCATGTTCTTTTTCCTTTTTGCTGATTTCTGCTTTTATATATTAATTTGGTTGGAAATTTCTTCAGGGATGCTTACAATTCCTGAATGTCAAATGTTTCCTTATTTGTGGACATGATGCAATTAAATATGCCATTTTTTTTATTGACACCTCCAAAACAAACCAATTATCTATCTTAATTTTATTTATTTATTTATTGAAAAGTGAGAACATGCTATTTTCAGTCACAGGGAGGACTGTAAAAGTCTATGCTAGTGAATATTCTAGTTCAAGTCTTGCCTTCAATTTTTGAAGGTTTTTTTTCATTGTCAAGGTAGTTATTCTTGTTTTGAGCCCCTTAATCCATTTTGACAACATTCTTTAACGGCACTTTTACTATTTTATTATAATTTTTTTTACTTTTCTGAATATGAGGCTTTGAAGGCAGAGGTCATAGTAACATCCTTTGCCCTACGGTCTAGCACACTATCAGAGCTAATGCAACAAACAAAGGTTGTAACTCATTTATCTTTACATCCATGAAGCCATGCACATAGCTCCTGACAGGTGGTGGTCTTTAAGAATTGTGAATGGAATTGATGAATCAAAGACTTTTAGATAAAAGTATTTTGGGGGCTTGGGTAATAATGAATGCCATGAAATTACACTAGCAATCACTGCCATCTTTTTAGCCATAAAAAGCTTTCCATGCAGTCTGACTTTAATCAAAACCTCATCATAACACTATTCCTCAGCTATGATAGGTCTTTATTTTACAGTTGAAAACTAAGAGTTAGAAGAGCTAAATAACTTCCCTAAGTCATCCACTATCAGAAAGAAGAGGGCTTCATCCCAGCATTGCATGAACTGAAAGCCCATATTCTTAATCCAAGAGTTACATTGAATTCATTGCTTCTCAATATATTTTATGAATGAAAAGTGCCAATTTAAGTTTTAAATAAGTAGCCTAATATATTGATCTAGTATGGGTATTTAAATGACAGCTCTTACTCAGGTATGCTCTTCCTTGGTACAGAGATCCACTTTTCTGTATCTCTGTTCTCCTTTCCCCATCCCTATCTTCTTAATCCAGACTTAAGTAGATAAAATATTTTCTAACCAAAGTTTTGACAAGGCTGTGTAGCATCTATTCAAGATTCTATAATTACCTAAGCTGTGTCTATGTATTATAATTTATGTTTTCATTGATAGGGAAAGCAATGCTTGTTTCTAAAAATTCAGAGGAATATATTTATTGGTTTTTAATGGCTTGCCATACAGATGATCATTGCTTACTTAGCATCTTTTCTATTCAATTATTATTAGGATATTTAGGTAATTTTCAGTGTGATAAATCAATGTTGAAAATATCCTTATGTATAATTTTTGCATCTAATTATTTTCTTAGAAGTGGAATCACTTAGAGAATACAAATTCTTGGTGAATAGTTCTGCATACATATTTCCAAGTTGCTTTCAAAAAGGGTGTACAATTTACATATTTACAGTCACATCATCAGTTGGTAAAAACATGGGTTTTACTATACTGGTACTCCTCCTCCTACTGCTATTACTGTTTAAAGAGGGTTGTTACTTTGATAGCCCACAAATGACATTTAGGTTACTTTATTCTTATAAAAGCAGAACAATTATTCATATGTTTAATGCCATATATGTTTTTTTCTTTTAAGCTATCATTTCATATCTTTGTCACATTTTCCATAGGGGTTTTAATGTCTTTTTTTTTAACGTTTATTTATTTTTGGGACAGAGAGAGACAGAGCATGAACTGGGGAGGGGCAGAGAGAGAGGGAGACACAGAATCGGAAGCAGGCTCCAGGCTCTGAACCATCAGCCCAGAGCCTGACGTGGGGCTCGAACTCACGGACCGTGAGATCGTGACCTGAGCTGAAGTCGGACGCTTAACCGACTGAGCCACCCAGGTGCCCCGGTTTTAATGTCTTTTATATTGATCTATAAGAGCTCTTTATATTTAAAAATTCTATTCCTGAGGCACATGGCTGGCTCAGTCAGTTGGGCATCTGACTTCAGCTCAGGTCAGGATTTTGCGGTTCATGATTTTAAGCCCTACATTGGGCTCTGTGCTGACAGCTCAGAGACTGGAGCCTGCTTCAGATTCTGTGTATTCCTCTCCCTCTGTTCCTCCCTCACTCATGCTCTGTCTGTATGTCTGTCTCTCTAAAATAAATCTAGAGAAATTTTTAAAAAATTAAAAAAATAAAATGCCATTCCTTTGTTGTATCTGGTATATTCTCCTGGGTCTTTTTCTCAAGTTTCCAGATGATTACATTGGGAACCATTTCTACTCTCTGGAATTCATCTCCCCTCCAGTTTTCCTGTTTTCCTGTACCTTAGTTTTGGCTTTTATTAATTTTGTTTCATGCCTTCCCAAAATCTAAACCTCAGCATATTTCTTTCATCTGTTTATAACATAGATAGGAATAGGACATACTTTCATTACTTTCATGCAAACATGACCTCAGTTTTTGTCAATAACATTTCATACAAGACAATACTTTATTCATCCAGATTATGTTTTTAAGTTTATTTATTTATTATGAGAGATAGAAAGCACACATGTGCATGTGAGTAGAAGAGGGGCAGAAAGAGAGGTAGAGAGAGAATCCCAAGCAGGCTCCAAGCTGTCAGCACAGAGCCAGATGTAGGGCTTGATCTCACAAACCATGAGATCATGACCTGTGCCAAAATCAAGAATAGGACACTTAACTGACTGAGCCACCCAGGTGCTCCATTAATTCAGATTATACTTCTTGTAGATTTATGTTAGTTCAGTGATTGGAAACAAGAGGAACTCATGTTTACTTTCTACTGTAACACCAAGAGCTATGCCCTTACCATTATTTTATTTAAATTTCACAGAAATATAATGAATTAGGTATTACTATTCCTTTTTTTCCCCCCAGATGTAAATGCTGAGTCTCAGAATGTTCAATAGCTTTCTGAGGCCTACAGGACTCCCTTGGAAGTTATCTGTTATCTTTATTATATTGCCTCTTTGCCCTGCAAATGAACAAAAGCCCAACTTTCTAATTAATAGTGTAGAAGAAGATTGTTCAAAGTATATTTAAATTGCTTTAGACATACCATTTTATTTAGTTTTTGAGCACTTTAAAAATACATTTTTTTCATAGAATGATGTTAATACAAATATTTTATGGGTCAAATTAAGTCAGTCAAGAAATTTAAAAATATTTTAGTTTTGGGTGTTATATTTGGAAATATTAATATTAATTTACTTGGAAATACTCTGAATTCCAACTGAGTGGCTATAATCTCCTTGTCTAAATTAGTGAGCTCTCCCTCTGCCCCATGACTGAGTAGGAAGCTCTGTCAAAACAGTGGTTGAAATGTAAGGAAGACAAATATATTTTTGGAGGAGGATTAAATTCAAATTCTATCTCCCAAGCTATAATAAAATAATTGAAAAGTTTGGGAAAATGCTTAATGGAATATGTCCCACATCCTTTGAGCTATATTCAATTTTTACGTAATTAGATGGTCTGGAGTCTACATTCCCCAGTAAATGGGAAGATGTTTCTTTAGGCTTTTCTCAATAACGTTAATTCTCTGGATTCACTAAGAGTGAAACCTACAAGGACTTAACTTTTCTCCATCTCTGAGCCCATTCTCCATGGAAAGGGCATTGAAAATAATCTATGGTATTCCTTAAACTCATTAGAGTCTTTTGAAACTATTTTCAATCACTTTGAGGCAGAGAACAATTGTACACGCTTGAAGAACATTGCTGTATCAATAAAAATATATCATTATAGTCCTATTAGGAAATAACTCTCTTTACTAAAATCTGATACAGAATCCCTAAGGATAAAATAGAATTTCAGGTGAGTTAAGATTAGTTTTAGTTAAGTTGGAGTTTTAATAGCTCTTAGTCCTATGCATGCAGACACACAAGCATTTTCTAATTTTCAATAAGGAAGTTTATTTATATCTAGCTGTTTGTTTTTTTTTTTTTTTACTGTTCTTGAAAGTTGATATGTTTCCTTAGAAAGCTAATAAAAAGAAACTAATGAGATCCTAATTTTAGAAATACATTTGATTTTTATTGGGTTATTCTGTGAAATATAAATTTGTTTATTCCATATGTTTTAATACTTATTCTCTCCTTTAATACTGAAATACAATGTTATATGAAAATATTTAAATGGTTCACAATATTTCTCTTTTCTCCTTAATACATGCAAATGATGCTATATCTTAGCATCCATGTAAATGATGGTTATAATTTGTAAAATATTTTACAATTAAAGTCTCTCCAAGAACAAAATAAAACACCCCATTAGATTTTATGAAAACATAAAGTGAAGCTAATAAAGTTCATAGATTGGGTCTGGATAAATGCCCATAAAACCATGGCACTTAATTATGGTTCAAATTCTTGTGTTCTGGTGGTAAATTTACCTCATTCTAATCTTAACTTCTTTTATTAATCAACGCATCCCTGCCATACGTCAGGAACATTGTGACCCTCAGCATAATTAGGACCTATGAGACTTTAAAGCTTTGGGTTTTAATCTGAAAAGCTATTATCAAATTGCCCACCTGGGTAGCTTTCTGCATCCATTTTTGTTCCCAAAGTCTATTTCCTACATAGCAGATAGAATGAACTTTATAAATTTAAATCAGACCAAATCCCTCCCTCCTCAAAATTCTTCCAAGAGATTGCAGTTAGAATAAAATGACAAGTTTTTGCCATGGCCTATTGAATCACATATGATGCTGTTTCTTCCCATACCCCAATCTTCTTTTCCAACCACTCCTTTTGATTCACTCTTCTCCAGACACACTGATGTTCTGGCTCTTCTGCCAAACAGATCAAACTTCAATCCATTCCTGGCCCTTTACACTTGCTGATGGACCTGCTTTTTTATCTACAGATAGTAGCTCACTCCCTTTCTTTAAGTTTCTGCTCCAGTATTACCTCCTTCAGGATGCTTTTCCTAACAACTCCACTGAAAACAGCCCTTGATTCTCCATCATACCTTTCCCCTTTCCCTGATTGATTCTTCTTCTTCACACTAGTTACTGCCAGAAGTTATAATATTATTTATTTGTTTGCTTACTTATTGTTAGCTTCTCTCACTAGAATGCAGGCACCTTGAGGCAGGATCTTGATAACCACTATATGTCCAGAGCCTAGAACAATGTATGACATAGACACTCAGAAGGTATCTGGTGAATGGAGGAATCATTCAATTTGAAATACACTGAGCAATGTTTCACTGTCCTGAATCCTAAACTGGTATTCTGGACCCCATTTCTTATCACTTCTTTAGAATACTCTGTCTTCTAACTACACCTTTAATGTGCCCTTTTTCAATATCTACCTCTTTATGATAAACTTCTTTTATCATTATCAGCTTCAATTATAATACTGTTTCCAGAACTTACTTTTTAAATGATATATTTATAAGAATCTTGTTTTCACAACTTTAGAGATAGTATGAAAAATTACCTCAGGGCTACTGTAAAAATTTATTGTGGATATTTCTTTATTCTTATATTACTCAACTGCTCAACAGCATTTGGTATACTACATTCTTTTTGAAAACTTTCTTCCTTTAACTTTGACTTTAAACTACCCTCTTGATTTTCTTTCCATTTATTCAGCCCCTACATCTCTATTTCTGTCCAAATTCTAACGTTAGTCTGTCCCAAAGCTAACTTTGGCTCTCTTATGTTTTATTTTCCCTCTTCCTTCCCCTCATCATTTCTCCCTTCCTTTCCTTCCACTCCCCTTTCTCTTCTTCTCTCTAATGTCGTTCATTAGTAATTTAAACCACTTTCATTCTTTAAATAACTTCTATTTCCCAATATGCTCCAAAATTTTATCTCTTTTTTTACTTTAGATTAATAAATCCAACTGCTGACTTGATAGATGCACTTAGATGTATGAATCATTTTACTTATTCAAAATCAGATGTATATCTTGCTTTACTTGCTCAAAACAGTTTTGATTCCTCCCCTTCCTCTAACCCCAGTTATTTCCCTCTATTTTCTATTAGTAAATGACACCATCCTGCTTTCAGTTGCGCAAGCCAAAAATCTAGGTTTTACTCTTGATACCAGTCTGCTCTTCGTTACCCACACCCAACTGAGAAGCAAGATTTTCATGTTCTACCTCCAAATTATATCTTCAACCATCCATCTACTTTTCTTCATCCCTTTCCACCCTACTGGAGAGTGAGTCTTCAAACTGGTCCCTCTGTGTCCATTAATTTTTATTAATATTTTTAATGTTTATTTATTTTTGAGAGAGAAAGAGCACGAACAGGGGAGGGGCAGACAGAGAGAGGGAGACATAGAATCCGAAGCAGGTTCCAGGCACCGAGCTGTCAGCACAGAGCCCAACATGGGGCTTGAGTTCACAAAGCATGAGTTCATGACGTGAGCTGAAGTTAGAGGCTTAACTGACTGAGCCACCCAGGTGTCCCCTTCTATGCCCACTATTGGTCTACTATGAACCAACTTCCAAATCTATTTTCCACCATGCAGCCAGAGCTTATACTTTTAATCCTGTTACTTTCTTGCCAAAAACGTTTCAGTAGTTTCTCATTATAAGTGCAATAATACCAATTTTCTTAACATGGCCTACTAGACCCTTCACAGCTTGGCCTTCCTTACCTTTCTCAACCCATGTCTTACCATTTCCTCCTGGCTAATCATGCTCCAGTCTCTTTCATCTCCCTTCTTTTCTCAGATAAACCAGATTACAACTTTTCTTTCAGACTAGTTTTACTTGCTCTTCCCTTTGCCTGAGACAGTTCTTTTTCTAGAACTTTAGATGGCTTGGTCCTTTTCAGCCTCATGTTAGCCTAACTTTCATCTTCTCAAGAGGTCTTTCAACCTAGCCTGCACCTCCTCCACCCAAATTCTTCTGTTATATCTCCCAACTTATTTCCTTTATTCCAATTGCACAATCTGAATTTTGCTTATTTATTACTGGTTACCTTGTTCATTGTCCATATTCCCTATAATCCTCATATCCATGAAGACAGAAAACACGTCTGTTTTGTTCACTATTGTGTCCCTGATGTTTAAAACATTGCCTAGATCATTCATTCAAATAACGAATGAAAGAAATGAGATAATATATATAATGTACTTGATATTGTGTTGGCAAATGGAAAATGGTCAATAAATGTTAACTTTTGTTATTGAAAATATTGTTCCTCTTTTACCCTATGACTTTAGTGTTGTACACTGGAGGATGGAGTGTGTGTGTGTGTGTGTGTGTGTGTGTGTGTGTGTGTTTGTGTGTGTATTTGTGTGTGTGTGGTAGGGGAAGAGAGAGAGAGAGAGAGGAGATATTATTGCTTTAACAAATGCTTAAAACCATTAATTAGATATCCTTCCCTCTTTAAGATGCCTGGGTGGCTCAGTCAGTTGAGCATCCTACTCTTGATTTTGGCTCAGATCATGATCTCAGGGTTCATGAGATCAAGCTCTGCATCAGGCTCTGCACTGACAGCATGAAGCCTGCTTGCAATTCTCTCTTTCCCTTTCTCTCTGTGCCCCTCCCCCACTCTCTTGCTCTCTCAAAATAAATAAACATTAAAAAAATAAAAAACTATCCTTCTCTTTTTGAAATAAGCCTAAGAGAGAGATGCTTTTAGCAGCTGTCTCAGAAGGAGGGGAACTACCTGGCCTTATTATAGTCTTCAGCCCTGGTAAATGTGGGTTGAGAGACAAGTATTTATGTATTAATTCACATATGCATTCAGTTTTGTTGAGTACCTATTATGGTCTCATGTCTACTTTGGCTCTGTGAAATGTAAAATGAATCAATGCATCCCAACCTTCCAAGGTCATATTAAGGTGACTTAATAAATCACAAACTTCAGGAGCACGTGGGTGGCTCAGGAGATTAAGCATCTGACTTCAGCTTGGGTCATGAACTCACAGCTCATGAGTTTGAACCCCACATTGGGCTCAGCTGACAGCTCAGAGCCTGGAGCCTGCTTCAGATTCTGTGTGTGTGTCTTTCTCTCTGCCCCTGCCCCGCTCATGCTCTATCTCTTTCTCTCTCAAAAATAAGCATTAAAAAATAAATGACAAACTTCAGAACACTAGATGAATAATGCACACAATAAAACAGACAATAAAGTGCAGAGAGGGAAAATGTGTTTCCCACGAATAATACCTGGCATGAGCTTTAAAGGTAAAGTGGAAAGGTTCTTGTGATGAACTTTTCAGATAATTCAGTATATGTTTTAGGGAAACTTCACTCCCAATATGCTCTTTTTTCCCCTGTATTCTTTTTGGGATGATCATAGAACCCATCACCCAAGTGAGAAATCTACTCTCAGACAATGGCCAGACTGGGTTGACTCTATGTCCATTTAATTAATTCCCTTTCTTTGTATTTCTTTTTTTACTTCCTTTATTCAGCACTTGCTTCTCCAGTCAACCCTCCACTTTACTGTCACAGTTATTTTTCTAAAACAAAGACTTAATATGTCACCGTACTACTTAAATTCTTCAATATTGATTTCCTTTTTGTTTGTGTATGTGTTATGGCTTAGTTTGATGTCAGTTTGTACTTGCGTTATACTACTTCCTGTGATAGTAGGTCTTTTTACGCTGCCTTTTTCATCACTCTCTTCCTATGGAATCTTTGTTTTTCATGCCTGCTTTTTAGTACCTGCCACAGTCCATGGTGGTGCATACCAGGTCCCCTAGAGAAACCTTTGCCTTCCACTCTAATGAATGCTGCTCCCTACCCTAATCACTCTCTCTCCCTCACATTATGATACTTTATGATCATCATAGATCCTAGCATCTTGGAAACTGTTTATTATTTATGCTTAATTATATAAGCTAGACTGGGGAATTGCAATTATGAAATAGTATTCATTTCTTCGCTCTCAAATCCTAAAACCCTGTAGGCTCTTTCTGCTCCATCTCAGAGAGATTCTCATCAAATCTCACAGCTTTTCCCATCTCACATAGGCATTAGAATAGTCTCATTTTTAATTGTCAAAAACCCCAGCGAAATCTTAATTTAAATTTCAGTTGTGTGTCCAGTTCAAAAATTCTCCCCATTTTCTCAGTTCAGACCTGAGCTTGGCTCATAAATATGTGCTTTGAGGGGGTAGGATTAGGATAAGACCTGCTCTTTTGCCATCTATCCTTAATTTGCTCTTATGCTTTCCTTCTCTTCTTGGTGCACTGCTTTGGCTCTGTTAGGACTACAATTGGGATCATTGTCATTCTCTCTTGCCTGTCATACACACTCTGGATGGGTATGGATGCCCTCAACCTGGCTCTTTTTCTGAGGTATATGTTCCGTACTAGTTCCCAGAGTTACTCCATAGAATAAGCATTGGTTACCCACAGTTGTGGCTGGCTGGCTGGTCCATACTTTGATGACTGCCTTCTTTTCCCCGTCATCTCTCCTCACTTTTCTACCAGTGTTCTCTACACTTAGACAGTCAGCTACTTACTCACATGTTTGTCTCAGGATCTTTCTCTAGGGAAAATGTTCATTAACCTTTTTTGTAAAAGGCAAAATTGTAAATATTTCCAGCTTTGTGGATTATGTCATCTCTGTATCAACCACTCAACTCTGCGACTGTAAGCCCCAGAATAGCCATAGATATTGTATGAACAAGTGAGTGTGCCTGTGGTAAAAATTGTCAGAGAAATTATAAAACCACTTACTATAATGGTAAATTTGTCCTTTTCTTTCTGTAAGTCTATCAAATTTTTCTGTATATATGTTATTTTATTGGACTCATTGAAGTTTAGAACTGTAGTATCTTGTTGAACTAAGCCTCTTTTCATAGTGTAGTGTCCCTATCTATTTCTAATGATGCTTTCTGTCTTAAAGTCTGTATTAGCTGGTAAATACTGACCCCAGCTTTATTGTGCCTAATATTGGCTTGATATGTAAAAGATAATCTTCTGTCTTTTTACATCCAGCATTTCTATATCCTTATGTATTATATATATGTTATGGACTAAATGTGTTGCTCCCAAATCCATGATTGAAGCTCTATACCTCAGTGTAATGAATGGTATTTGGAGATGAGACTTTGTGAGTAATTAGGTTTAAATGAGATCATGAGGGTGTGGCCTTTATGAATGGGATTAATATCTTTGTAAGAAGAGGAAGAGAGACTGGAGCTCTGTCTCTTTCTCTCTTCCTCAGCCAAATGAGGATACAGCAAGAAAGCAGCTATCTGCAAGTCTGAAAGACAGACTTCACCAGGAACCAAATCTGGCAGCACCTTGATCTTAGACTTAGCCTCTAGAACTGTGAGATATAAATGTCTATTGTATATACCACTCAGTCTATGCATCCTTAGCTGACTAAGACAGTGTGCCCCTTATACACTACATATAATTGAGTGAAAAATTGTTTGAAATTCTCTGTAGTTTACTTGGCAAGACTTTTTAAAAATTTATTTTGATTACTGAAATACTTGCACACATTTCTGTCATTTTATTTTGTGATTTTCATTTTAATCCACTTCTTTATGCTTGTTTTCTCTTGCCTCTATAATTTTTTGATAGACTACCTTTGTTTTCTTATTCATTTTTCTTTTTTTTAATTTTTTATTTTTTTTATTTTTTTTTTAAATTTTTTTTCAACGTTTTTTATTTATTTTTGGGACAGAGAGAGACAGAGCATGAATGGGGGAGGGGCAGAGAGAGAGGGAGACACAGAATCGGAAACAGGCTCCAGGCTCCGAGCCATCAGCCCAGAGCCTGACGCGGGGCTCGAACTCACGGACCGCGAGATCGTGACCTGGCTGAAGTCGGACGCTTAACCGACTGCGCCACCCAGGCGCCCCTCTTATTCATTTTTCTTGTTCTGTTTCATAACTATATATATTTCTCTAAATAGTTATTTTTGAAATATTACCATACATATTTGAGTCTAAGTATTATATCAAAATCCTTCTCCCAAAGACACTTACATCCTGGAATATATAGGCTCCAATCATCCTGTCCTGACTTATGTGGTATTACTGTCCATTATTTGTTGATAGTAAACAGTCTCAGTTTTTGACTATTTTATTCCAAATAATAGTTTCACAGGTTCACAGTTCTAGGTCAATTTATTTTTTTGATATTCCAGCGATATCATTCAACTGTCTTCTGATTCTGAGTAAGTAATTTAATCTCCCTAAAACTCAATATCTGTGATTCAATTAACAAAATAATCCAAACATAACCAGGGGTATTCATTCTGGGTCTCTTGGACAAAGAGTTTGCTAAGACCCAGGTCTCTCTTTATGTCAGTAGGAGCAGATACTCTGGGGACTGATGACAGGAGAGGCTGAGATATTTTAGGCCTCAAGATTTCTAGGGCCTGGGAGCTAAATTTCCAG
This sequence comes from Panthera tigris, assembly GCF_018350195.1. Lineage (NCBI taxonomy): Eukaryota > Metazoa > Chordata > Mammalia > Carnivora > Felidae > Panthera > Panthera tigris. Next base: position 70,189,186 of record NC_056664.1, on the reverse strand, counting down.
AAAACTTCTAAAAATTGCTGGTACCCCAAATCAGACTGCACTTAAAACACAGTCTGATGATTTTCCCCTGACCCAACTGCTATATCATACATATCCTGTTAAAAGTAAAGAATGTGGAATCACACTTAGAGTTCAGCAGGGAATCCTGCTTGACAAGCCTTACCAAGAGGTAATGAACATATGGGAACCCATACCTTCTTTGTGCTAACTCTGGTCTTTTACATTTTCCCTTCACCCAATAAAGCATACTGCTTAGCCAATGCTGTATGGTTTTGCACAACTCATCTGAAACCCTAGTACATGATAAGTGGTCTAGTGGCACAACAGTTTCCTAATTTATATCATGGTAGTACCAATGCCATTTAGTTGGTGTAAAAGTTAAATGGCATGATACATGTTAAGTACTTGGTACATAGAAAGAACTTAATAGTTGTTGGGTGTTATTTTTGTTATCAAAAATATGAAAGACCCTTTTATTGAATCCTCCTTAAAATGTTTCTTCATTAATCATATATGGGAGTCTTTCCAAGGTGAATTTTTTTCTCCCCAGATATTCATATGTTGCTTAGAAACAATCACTGGTTTATTAGAGTAAAAAGGAAAATCAGCAATAGTTTCTAGACAACAGAGTCTGCTAACACTCTGCTGGATGAAAACACTTGCTTAAGAATTAATCTCTAATATTAATTATGAAATGCTTTAACAAACACAAAATGTGTAATAATTGTTTATTGTTTTTCATTTGAGAGAGTGCACCCACATCACAGAAGCAGAAAGAATCCAGAATTAATTAGCAATTGATCATGACAGCATGTCATCCTATACAACTTATACAACACCTGCCCTGATTATTTGTGAATCCGTGAAGGAGAACAAGCATAGCAAACTGGCATTTGACAAACAAGCCACCTAATTAAAAGGCTATCAGGAACAGCAAATGGAACAAAAACTAATCAGAAAAATACTGTTTGCTAAAAGTTGACAGACAGATTATTACTACAAAGCAAAAATACTGGTGCATAAAATAACTTTATCTTTCAAACATTTGTTGTAGGGATAGCTTTCGGTGGAGGGCTCAGGGGCTAGTTCAGCAACTTAACCTATTCTTTTTAGTTCCTTGGGGTACATATGGAAGACCAGATGTCGTTGCTGTCTCCAATTAATTTATAGGGTATCAGGGAGGCATGACTGAATATTAAGCAGTTAAAGATGTTATAGGAATGACGTGGTTCTTCAAGAAAACTTTTACAGTATTGATGACCCTTAAGATGCCTTAAAAAAAAAAAGTATAGGAAAGATAAATAGAAAGTAGATGGCAACTGTATATCAGAATCTTTGTACATTTTTGTGATAGATGTTGTCTGATATTTGTGTGAAGATGTGGGTGGGGCAGAGAAAACCATAATCCTATCAGGGGTTTCAAATCTTCCAGGATATGTATATTATATATATTTAATATATATAAATGTATATAAATATATAATATATAATATATTTATAAATATATTATATATAAATATATATAACTATATATAAATAAATATATATATAATATATATTTTATATATATATTAAAAAAGGACATAATTTAATTCCAATATAGGTAACATATGGTGTTAAACTAGTTTCATGTGTACAATGTAGCAATTTAACAATTCTATATATTACTCAGTGCTCATCAGGGTAAGTGTGCTCTTATTCTCCTTCACCTATTTCACCCATCCTTCACCCACCTCCCTCTGGTAACCACCTGTTTGTTCTCTATATTTAGGAGTCTGTTTTTTGGTTTGTGACTCTTTTTTTTCCCCTTTTTCCATTTGTTTCTTAAATTACATATGAGTGATATCATATGGTATTCATCTTTCTCTGACTGACTTATTTTGCTTAGCATTATACTCTCTAGCTCCATCCATGTCATTGCAAATGGCAAGATTTCATTCTTTTTTGTGGCTGAATAATATTCCGGTGTGTGTGTGTGTGTGTGTGTGTGTGTGTGTATATATATATATATATATATATATATATATATATATATATTTCTTATTCATTCATCAGTTTATGGATACATGGGCTACCTCCATAATTTGGCTATTGTAAATAATGCTACCATAAACATATGGGTGCACAGATCCTTTTGAACAAGTGTTTTCATAGTCTTTGGGTAAATACCCAGTAGTGAAATTACTGGATTATAGAGTAGCTCTATTTTTTATTTTTTTAGGAACCTCCATACCGCCTTCCTCAGTGGCTTCACCAGTTTGTATTCGCACCAACAGTGCATAAAGGTTCTTTTTTCCTCCACATCCTTACCAATATTTGTTTCTTGAGTTTTTATTTTATCCATTCTGACAGGTGTGAGGTGACATCTCATTGTGGTTTTGATTTGCATTTCCCTGATGATTACTGATGTTGAGTATCTTTTCATGTGTCTGTTGGTCATCTGTATGTCTTCTTTGGAGAAATGTCTGTTCATATCTTGTGCCTATTTTTAATTGGATTATTTGTTCTGTGTGTGTGTTGAGTTGTATAAGTTCTTTATATATTTTGGATACTAACCCTTTATTGGATGTGTCATTTGCCATTTGTCATTTGTCATGTCCCATTCTGTACGTTGTCTTTTAGTTTTGTTGATAGTTTCCTTTGCTGTGAAGAATCTTTTTATTTTGATATAATTTAAAATAGTTCATTTTTGCTTTTGTTTCTCTTGCCTCAGGAGACATATATAGAAAAATGTTACAACTGATGTCAGAAATTACTGCCTGTGCTGTCTTCTAGGATTTTTTCTTTAGTTTTATCTCAGATCTCATGTAAGTCCTTAATCAATTTTGAATTTCTTTTTGTGAATGATGTAAGAAAGTGGTCCAGTTTCATTCTTTTGCATGTAGCTAGCTGTCCAGTTTTCCCAACATCATTTGTTGAAAGGACTTTTTCCCATTGCATATTCTTACCTCTTTTGTCAAAGATTGATTGACCATGTAATAGTGGATTTGTTTCTGGGCTTCCTATCCTGTTCCATTGATATATGTGCCAATACCATACTGTTTTAATTACTACAGTTTGGTAGTATAAATTGAAATCTGAAACTGTGATACTTCAGCTTTGCTTCCTTTTTTTTCAAGATGACTTTGGCTATTCGGTGTCTTTGTGGTTCTATACAATTTTGTTTGTTCTAGTTCTGTGAAAAATGTTGTTGGTATTTTGATAAAGATTGCATTAATTTGTAGATTGTTTTGAGGAAGTATGAACATTTAATATTATTTGTTCTTTCAACCCTTGAGCGTGGAATATCTTTCCAGTTGTTTGTGTCATCTTGAATTTCTTTCATCAGTATTTTACAGTTTTCAGAGTACAGGTCTTTCACTTCCTTGGATAAGTTTATTCCTAGGTATCTTATTGTTTTTGGTCCAAGTGTAAATGGAATTGTTTTCTTAATTTCTCTTTTTGCTGCTTCATTATTAGTGTATAGAAATGTGACAGATTTCTGTACATTGATTTTGTATTACTTCCAGGTTATTTTAATTTTTCCTATTGATAAAGCTCTTGATTCTGGTAATTTTTCCTAGGAAATTATTCTAAAGAATTCTTCTAAAAAATTTCTGGTAAACTAGTGCAAAACTTTAAGTTTATATATTTTAGTAGGTGAAGACAAAGCCAGTTATTCAGTATATTTTTGCAATCCTGGAAGTTTATATCATGGTTAGGTTCTTGAACAACTTCTTCCTTATTTTGAGCAGTGTGCCAAACCCAACATTCCCCAAAACATCTTGTGTCAAACATGATCTTGAATGGAGTTCAGAAATTAAGCCTCAGAAAAAATGAGAACATAAAAAGACACTTTAATGTCCTATATTGGCAATAGAACAAACAGATAAAGAGTATATGTGCTACTTGACATCAATGGTATACTTTTTTTAATAATAAAAAATGGATATTTGCCTTTGTCTTTTATATCAAGATGAATTCTTTTCTAAAAGAGAATTCTTGGTAACCGATATCTGGTCTATGTTTGAATAAGCCCATTGGTGGCAAGGTCACTCCCTCTTCAAGAAGTTCATTCAATTTTATAGAAAATATATTGTAGAAGGTGGCCATGAAAGAAGGTGAATATGTATGTTAATGTAAATAGCAGTATGAGGTGATAGGAGAGAGGAACAGGCAAACTGTTACATCTTTCTAAAAGCATAAAAATGCAGAGTTCATAACTATAAACTTGGGAGTTCAATGTTAACCCTAAATAAAAATCTAGAAAATATTACTATAGGGATTCACTGGTATGAAAGTAAATTTAAGATTCTGAGCTTGGATCTAAATACTAGCTTTACAAATAAAGATAGAAAGGTCTTTGGCAGCATATATATGAAGGGGAAATTTTCTACTTGAAATTGAGAATAAGTTCAATATGATTTAACAGTATGGTTATCTGACAAAAGAGATGAAGTTGGACACTTAGCTGTGTGTCTGTCTGTATATAATAGAAATCTGTGTGGCTTATTTCATTTGATCCATCAGGAAATGTAGTGAGTTTCATAGATTTTGTTTTACTTCACTTTGGGCAATAGATACATTCCTGAAAAGTGTGAAAAATCAATTTTGTAAATTGAATAGTATAATTGCATGAAAAGAGCACTATGTTTAATGGAAATCTATGATGAATTCTTTTATGAAGTGATTTCCAGTGTGAATAATGAATTCTCATTGCTATTCTTTTATGTTTTTGTGTAAGTTGGAATAAATTTTAAAAGTACTGTCTGTAGGGGCACCTGGGTGGCTCAGTCGGTTGAGCGGCTGACTTCGGCTCAGGTCATGATCTCGCGGTCCGTGAGTTCGAGCCCCGTGTCGGGCTCTGTGCTGACAGCTCAGAGCCTGGAGCCTGTTTCGGATTCTGTGTCTCCCTCTCTCTAACCCTCCCCCGTTCATGCTCTGTCTCTCTCTGTGTCAAAAATAAATAAACGTTAAAAAAAAATTAAAAAAAAAGTACTGTCTGTAAATATATCATAATAGTGGTGAGAGTAGGGTTTTAATGGGATGTCATAGAATTTTTGAACCAACAGAAACAAATTATAACTTTAGAAATGGAAAAGGATTAGAAAGAGCATCATTTTTAGCAAGGTTGTTTGAATTTTCCTTCAAGTTTCATTATTTGTCTAAATATTGACGTTCAGGTCTAAAATCAACGAGTGAAAACTATTAAGCCAAAATTGAAAGCTTAAAAATTTTGTGAACTTTAAACTGAGTGATGTCTTGGGAATCACAAAGCACATAATGGAGAAGCAAGCATGGTGTTACATGTAGAAGGGAATAAATAAGCATTAACTGAACTGAATTAAGAAAAGTATTTAGATAATTTTTCAGAGGTATAACTGGTATACCCACTTAGCTCTGTTTTTGTTGATTGTCTAATTTACATGTTGGCCTACATTAAACTTTTGTCACAAGAACACTTGGAACGAAATTCAGAGACTTGTTTCTGAATTTCTTTCCATTTGTCTGTCTTGGATGCTCTTAGTTTGGTACACTGAAAATGGTTCCATATCTTGTAATAGTTTTAATTGCTTTAGAACTGATAATATTTATAATTAAAGCAAAAGCTTTCTAACTTTGGGCAACTGTGCTACTCCATTGAAGAGAATCTTACTGCCTATGCATATCATTGTTCCAATCTTGCCTTCTTTGCTATCTTACCTGTTTGATGGGGCGGGGGTTGGGGGGGAGGCCTCTGCCGCTCAGCTTCATTCAGCAGCGTGTTCTGAAGGGCCCATGTTGTGTGGAGATTTATTTAAGACGGTCTCTTTGCAAGTTGTTGGATGTTTTGGAAAAACACTAAAATACATACCTTTTAAAGATACAACCTTATGCTGTTTTGTTCCTTATATTACAGCAGTAATTTATTGCTATAGGACAGGATTCCTCTCTTAGCAATAAGCAAATAGCTATAAGGTTAATTATTTATTAAAGCACCCTAGGCAGGGAAAATTTGTGTGTTCCACAGAACTCTTCGCAGTTTTGGAAATTTAAGAAGTGGAGTTTCTGATGTTTTTCTCTTTCTTGACATTCATCTGTTCATCTCTTTCCAAACACATACAGAATACGCACAATTTAGGGTTCACAGGCACCTTGTATGCATTGCGTCATTTCATTCCCATTATAACCCAGTAGAATGAATATTCTTATCTCAGGGGGAAATATTACAGAGGCATTACCAGCTGGTTGCACACATTGCTATCTAGAACTGGGAAGTTCAGGAACAGCACAAAGAGCCTAGGGTGGTATCTTGGTTGCTGTTAGTGTTGGGTGTCCTCCTGGTGCAGACCTTAAAGGGGTAGAGTGGTGCATGGAGGCAGCTGCAGTGGTCAGGTCCATGGTGGGTGGGGGGAGGAAGAAGGGGGCAGGATTAAAAAATACCCTTGACATAAACCAAGACTGGAATAGATGTAACTGAAGCCAATATACTACAACTAACTTAGTCACAGCTGAGGCCTTCAGCTTAGGGAATCTACACAGAGAGAACAAGCTTGTTGAGTTTGGAAACATGGGGTGTGGTGTGCACTGGTGAAGGGTGAGGATGTGGTAGTAGGAGATTAGTAAAGGGACAGCTCTTATAGGGCTTGGTGAGCCAGGGTAAGTGGTCAGGATTTTGTTCCAGATGTGACAAACCTCTGGAGGCTTTAGGTAGGTCATGAAAAGTTGTGATTTTCTTAGTATCCTTATCTATAAGGTAATAAGATATCCCATCTCAACATATATTCTATTTTTGTGAAAAATAATAATCTAGCATATAATAAATGCTCAATAAATGTATGTTTAATAATGATAATGACCCTTTTTCTTAACAGTAACATACCAAAGAAGGTATAGAGCTAGTATCTTTACTAGATTTAGAGAATGGGAAAAATATCAACTACTTTTAATTGTCTACTGTATGTCTATATTATATAATTTAAGCTGCACTTCAACCTTCTGCAGTGGAAACTAACTTTTTTTTTTTTTTTTTTAAGGAAGTAGATTTTTTTTTTTTTTTTTAATATATGAAATTTACTGTCAAATTGGTTTGCCTTTTGTAGCAACATGGATGGAACTGGAGAGTGTGATGCTAAGTGAAATAAGCCATACAGAGAAAGACAGATACCATATGGTTTCACTCTTATGTGGATCCTGAGAAACATAACGGAAACTAACTTTTAAAGAAGTTAAGAAACTTGCCCACAAGGTCACAGTTGGTAAGGAGAGAGCAAGAATTTCAATTTCACTATTGGTCTTTCTGACTCCAAAGTTAATGCTCTTTCCTCTATGCCATGCTGCCACATGGAAAATGTATACCCTGTATTCTCTTGATGGTCTGAGGTTGTAGCAGATGATCCCTTATCAAGGGCCTTCTGGCTTTTATTGAGCCTGGATTTTATGAGCAGTTTGGCCCATAAACTATAAATTACAAAACGGTCTGCAGTAATTTGTTCTGGGCATTGCCATATTTGACTAAATTATCCGATAAAGTGATATTTATAATTCTGTCCTCTACATCTTTCCATTTTATATGTAAGCATTGAGAGGAAAACCATCAAAGAAACAGAAACTGACTGATGAGAAAGTAGTGCTGAAGGCGCTGTTTAAATTCCAGATGTTATTATAATTGTTATTATCAAATGGATTACTGGGAGATGAATGCAATAATAGCAAGAAGATTTCTCTAGCTACATAAACTGACGTTTTCTGCATGAAAGACAACTTTCATGAGGCATTAGAACACAGAAAATGATTGAATGAAGGGCTTTGTAGTGGAGAATTGAAACAAGGCTGGGACAGGAAGACTGTGTACTTAAGTTTCATCGATTGGAGAAGCCAACACAGACAATGATGGTCCTGCTCAGTTACTTGTGGTGCAGGTGAGATGAGCTTCCACTGCCTAGAGCTCGCTTCCACTGCCTAGAGCTCGCTTCCACTTTTTCCTCTACCATTACCTTTTTGTGGATCTGTGAGAGCCCTTGGTGACACGAGGATTTGCTTTGTCAGTATTTGAAAGGCTATCACAATTCTGTTGTCTTCAGAGATGGAGAAATACTAACAAACAGAATAAGGCAGATGTATGTAGTTAATATGGGAAAAATTAAAGATTTGCCTTCATCAGCACCTGGCCCTCTATCGTTAAATTAGTTACTATAAGCTGCTTTATTTCAAATATTGCTGTTTCTTTCTGTTTGAATTATAAATATCTTTTCAATGAAACAATTGACATTTGTTAATAATAGTAAAGCTTATTCTTTTTTTTTTTAATTTTTTTTAATGTTTATTTATTTTTGAGACAGAGACAGAGCATGAACGGGGGAGGGTCAGAGAGAGGGAGACACAGAATCTGAAACAGGCTCCAGGCTCTGAGCTGTCAGCACAGAGCCCGACGTGGGGCTCGAACTCACGGACTGCAAGATCATGACCTGAGCCGAAGTCGGCCGCTTAACCGACTGAGCCACCCAGGTGCCCCATAGTAAAGCTTATTCTAAAACTCTGAAGCCTTTTAATCATCCAGAATGTATAATACATATTATAAATATTTAACCTATATGCACAAATGTGTCTCTCCTTTCCTCTTTGTATCCATCTTTCTTTCTTCCTATGAGATTAGAGTCTGGGGTTTGGATTTAGAAGATTTTAGGTGGTTTAGGGTTTTTTGTTTTGTTTTGTTTTTAATGTTTTCATATACCAAACACTCTTCTCCATTTTTCAGTAAACAATGAGAAAAAAAGCTCCCTGCCACTGTGGGGTGGAGGCCTACTCTACCAGAGTGATAGGAAATAAACTATAAACATAAGAAATATCTAAATTACATATTCTGCTAGATGATGGTTTTTACTGGGGAAAAAAAGGAGAGTGAAGACCTGAAGGAGGTAAAGATAAGCTGTTGGGTATATTTAGACAGATATCTTTTGTTGTTGTTGTTCAAAATGAATATACACTAGTATCCAAGGTAAAAAAGGAAAAGTTTTGTCTACACCATAGAAAATGGATAAATTCATATGACTGTGCAGAATTTTTATTTTTTTTTTAATTTTTTAAAATGTTTATTGATTTTTGAGACAGAGAGACACAGAGCATGAACAGGGGTGGGTCAGAGAGAGAGAGGAGACACAGAATATGAAACAGGCTCCAGGCTCTGAGCTGTCAGCACAGAGCCTGATGCGGGGCTCAAACCCACGAACTGTGAGATCATGACCTGAGCTGAAGTCAGACGCTTAACCGACGGAGCCACCCAGGCACCCCTGTGCAGAATTTTTAAAGCTGACTTTGCTGGAGGCTGTTTTTCCCTTGGTTAACTGCATACCATATTTAAATTTGTTATAATCAGGTGTTGTAACAAGGGGTGCTGTCTCCTCCACTAAAAGATGAGCGTGTTGTATTGATATCCCCCTTTTGTTCTGAGTAGTGTGAATTAACTCCGATTAAAATAAACATTAACTAGGGGCACCTGGGTGGCTGAGTCAGTTAAGCATCTGACTTTGGCTCAGCTCATGATCTTATGGCTTGTGAGTTCGAGCCCTGCATCCAGCTCTGTACTGACAGCTCAGAGCCTGCTTTGGATTTTGTGTCTCCCTCTCTCCCTGCTCCTCCCCTGCTCATTCTCTCTCTCTCTCTCTCTCTCTCTCTCTCTCTCTCTCTCTCTCTCTCTCAAAAAATAAATAAATAAATAATTTTAAAAAAGTAGCTAAAACAAAAACTCCCCATACTTTGATGGGAGAAACCAGAACCTAGAATCATGTCTCTTTAGAGCAGAATGAGTCCTTAGATATGATTGTCAAACCCATTATGTCACAGCTGGATATTCTAGTTCCAGCCAGGTGGTTGATTTGACCACTGGGGTTGGTCTGACTCTTCTGACCTGTAAAAAATAGAGACAGGATCCCACAGGAAGAACTCTAACATGCCTAGAAGACACACCCTAAAGAGCTCTTGGGTCTTCAGTGAGTAGGGCTCTCAGAAAGAACTGCAGGGGAGCCTAACATCTTAATTCTCAATACACAACTTTTTGAAAGAATGAAAATGGTTTACCCATTCCCTAGAGACTGAAACTGAGCAAACCCTTTCAACCTTTAGAGAGTTCTAAAGAGATCTAGCAAGATAATCAATGAGCTTGTAGCTCTTTTAAAAGCTCTCAGATTGAGGTCACTCACTGTCAAAGCCTCTCTGAGGGACTTACTCAGAGAACTAGACCCCTGCTCCACAAAGTCTGACCCTTGGAGCAGCAACAGCAACAGCAACATCACTTGGGAGATTGTTGAAGTATTCAATCTCAGGCTTCATTCAGACCTACTGAACAGGAATCTGTATTTTAACAAGAAATAGGTGAAATAGCTGAAGAGTAAGACTGAGATGTACTGGAATAAAAAACTTCTGCCAAAAGTGATCCTGACCAGGGCAGAGCAGCACCCCTCTACCCCCTGCTTTGAACTTGACCTTTGAATCCTGAATAATGCCTGTTAGCAGCCAACCTCATTCATGTTCTGTCAAAACTAATTCTATGTTAATGAATATTAGACCATCTTGACTAATTCCTGTGTCTAATGCTCAAATTTGGTAGGGCCCTTTGGCCAGCTCCTGAATGTGTTGCCCTTAGAGGGAGGGATGGATGAGGATTCAAATGGGACAAGACAGGATGGTGCCAGTTCATCTAGATATCTTGCACTGTGGCAAAACCCTCCAATTTGCCCTCTTTCTTATGGGAAACCCTAATGTATCAATCTCCTTTCTTTCTCCATTAGAGAACCAACCTCTTCTTAAGATGGCATTCAATTATTCATCCTGTCACACATTTGTGTAACATAATTGGAAAGATTGGATATTGTATGCTAGAGAGACCTTGTTTGAGGACAAAAAAAATATGGAAATATTCTCCTATTTGCTTCAATACATTATTCTTCTGTATTCTGTTCCTCTCTGACCTATATTGACTTCAATTTTCCAACTATTTCTGTGTCTGCCTTTTGGAGATCCAATGCTAGACCTTGTTCACTTGATCATTAATACTGTGGCCTTGCAAAGAACAACCCTGTCTGCTCTAGATTACCTGACTTCACTTGTCAGACATTATTCTTCTGGCTTTGGGCTAGGTGACAGACCTCCGAATTTTACCACACAGGTTCCCATTCTTTGCCTCATTTGCTGGACAGCAATCCCATGAAGTAAGCATCACTATTATCTCCATTTTACAGACTTAGAAACCAAAACTCAAGAAAGAAAATTAAAGGGTTTTCTCAAGGTGATACATGTGGAGCTTATTGCTGAGGTAGACACATACTGATGATAGTTAACTCCAGAATAAAAATTCAGAGTTTATCCTCATTTTGGATTTTTAAGTCATATCTTTTTGATACTGAACTGGGCCCTTGGGTTCTTTAAACAATAGAAACTGAGAAGTTGGGGTGCCTGAGTGGCTCAGTTGGTTAAGCGTCAGACTCTTGGTTTTGGTGATTGAGCCCCATATCACACTCTGAGCACAGCACAGAGCCTGCTTGGGATTCTCTCTCTCTCTCTCTCTCTCTCTCTCTCTCTCTGCCCTCCCCACCCCTCCCCACTCATGCTCTCCCTCTCTGAAAATAAATAAATAAACCTAGAAAAAAAGTACATAGCACAATTCATGGGGTACCTGGGTGGCTCAGTCAGTTGAGTGTCTGACTCTTGACTTTGGTTCAGGTCATCATCTCAAGGTTTGTGAGTTCAAGTCCTGCATTGGGCTCTACACTGATAGTGAGGAGCCTGCTTGGTATTCTCTCTCTTCCTCTCTCTGACCCCCCTCCACTTATACTCTCTCTCTCTCTCAAAATAAATAAACATTAAAAAAAAAAGAAATTGGTAAGAGCCCAACTGGAAGTTCTCGGCAAGGCTTTATCAGGGCTTATGCTTGAGCACATGGGAGGCAGAACAAAGAAGAGAATACTCAGGATGACTCCCCAGAAGAAAGGTCAGGGAGCATTTTTTAAAGAAGCTTAGGTGTGAAAAAGGTGACATCTAAGCATGTAGAGGTGGGGATTTATCAGCAGTTGCTCATTTAAAGGTTATGGTTCTTCATGTGTTGCATGTCTAAATCTCCACCCTGGGCATGATTTTTAGTATTATAATGAGGGAAAAAGTTGGTGAAATGTCAGTACTGGAGTTCATCTTGGTACATACTGGTCTCGTTTTTGCCAGTCTTTGTAGTAAGCATCTTCCTTTCAGTTAGGAAAGTAATCAGTAATCCGTCCACATTCCTGCAACATATGCTAAAAAGGACAGAGACTTTTAGTTATCCTGGAATGCTGCATTTGGCCTTTAGGGTTTACGGGATCCAAGTCCAGGCCCTGCTCTGTCTGCATTTTAGACAGATTTTTTTGAGAAACCACAGCTATCATTATAGACCCCAAACCGGTGTCAGCCACTCTTCCAATGTTTTACATATATTAACTCATTCTGTACAACAATCTTATTAAAGAAGCACTATTAAATGCCCATTTTATAGATAAGCAGATGGGAGCACAGAAAGGCTAAGAAACCTAGAAATTACCAAAGTTGGGATACGAGCCCAGGCAATCTATCTCCATTCTACTATACTGTCTTGTAATACTATGTGGAAAGCACTTAGGAAGACACAAATATGGTGTTTTAAATTATTCATAAAGCCCTAAAGGAGGCAAAAGTTTTGTAAAGGGCAGAAAACTTGGTTTTAGAAGGGTCAGATGCAATAATATGTTATGTTTGTACAGAGCTTTTCTCCAAAGAGATCAGTAATTCACTTCATATCCCTGCCAACCTCCTGACCTAAGGTCTTTTTTGTTAATAAGGAGAAGATTAAAGGAGTCAAGAGAAAAAAAAAATCATTCCTCTATTTAAGTGATCAAATGAAGTGGTGATTGCAGCTGAATACTCAACTTAAAACTTCATCAATCAAACGTGAACCATCCTGAGGAGGGTTTAAAGCTCTCAAGCAAATCCATGACAGGTGGATCAAGGTCCATTCTGCATCAGAGCTGATTGTAGATGGGTGTCTAATGAGCAAATGATATGTCATCCCAAGACAGGTAAAAACACCTTTGAAATATAAATTGACATTTACTTACCTCTCCAAGTCTCAGCCTTCTAAATCTATGTAATTGTATCCTTCATACTCATGTGCCAGGAAGAGGACGAGTCTGGGCGCAATGGAAGATTCCAGGGCTCTGTGAGATGGGCTTGTGCCTTGGGCTGCAATAGATTTGATACAAACTTGACAGCTCAGCTCCTCCCATTTGCTTTGACATGCATAGGAGAATGCCTTCAGGAAATGCACTGGAGCCTGATGCACTAATTCAGATCTTGTACTTATCAAACCACATATATGTGCTTAAAAAGTAAGCCAAGCAGGAGATATGTTCCCCAGTAAAGATGGTAAAGCACCTGGAAAATTCCCCTGGGCCACCAGTCCTGCTGATGTTCTGCTGTAGCATCTGGGGACAGAGGTGTTGTAGGGACCCAGGCAACATCCCCCAAGGAAAACTTTTCTAATTTTGCCTGAGAGTCCTATGTTTGCTCAGGGTTTGGAAAAGGAGAAAGGAATTGGTGCAGGTCATCTAAGGATGATCCCAGAGTCACTCTGAGCTCCAGGCTGTGCTACTGAAGGATACGCATTTGTGCTGATACAATTACTCAGGTGTTTTTTTGTTTTTTGTGGTTTTTTTTTTTGGCCAGTGACACTCAGTGTAGATCTGACTTTCAGTGAACTCTCTGAGGCTGAATGAAGCTGAGAGGAAAGGAAAGGAGTAGGGAAGGAGCATGGGAAATCATAGGCCAGCCCTCCTGGTACCTTTTGGGGTCCTCTGGTTCTGCTGATCCTCTCCAGATCTGGCACTTGAAGGTGCCAGTGGTCCAAACAGGTCTTCAGATGATGCCCCTAGGACATGTTCAGTACCACCAAAGCTGCTTAAGGTGAGGTGTTAACAGCCAAAGGGCTTTGCCCTTGGATTATTGGAATACAAATGGCTACTTGGTGTGCTGCTTCTTATTTGCACCATTTCTATGGGGTATATATTTATAGAACACTCAGATTTTAAAGAAATCAGGGGTTAGAGCTGGACAATGTGCACTTTAGCTGTATGAGGTACCAACTGAAACATTTCTAGTTATTCCTAACCTACTGTTAATTTTTTCTGCATCATGTTATTCCTCTTCTGAACCCTTTGCGTGAGATAAAACAATTCTTTATTTAACACCCTTTAAGATTTCTTCATATTAGCTGTCATGAAGGCAGATATATGTTTCTTGTTCTTTGGATCTTTTTAAATTAAGAAATTTTTTTTTCAGAAAAATTATTTTATTTTATTTTTGAGAGAAATAGAGCGCAAGCAGGGGAAAGGCAGAGAGAGAGAGGGAGACACAGAGTCTGAATCAGGCTCCAGGCTCAGAGCTGTTAGCACAGAATCTGACTTGGAGCTCAAACTCGTGAACTATGAAGTCATTATCTGAGCTGATTTCAGACCCTTAACAGACTGAGCCACCCAGGTGCCCCTAAGGTTTTTTTTTTGTTTTTTTTTAACATTGATTCGTTTTTGAGAGACAGAGAGAGACAGAGCATGAGCGGGGCAGGGACAGAGAGAGACAGAGACACAGAATCAGAAGCAGGCTCCAGGCTCTGAGCTGTCAGTACAGAGCCTGATGTGGGGCTGGAACCCATGAACTGAGATCATGACCTGAGCCGAAGTTGAACACTTAACTGACAGAGCCACCCAGGCGCCCCACTTGTTCTTTGTATCTTGATGGGAATACAGGATATATACATATTTACCACAAAAGGCAGAAGGCATTTTGTTACCACTTGATATAAACATGTAAAATATAGCAAGACAACATACACACAAAAATATTACCTCCGAAAATCCTTTCTCCATTTTTCTAACTAAAGTAAAATTTCTATTAGAAATATAAAACAAAATAAAACTGCACTGCCCCACATAGTAGCAAATATTCAGTGTAATAAATAGAACCAATATTTTAAGCTACTAGCTTAAAATAATGTTATTCACCAAAGGTTCCTTGAAGACTGATAAAGGTATGTTTAAAAGATCATTTTAATTTATTCTTTGCTTTAGGGTATCTCAATATGGCCCCTCATATTTAGGTAGTAATTGCCAGTAAGGAAACAGCTGAAACAAGCACACATACCTTTTTATATCACAAATATAAAACATGTTTTCTTTAAGGTACTAGAAATAGCACTATAAAAATCAAAACTCAGGATATACTGCATTCTAATAAGAGGCATTTTGGTGTAAAGCTTAAGGACCTGGATTGGACCACTGTGTATCTGTTTGTTTTTGAATAAGTCATTTATAATTGCTAAACTTTTTCATCTCCTTGAAATGAAAAAAGAATAGATTCTGGGTTATTGTGGGTATATGAAGTATATAGAAAGTGCAAACTGTATAAAGTGCTTAGCTCAGTGCCTGCCTGATTCATGATAAACATTCAATAAAGGTGTGCTTTAATCTGAAAAGTTAGAAACTTTTTGCTTTGATTTGTGTCAGACTCAGATTGTGAATTTCACACAGGTGTTACATAATACAATTTAGTTTGGTATCACCACAAATTAGAATACATTTATTTTCTCTTATTAGCTTTGCCCATAGAATAGGTAATTTGCAAAGAGCTGTCTTACTATTTGAGTCTTCTTAGAGTAGGTCAGAAGAAGACATAATGGGGTCTAAATTGCCAGAAACTTGGGTAATGGGATTGCATCATTAGGTAACATTAGGTGTTCATAGCAAAAAGGGAAGTAGGGAGTAGAGCTAATAATCAGGTGACTTCAGATAAATTATTCACTCTAGTCCAAAAGTGTCATTTCATCAAAGGTGCTAAGTCTATTCTTATAAGCAGTTTTCTAAAAAGCCATCAAGTAAGGTTGTGGGAGCTGTTTCTGCCCCTCAGAGGAGAGACCCTTTTCCCCTTCTTTCCAAAGACTGCCCTTATACAAGGGGCAACTGGTACCTGTTGGTACCTGCTCAGATTTGTCAGACACAGGGCAATATTTTTCTACTAAGGGTGGTGTGGGGAAGTGTCACCATATTAAAGGGTGAAGTACGTCTCAAAGCAGGCACTCCTTCCACCTCCTGAGGAGCCTGAGATAGGAGTTGACTTCTCAGGACTCCTAGGCTCCACCAGTCCTGTGAGTTGGCCTTCGCTTGCTGCCCTTTATCCCAGGACCCCTATGTCTCCTACAAGAAGATCCTCAGTTCCTTCTCATCCATATGACTCTTTTTACTGGGCTGTTTCCCAGACAGAGACCAAATAACACATTCTGTGTAGTGCTGGATGTTGGGGGAAAATATGGTTCTTCCTGCTGTCTCTCTTCTTGCTTTTGTTGCTGCACTGGTGTGCGTGTTTTATGTTGGATTTTCCTTAGATTGCAGAGTAAGAATCCACCCTCACATTTGTAGGTGATGTACTCACAGACTCGTTGGAGAGGTGGGGAAGAAATAAGAAACTTTATTTAGAGATTCCAATGCAAGGAATGGTCTCCATCCAGCTTTCATTAGACCATTGTTTTGAGGTATTTAATGGGCTTCATCAACATGTTAACAAAGCTGGTACTTTGTTTCCTATATGGCCTTCTATCTTTTGTTTGGCTCTCTTTCCTGTTTACTTTCAGGTATTAATAAATAGAACTATTTCATTTTTTCAGGAGTTGAAAAGTCTAGTCTTGTCTAATATCTAAGTTTCACAATCTCATGTAATCCAACTTCTCAATTCCAGGTGAAGCTTGACTCAGGCTCCAAGCTCTGCAGTGGGATGAGGAGTTCAATCTGTCTTTTTCATTCCCGCCTCTGGGAATTTCTTCCTTCCTATAGTCAGTTCTTTCAGCCTTTTGGGGTAGGGGAGAGTGGAGAAAGGATGAGACAGGTAAAGGAAGCAAAAGAGCTGTAAATAACTGAGGTGACTTCAAAAGTGTCTCTTGGCTATTAAAATGCTCTCAATTGGGGCAGGTGTCCAAATATTTTCTCTTGTGCAGTGTTTTTGTTTGTTTGTTTGTTTTGTTTGTTTGTTTGTTTTTTGGTTGCTCTATTTGTAGATCTTTATTCTAGATAATGTCCCCATTGCTTGCCCCTCTTTCTAGAGATTCATCCTACCAGACTCTTCGTTGGAATCACTTTGGAGACGTTTTCTGCCTCTCGATGTGCTTTTTTTTGGTCACACCTATATCTCACCCATGAGACACAAACATTTACCTTGCTGTTAGTGGTAGTGCAACTCACGCCTATTCCTACCCTAGCCATCTCTTCTCTTATCTTCAGGGGAAGCTGCGGCCATTCTCCTGACTATAGAATTTTATAGGTGACAGTCATAAGACTGTATACCCCTTCCTTGATTTAGATGGTATTTTAGCATGTCTTCCATAAGTGATATTCCACTGATTATTGTTCAGAAACTGAGAAAACAGGAAAAGTCAAATTTAACATCTTGTTATAGTTACATATAGATACATAGTATGTGGTTGAACATACATAGTATGTGGTTGAACATGTGAAAATGAACATTTTATTCAGGTAACACTCTTGAGCTCTTAAACTTGGATATATCCCAATTCTCCAGCAGAACTGTATAGTTGTAACCATTACCTGATTCTCAAAAAATGGACACTCACTGACATGGTCATAAATCATATGAGAGATAATTAGAATTCAGTAAGGGTAACTACTTTTTGTCAGTTTATTCAAAAGAGCCTGGAGTTTGAATAGTAGAGATTAACATACCTATAGATTAGAGTCTAAATAGCATATTCTTCCCCAGCTACATGGTTACAGTTTGAACTGCACATATGGCATAACTAATCAAAATGTATGTTCTTTGCCTGTAATGCTTCATTAATTGTTAGTTGTTTCAGGTATTTGCACAAGGAGGGGTTCCTGGGGCTGTAAGAAAATGGAGGTTCTGACAACTGTTTAATAAATTAACAGTCAAAAATATAAAAATTTTCAAACTGAGGGCATAATTTATTAACTTTCACCAAGTTTTTTCAGGCCTTCCCTGGGCAGTAAAAGCAATTTATCAAACCTGTTTTCAAGAGAAATTGAAATCTCCCTCCACAACGGTGGCTGGCTAATCTAAGTGAAAATTGTTTTAAAACAAATACATTTAGAAATGCACTAAGGGGATACTTGAAGAAGCATGGTATAACCAGGAGTAGTTCAGAAAATTCAAGATGGGAGCTTAATTTTTATTAACTAATTTTTTTCTTTCAAGGTGCTATTCACTCATAGAGGGGAAACACTTCACTTTACACTCTAATATTTCCATAAATTTTATTGCAGTTCTTTCCTCAGGTCATGTCATAGAAGAATATTTAATAGGTTTTATGACTCTGGCCTTCTGGGTCCTCCTATATTTCAAGAGTTACAAGGTAATATGAAGGATTTCTTCCTTATTTACTTCTTTTAGGGAAAGATGGATAGATGTACACATTCTAGAGCTGGTTTATCATAAAGAGTAAACATTGGCTCCTTTTATTTCCCTCTTTTATGCTTAAACTTTTGAAGCAGTCTTGCAATTGTCAGGAATTGTCATTTTCAGGAAAGGCAATGGCTGTGCATGAAAGATTAAACTGACTTCCTGAGGAGCCTGTTTCTAAGGTCTGGAGATGAGCAGAATTTCTAGAAATGAGGATGTTTGGATTGCTTCCCTAATAATTTAAGATATATAGAAACTCACTGGAGAGTTTGCCAATACTTGATGGATTATAATGCTTTTTGTTGTTTGAAGGTATGTATATCTTGTATATGTCTAAGAATCAAAGGATCCTTTGACCTAAGTGTCAAAACAATGAGGGCTGGTTTTTACACTGCAATGGAGGTAGCAAGTACAGTAAAACCTTGGTTTGTGAGCATATTTCATTCCGGAAATATGCTTGTAATCCAAAGCACTTGTATATCAAAGTGAATTTCAAGAACCATTGGCTCAGTTGTAATTGTGTGACATTACACATCAGGTACTACTCATATTGCAAGACATTGCTCATTTATCAAATTAAAATTTATTAGAAATGTTTGCTTATCTTGCGTAACACTCACAGAACAAATTACTTGCAATCCAAGGCTTAAATGTAATTTGGTGTGATATATATGAGACTTTCATTGGTGAAGAACAAAATTGACTTATTGAAATGTTGTGTAATTTTAGTTATAAACAAAACAACCCCAACAACGTCTCCTTGATAATTTCAGGGTGGGCATAACTGTCAGGATCAGGAGAATGAGAATGGATTGATTCTCTATAATTGTAATGGTTATACTGTTGGAAAAGTCTTGTTGCTATTGAGGACAATTTATTATAGGGTTCTGTCTGGATATATTTCAGGAGAAATATGTTTCCAAACCTGATTTGGTTATAAGTTTATGCCTGCCTTCAATTTGAGAGTTTACTTTGAGGTAACCTCAGGGGAGATGTCTATTCTAGGAAGCAGCTTTCTGGAGGTTGCCTTATGCCCAAATTGGGACTTATGTTTGTACATGTCGACTGGCCCATGCACAAAAGAAGCACACAATGTTATTTTTTGAAATGTAACAGTCAGTGCCATTATTAATTTATTGCATTTCAGCTCCAAATTTACTCTTTAATATATGCCCTGAGATAATAGAAAGGATTCTTTTAGCCATCTCTCTTTCACAGTAAGCATGATATTAACTTTTCTCAGTAAAGGGCTCTGGAGGGGCATTGCAGAGAAGGGGGTCTCCTGCTGTAGCAAATGGAAGTGGGGGTGGGCAGTCTTAGTGATGTCAGAGTGCAACCATCTGGTGGCTCTCCATCCCAGCCATGGGCTCTGTATCCTCAGCCACCTTTCAGACTTTGGTGGTAACCTTTCTATACCCCTGTTGAAATGGCAACTGGTATCCCAAAGGCTTCCTGCCTGCACCAGTGTCCAAAGGCCTCTGAACTCCATGGGCTCCCAGATTCCCTGTGAAGCCTGGAGGGGTCTCACCCCTTTTGCATGCCCACATCCCTGGTGCTGATCATCTGTTCTGTTCCTCCATTCTGGAGGAAAACTTGCCCATGAGACTGCAGACTAGCTCCAGGCTGTTTTCTGCTCTTTGGGCTGAAATATACCTTTTTCAATGAGGAATGAACCCCAGACTTGGGAAGGGGACCCCTCCTTCCAAGTTTGTTCTTTAGATATTTTCCCTCAGCCCTAGAGTACCAAATAGAGTTTCCTTGTATTTTTAAAGTCACTCTTTTATCATAGTTTATTCTTTATATTAATCTTTCTCTGTTTAACCCACCCTGTGGTTCTATCTCCACTATACATCATATCTCAATTGTTCCCATGGGCATTAAAAAAGTGACTTCTAGGTAGCATCTGAATTGAAATGGGGGACACTTTTATGGAAGCCAGCATAGTATACTGAGTACAGTGTATTTTGGGCTAACAGATGTTTCATGTTGTGGTGATACTAGAAATGGCCTGTAGGTGGGTGCTTGTGAGACCATCCTGTGGGGTTGATGCCTCCCTGAGTGTGTCTGGTAGGGAAGGCTAATGGAGTCTGAAAGGCAATAGATGGGACCATATGACAAGTATGAGTGATAAAAGACAAGAGACTTATTCATTCAAAAAAATTTTTTAATTTTTAATGTTCATTTATTTTTAAGAGAGAATGAAAGAGAGAGAGAGAGAGAGAGAGAGAGAGGGTTGGGGAAGGGCAGAGAGAGAGGGAGACACAGAATCTGAAGGAGGCTTCAGGCTCTGAGCTGTCAGCACAGAGCCCTACATGGGGCTCGAATTCACAGACTGTGAGATCATGACCTGATCCGAAGTTGGACACTTAACAAACTGACCCATCCAGGTGCCCCTTCACTCAAAAAATTTTTACAGAGTGCCTAGTGTGTGCCAGCTACTGTCCTAGGAATTGAAGGCACAGCAGAGGAAAAAACAACATAAAAATCCTTGCATTTTTTAAACTTTGTTCTTTTCTTTACATTATCTTCGCCTACTTGACACTTGAAGTTAGTGCTTCCTACTTTGAACTGGCTAGTCTTGTAATCAGTAGAATAAATAATTTCATATAATGTGGTTACAGAGGTACTTGATGTGTGTGTATGTTGGGGGAGGGTGGAAAAATCAGTTATATGCCAATAGCCGTGTTTAAGATAAATTTAAGTAAAAACATCTTACTTTTGGCCAAACCTCTCAGGGTGATTTTACTGCCTGCAAGTTATTAGCAACAGGTGAATGGAAAATTAAACCTAGGTGGTGTATGAAATTGGCTTTGAATTTCTCATTAATTAAGAGTGCTCAGTGACCTGGTTGTTCTAATTACATTGGTTGGGAAATTTGATCATTACTCAAATGAAAACATGCAGCTATACCATTCTCTTAAGAAACCCAAATGAGACTTGGTGTGGTTATGAAAGAATCAATGCTATGATTACCTCTTGTCCACAGGAGGCTCAGTGGGGCAAGACCTTACTTCTTCAATTCTTGTAATATTTTCTTTCAGGTATTTTTATTCCATCCATTTGGAGCTCTGCTTTGAAGGGTATAAGAGGGACTAAATCTGTTGACAGTGGTTTGATGATAGGACATTTTAACAGGGTATTTTAAGATGGTTAATTCTTTATTTTACTTCCAATCAATAGTTTGTTCATCTGCTTTCACTAAAGATAATCATTGCTTTTTTTTAAACAAAGAAACTGATGAGAGAATTCTTTTGTTTGTAATCCAAATGGTCTAAGGTAGAGAGAAATTGATGTTTTAACCTTAATTTTTTAAGTTTATTTATTTGTTTTGAGAGGGAGAGAGGGAGCATGAGTGGGGGAGGGGCAGAGAGAGGGAGAGAGAGAGAATCCCAAGTGGGCTATGTGCTGACAGTGCAATGCTGATCTCAAACCCACGAAATGAAATCAGGAGCTGGATGCTTAACTGATTGAGCCATCAAGGAGCCACACAAACATCATTTCTTTATTATCACATCCCCTGTGTGTTCACATTCTCCAGGCAGGTGTGAGCCCACGCTACACTTTTGTCCTTACACTTTCCCCAAAATAGGAAGCAAGAGGGTGGCCAGTGGAGGAGGAAATCCTCTCTGGATACTATGATGTGATAGGAAACAGAGATGCAAAGTTCTTTTTTTTTTTTTTTTTTTCTGTTACTGCAACTTTTTCTGTAGATAAATCTCAGCTTAAAAAATTATGTCTTTTTGAATAAAGTTTATGAAATTTAACTGTGCCTAATGCTTGGGGAAATACTTGCTCCTCCTTAAATAAGGTGATGATATTTAAAATCATGTTCAAGTTTTATGGTATATGCATTAAAATACTATTTCCTTGAACTGATCTTTTCATGTTTAAATTTCATCATTAGAGTTTAATTCAAAAATCTCTATTTAAGTGATACTATAGAGATAGCAAATTAAAATGTGTGTAGCATTTAAATACATTATTTCATTGACATTATTCCAATAAAGTAATTATAAGGGTCTTAAACTCTGGAATCATTAAGAATCTGACTAATAAGCCTAGTGTGTTTTATTTCATTGTAAGGATATCTTTAAAAAATCTAAGAATATTTTCAAAAATAATTTTATTAAGACTTTTAATGTATGCCGGTTAGAACCACAATCGTTCATGGTAATATTGTCTTCCATTTATAAATTCCTTTTATTAGGCACCAAGTGGAGACCTTGACATACTGTATAGGCTCAGTAAAGAGAAAGCTACTATTATCACTTTTTCAAATGACAGTCTTGTGTGCAGAATCAGGAAGTGTACATGCATGCAATGCAGTTTTTCAGAGAGTAGAATAGGATATCTGTGCTTTTGGAATAGCAGGCTGAAAGGATCAGGGCCAGAGGAGAATTCCTATTTTATTGAGATAAAATAGTATGGAGAAAAGGGGACTCATGCTAGAGATTTTGATTCTAATTTCTGCTTTGCTACTAACCTACTATGTGAACCCAAGAAAGTCAATTAACATCTCTGAGCCTTTGTTCCATCATTTATAAAATGAAGGGATTGAATTAGGTGCCCTCTAAAATGCTTCCAGCCATCAAATGTGATTCCATCTCTTTGGGGGATTTAGTTTTCATGTCTGTGAGATTATTATTAGCCTAGTACAAAGCAAGGGAAAGGCATGTTTAAGCAATTTGCTGGCCTCAGATTTTGTAGTCAAATTAGTCATATTCCAAGGTTCTGCAATTTTTACACATTGACATAGAAGACCATGCTTCACAGGTCTGATATTCAGAGAAGCAGCAAAACAGTATAATCTGTTTCTCCAGGGATTGGGTAAGGAAATTTGGTGATTCGGGTAGTTCATCTTGGCTTTTGCTAAAAAGCAATTGTATCCAGGAGCTTTAAAAAAGCTGTTCTGGGGGCACCTGGGTGACTCAGTCAGTTAAGCATCTGACTCTTGATTTTGGTTCAGGTCATGATCTCACAGTTATGATACTGAGCCCCACGTCAGATTCTGTGTTGACAGCATGGAGGCTGCTTGGGATTCTCTCTCCCTCTCTCTCTCTCTCTCTCTCTCTCTCTCTGCCCTCACCCACTCATTCTCTCTCTCTCTCAAAATAAATAAACTTAAAACAATTTAAAAAGCTGTTCTTAGTAACTTTAAATGTGAGGGAAATTTAATGGAAACAGCAATGAGAGGATGTCTTCTTGGGTCAAGTTCAATAAGCACATACTGAGCTTCTATTAAAGGTCTACAACCTCTTATTTCTAAGCTTAAAAAAAAAAAAAAACAAAAAAAAACAAAACCTCTTAAGAAACCTGAGTTCATTTAGTTGCAAAACATTACCTGAATGGATATGAGGCTATATGCATTTTTTATTTATCCCATTTAGTGTAATCTCTCCCTGAAGAAACTGATGTATTCAGCTTTGAGGTGCCACCCCAGAACCTGCTAGAAATGCTCTGTAAGGTGTGATGTGTGGCCTCTAATACCATTCTTAGTGCTGAAAGTTTTGAATTCCCAAACTCATCTGGTTGTATGGGTTTGGGTAAAGGATCTTGGACATGTATGTGACAAGGATGAAGGTGGATAGTGGGATGGCTGGAGAGGAACTGGGTGAAATTCAAAGGTAAATGATTTGATGAAGTCATCATTATCAAAGAGTTCCCAGACATACTCACCAATACAATGTGGTGTATTTTATAGAAGATATATGGATAAAATTTAAAGACACTTGCTAAGGGAGTAATTTTTTTCTGCTAGAATTTCAGGTTGTATCACAGAAGAGGGAACATTTGAAGTGGGTCTTGAAGGATAACTAGGTATTTCTCACAGAGAAAAAGCATTCTAAAAAAGAGGGGTGCCTGGGTGGCTCAGTCAATTAAGCATCCAACCTCCGCCCAGGTCATCATCTCACAGTTCGTGGTTTGAGCCCTGTGGTGGGCTCTGTGCTGACAGCTCAGAGCCTGGAGCCTGCTTTGGACTCTGTGTCTCCCTCTCTCTCTTCCCCTCCCCCACTCATGCTCTTTCTCTCTCTGTCTCAAAAATAAATAAACATTTAAAAAAATTTAAACAGAAAAAAATAGAGACATGTACATTCATGGTGTATTGGGAGCCCCAAGACTTCTCTGGCTGAGTTAGAGAACCCATGGAGAAGAATGTCTGAAAATGAGATTGAGATTATTCAGTATTTTGTATGCCATGCTAATAAACATATATCAATCCCCATTTAGGTTGTATTGCTCAGAGTTGGCCCTAAAAAGGGTATTCATGTGTAAATGTTTTGTTAAAGAAGCACACCCAGGAAGATCTATAAGGGAGTAGGGCAGCAGGAAAGGGAAAAACGAGAAGACAAGTAGGGGGAGTAATTTCTTTTTTTTAGGCAAAGTGCTAGAGATGGTTTTAGCTTGATCCTGAAGTGGGGTAGTATAATGGAAAGTAAGCCCTTAATGGTATAATGGAAAGCACTCCTTTATGTACATTTCAGTCATTGAGTAAGGGCCATGATGCATGGACAGAAGGGGTTGGTGATATAAATTTCCAGGCACTTCACCTGTACCTGCCTGGGTTCTACCAAAAGCAAGTGTTAAGTGCTGACTGAAGGGTCAGAGGTGGGTGAAGTGCACTAAAGTGGTGGCTAGAGATCTAAGGAGAGGGGTAGGGTGCCAACATTTTCTGCCATGATACCATTTGGTGACCTCTTATTGCATCTCAGGCTATATGCTGAGTACTTCAAACAATCATCCCATTTAATTCTCATAACAATTCCGTAAGATATGTCATATTTTCCATTTTATAGATGAGAATTGTGAAGCTTGGAAGGTCACCTGGGCATTCTAGTTAATGGAGTTCTGTGTTTAGAACCAAGTTCTTTTTAGTCCTAAATTCCCAGTGCGTGGCAGGATTCCTTAGATCCTTATGACTTCCTACCTACTCCTATTTTCCTCTTGAGCAACTCTAATAATCTGTTTTATATACTGCTTCTTTGCAAACCCTTTTTTCTGAAGGAATTGTTCCAAAGTCTAAAAAGTTTCCAAATTGCAGCATATAGTAGATAGCCAACAAAAGTTTTTATGAGATTTGTGATGAAACACTTCTGAAAAAGTACTCTCTCATTTTGTTTGGGTTTCAGTTCCTTTTTTTTTTTTTTTAAGAAATAAGAGACTTTATTTTTCTTTTTTTTGAGAGAGAGAACATGAGTAAACATAGGGCAGGAGCAGAGGGAAAGAGAGACAGAATATTAAGCAGGCTCCATGCTTGGCATGGAGCCTGAGAAGGGGCTTCATCCCATGACCATGACCTGAGCCAAAATCAGGAGTTAGACACTCAACTGACTGGGCCACCCAGGCACTCCTGGATTTCAGTTCTAATTGATGTATTCAATGGATCCTTAATAAAGTTTTGTTTTAATTTTAGAGAGAGAGAGTGAGCATGAGCAGGGGAGAGGGGCAGAGAGAGAGGGAGAGAGAGTCTTAAGCAGACTCCATGCCCAACAAGGGGCTGGATCCCATGACCCGAGGATCATGACCTGAGCCAAAATCAAGAGTCAGAGGCTCAACTGACTGTACCACCTAGGCATCCCCTGAATAAGGTTTTCATATTCCAATAGAGCAGAATAGTCTCTCTTACTTAAGTTTGACTCAACTGAAGAATATTAAGTTAGGACTGATGCTTATTTTGTTGTGGCTATGGTTTTTTTTTCTTTTTAATTTGGAATTCCTTCAGAAATTTTTAGAAACTATGTTAAGTTTTCAATGGTTAATAAATGCAATTAGTTGATACATGTAATTCCTGATAATTCTGAATTGTATCCATTCCATCTCAAATTAGATATGTCCTAATTCTGTTCATTTCTGGTAGTTAAAAAACATCATTTTGAGTAGTTCTAAGCAGTTCTAGGCCAGAACTGATGTCTCAAAGAAATTATAAGTACAATCTATATGAGAGGTAAATGTGTACATGTATTAAAGTTATTAGGAATATTTCTTCCCCTCTCCCTATCTCTCTCACCAACACAGGTATCAAGGAGGTCACTTTTGTTTGTTCATTCGTTTAATGAATATTTGCTGCATATCTATTACATGTAAGCAGCAAACAAAACAGTCAAGATTTCTCTTCTTATAGAATTTACAATCAAAAGAGAGCAGAATAAGTTATTATGATTATGTCTTATAGTAGTTGTTGCAAATAAAGGAAACAAAACAAATTTTAGACCCTCAGAGTATGGAAAATTTGATTTGAGAGTATGGAAAAAAAGTTGTTTCTCTAGGAATTAGTCATTTTATATTACACGTTTAGCTGCAAAGCAAATAAATCTTCTCAGAATTGAACTCAACAAATATATGTGGAATATCTACTATATGCCAAGCACTGCTAGCAATGTTCAAATGAAAGGCAGTAATTTCTTTGTTGGCTACAATGAGTATGGTAGTCTCCAACCCTGTGAAAAATATATTCATGTGAATGATGATCTCTTAAAATTCCAATAACTGCCAGAAACGAAATTCATAGATGAGCCTTCAAAATAGAACAAATACTCATAAACACTGTAAATAGCACAGTTAAGATTTTGTTACATTATTATGGAATGAGTTTTTTTTCTTAATTAGATATACTTGGGGAAGAACATTGACATTTAGTGACTTCTCTATTCATGTGCAGTTACTCCTATTATTACTTCAGAAATATTCTATTGTCTGTAGGAAACGAGTTACCAGTATTGCAAGCTTCCACTTTAAATACTTTCAACCTTTTGCTCAGTTTTATTCCATCCTATCTCTTCCACTTGGTGAGAAGAGAAGCTTTTCTGTCTTTTCATGTTGTGTTTTATCAGTCATATCAATACTGTTGAGCCAAGAGGAAATAAGTGTTACTAAAAAAAAAAATGTTTCTGTGTGTTTCTCCTAGACTGCCTTCCATATTCATTGCAGCATCTGAATGTTTGACTGGGAAAATCATGAGGCCCCTGCCAGGTCTCTTGCACTAGCTCTGTCATGACACTCTAAGGAGGAACTTGGTTTTCAAACAAGTGAATGGTAGGTATGAAGTATTTTCTCTACATGTGTTCAACAGAAAGGAATATGGGCTTGAAATATATTCATAGAGCCTATTTCATCTTTTCCTACCTCTCCAAAAAAGAGAAGAGCTTCCATTTTTGTTCACGCTGCAATTACCTTCCCTGTCCCATTTACCTTGGGCTCCCCCTGCCCTCTCCATCATGTTATACTGGGCTAATCCTGGATTCTCTTGCAGTTTGGCACTGTCAACCCAGATATTGGATTTGTATTCTCTTCACTTTAAGCCAATCCCTTCTTAAAGCGTCAAATAAAATTTACCTCTTCTTCTTAATTTTTTTGCCAGTTCTAGGGCACAGGTCTCTAATCTCCACGAGTATTTTTATGGCCAAAACCACTGTTGACATTTTCTCCAAATTTTTCATGTATGTTAGTTTAGTTCTTCCAATTATTCAAGAGCAGGAACTATTTTATTGTTTTGATGTATGTGTCACAGTGCTGAGTACTCCCTCTTCTGTTTTACATAATTCTGTGTGAGTTCATTCAACCACTGAAAAAAATTCTCTAACTACCTAGTTTGCAGTTGGGTGCTATCTAAGGCACCAAAAATGCTACAAAACATAAGGCTATTCCTGCTTTCTAGGATTTCATAATCTAGACAAGAAAAGAAACATGAAAATGTATGTAACAAGAGTGACATCAGAGATGCATTATTCATTCACTTATTCATTACTAAGTAGTTTTCAGTTGGTGAGGAACATATTCATAGCCCCTGAAGACATTGGGCTCATTGTCTATGTGTCAGGGAGAGTCAGAGTGTCAGAAGGACTGTGGAGGAGCCAAAGAGAAGAAAGGTTCTCTCTCTCTCTCTCTCTCTCTCTCTCTCTCTCTCTCTCTCTTTTTTCTCTCTCTGTGTCTCTTTCTCTCTGAATGACAAGGAAAACAAGACATAAGGAAACAAGATGATGAGTAACTATGAAAGTGACTGAGTTCTATTTTCTCCACAAAAATCTGAGAGGCTGTTGCTATGGAAATATCTTTTATATATTGGCAGATAAAAGATTGTGTGTTATCTGCTGTCTCCCAGAAAGTCAATGAACTAACTTATAGGCCGGGTAACTAGAGGTGTGGAGAATAAAATAAGAAACAGAGACCATCACCACCACCACCACCATCTCCACCACTACAATCACCATTACTACCACTGTCATCATCACCTTCACCACCACCACCATCACCCCCATGCCCACCACCATTACCACTGTCACCTTCACCATCACCACTGTCGTAGACTCTAAGTCTAAAGTTTTCTCTTGATAAGAAGAGAGCAGGACACAGGATTAAAATGCAAGAGATGGCTAATGTCTGGGAGAAGACAAGAGCCCCGAATAAGGGTCCTTGCCCCATATTTATTAATATCAGAAGGTTTACAAACGTGATGGGCATGCACAAAGAGACAATGAACTGGTGAACATTAACTCAAGAATGAGAGAAAAGGGGGTTTTGAAGATATAGGTGTTTGGGGTTTAGGTCAATATAAAACAAAATCCTGGCTCCTGGCAGACGGGTAGATGGTTGTTAACAGCATATAAGAGGTGCCTTGTCTGTTTATCTTAGCTAGCCTAGGGGATAAGACAGAACAAATAACCTCAGGGTTAACAAGGCACCTTTTCTTTTGCTAATCACCTCCACTCTGGGCAGCAGCATCTACAGCTCAGTGGTTTATAGCCCTATTTACCTGTTTACCTAACTTGGTCCTTCCCTCCTATGAAAGCAGCTTTATGCTATAGTACTAAATTGGGGGGCACTTTTGCCCTGAATGCCTAATCTTGCCTACCTCATATACCTTTGTATTGGGGGCCTTTGCCCCCCTGTCTATTCTGGGCCTTTGCCCCTCCCTCTCTATTCTGGGGGCTCCAGCCCCTCCCTATTTTATTCTGGGGCCTTTGCCAGGCAACTTCATTCTGGGGGTCTACTTCATTCTTAGGGTCTCATCTTGCTCTATTTCATTCTGGGGGTCTTATCTTGTTCACCCAAGTCTGGGTGAGAACACCCTATAGCTTTATAATTCTTTATGCCTTGTTAACCCATTGGTATAAGCCCAGGGAATTTCTAAGCTTATTCCCCACACACCACCACCACCACAACAAGATATCTTTAAGACTCAGCCTCTGCATTGGACACCTTAGAATATTGTATTGCTGAAATTGGAAGAACAAAGCTCGACATTCTCACATACCAGCAGAAGAAAAGTTATCTCTATTCCTTCACTTTCCATGTGCTCTATTCTCAATGAAAATTGGCTTCTGCCTCCACCAGTTTCCAGAAATTGTTTTTTTAAAAGGCAAGCAGCTGCCAAATGAGCATTTTCAGTATACATACTATTGGACTTCTCTGTTGAATTTGATTCCGCTGATCTCTTTTGTCATTAGACTATCAGTTTCAAAACTTGAATTCTGTAATACTGGGGTGTTTTGTATTTCTCTTCTATACTCTTAATCTTTTTGTCTGTCTTCCTAGAGTACATTTTTTATCTTCAACTAATATGTCCCCTCCATCTATGTACTTTCTTTGGCTGATCTCATCAGGCCCCATGGTTTTAACCATCTATGTGCTTATTTCTGGCAAATCCTTCTTATGTCTAGATTCTTCACCCAACACCTTCAGCTGTATGTCTTATATTCCCTTAAAAGTCAGCACAACCCACACAGAGATCTTAATTTCCCCTATAAAATATTTCCTTTTCCAGTCTTTATTTCAGTTGATGATAAGACCATCCACCTCATTCTTCTAGCCAAACCAAAAACTTAGGAGCAATTCTTGAGACTTTTTCTCCCTCACCAACCACCCAGTCGACCCCTATGTATTTTTTGAATATGTCCCCATTTCTCTGTTTCTATTGCCTCTATTCTAGTTTGCTTGAACTCTTGTGGTCTTTCTAAGTGGTCTCTGGGCATTTAGTCTTTATTTCCCTTCAGTTCCATTTTCTAAACAACTAAAAGACTAAATAAACTCTTTAAACATAGATATGATGTTCACTACCCTTGTGAAAGCCTTCAATGTGATTTAAGTGTCAACAGCATCAGTTTTCTTACTGTGGAATAAAAGGCCCCCATGAGCCTCTACCTGGTTCCAGTTGCATCATTTTTCTGACCAGCACCTGCCATGCAGTGTGTAGCTGGATGTGTGATTCCACACCTTTATGTCTTTGCCCTGTCTGAAATACTCTCACCCCTTCACCTTCTTGCCTGACAAATTACTATTTGTCATGGCTACTAAGTACTATCTCTAAATATTTAATGGTTGTGACCCTTTGGGGCTCTGGGTTAACAAAAGAATATAAAAGAAGTCAAAGGGCATTTTTAGGCAGAGTATATGAGAAGATTATAGTAGCTACATGATATTCCACATGACATGCCCTACATGTCAGCAAAGTCTGGATTCAAACTTGATATAGACAGAGACACATTAACAAAAGTTTCATCAGAATGCTTCTTCTATTTTACCTCAATGGCTACCTTTTCATTATCATGAAAATTCATTTGGTGAAAATGGGCAGGAGAGGATTGTGTTCCTAACCTTTTCAGGGCATTGTTTTGTCCCTTTCTATCCCAAATAAACCATGGCCAAATTTTATAGTGTCTTATGCTGACATTTGAGTCCCAAATTACTTAAATTTTATATACTGGAAGTGTATGTACTCTTACTTTTCTACCCTTGTTATTGGTAAAAGGGGGCTAAGAGTAAATAAATGCCTTCAAACCGCAAAAGATCAATTTACTAAAAATGAGGGAAACATGGTGTGCTCCATTTATGTCTATTCTGCTATAAGATCCCTGGGCAGAGACTAGGGTATGGGTGATAGGTAAAATGCTTCTACTCAAATTATTAGAATTCTTTGTGATTAATTCTGGGCCTCAATATGGTTCTTTGTATTATACTACCATTCATTCTTGAAGATTCAGTTTATGAATTAAGGTATTTTAATTAAGGGACAACTGTCATAGATTTCCAGGCTAGGTTTTGTTCATCAACCCTAACTCCACCCAATATTTTGTGAACAACTCTGTCATTTCACTTAAAACATTGAATTGCATATCTTTATATCTCTACTTCTTCTATTACCTGGGTTCTTTGACAGCAGGAACCATGTCATATTTATTTTTATTGCCCCCAAATTTAGAGTGGTGCCTAGTAGGTGCTTAATAAAATGTGTGTTGAATGAGTAAACAAATTGTTATTGGTTGCAATGAAGGTTAGGTTTTAAAGAATGCACAAAATTTTTTAAGTGTATTTATTTTTGAGAGAGAGAGAGCATGAGCAAGTGAGGGATGGGTAGAGAGAGAGGGAGAGGGAGAACCCTAAGCAGGCTCCTCAATGTCAGCGCGTAGCCTGATGAACCATGACATCATGACCTGAGTTGAAATCAAGAATTGGACCCTTAACCGGCTAAGCCACCCAGGCACCCCAGAATCCACTAATTCTTAGTGCCTACATAGTAATGAATAAATTCTCTATTTTTTTCTGATAAGATGTTTTTCACTATCACACCGAGGCAAGAGTTTCTATACTTTAGCTATTCCCCAGAGGTACTGGGATT
Source organism: Panthera tigris (assembly GCF_018350195.1). Lineage (NCBI taxonomy): Eukaryota > Metazoa > Chordata > Mammalia > Carnivora > Felidae > Panthera > Panthera tigris. The sequence goes on along the minus strand of NC_056664.1, from coordinate 70,157,145 downwards.
AAGGAAATAAATCACCCGGCAGTGTTCCATGAAGCTAATAACCCAGGAGAATTTGTATGGGAGCATTTATTAAATATTGCATAGGCTAGGATGTTGCATTGTGTGGCAGTGAACTGACGTGAAAGGATAGATAGAGTTGCCCACAGAAAGTGAAAATGGCAATCAACACCTAATGAACCAGAACACAAATACACAAGTCAACTAAGGAGAGAGAGAAAGAGAGCAAGAGAGAGAGAGAGAGTGAGCAGACTTACTCCTAAGGGAGAGAAGCATATCACTAAAACTTGACTAAAGAAATGATATCTGAAGGAAGGCAATACCAAGCAGCTGAAGAATTGGACTGAAATGGAAATGTAAAAATGGTAATATGATAGTTGCTCTTCATAGCAAGAAGGCCTTTGGTTAGGAGAAAACCTGTTAGGGCCAAGTGCCACAGATATCCCTCCTGTGGAGATGGCTGTTTCTGGCTGTCTTAGACTGATGCCATCATAAGGGGAATATTGTAGGGAAAAGAGATATTTCACATAAGCAAATGGCATGAATGGAGAAGGCAGGGCAACAACGAGTCCAGATTGGCAGGAACATGGTAGTGACAAGTAGGAGGCTGGTGCTAATGGTCAAGCAATAGACTGACTGTATGGGAAGAATTAGACATTGTCTTAAGGTATTTGATGGTTAATATTCAGGTTACAGGGGCCATTGAAGGTAATTAAGGCAGAAATTAGAGTTAAGATATAAGATCAGACTTGTGATTTTGTTCACAATACAATGAATAATGAATAACTGGGGGATCTATTAGAGGTTTTTGCAGTATAGAACAGATAGGAAATGATTAAAGCCTACACTAAGCAATGGACAAGAAAAAGTGCTGAGTATGTATTGTAAAAAAGAACATGAGACAAAAAAAACACGAAACACTTCTGGCATTGACAAATAGTAGCCAATGTGCAACACCACTCAACTGTCTCGACCTTACTTTGGATCAGTAGAACATGTGAATGATATTGTCATGAAAGCCCTGAACCACTATTTTCTTAAAATTATTTTTTATATTGTGGTAAGTATACAAATGTAAAATTTACCATTTTAACACTTTTTAGGTATACAATATGGTTGCATTAAATACATTGATAATGTTGTGTAATCATCACCACTATCCTTCTCCAGAACGTTTTCATCCTTCCAAACTGAATCTCTGAATCTACTAAACATAAACTCCTGGTTTCCTCTCTCCTTGGTAATTTGCTTTCCTGGTAACCTCTATTCTACTTTCTGTCTCTGTAAGTTTGCCTGTTCTAAAAACCTTGCAGAGGTAGAATCATGTAATATTTGTCTTGTTTTATGTGGCTTATTTCACTTAGTGTACTTTCAAGTTTCATTATTGTAACATGTGTCATTTGTTTCTATGACCGAATGATATTCCATTGTATGCCCGTATCACATTTTGTTTATTCATTCATCCATTGATGGACCTTTGGGTTGTTTTTACATTTTAGCTATTGTAAATAATGCTGCTATAAACACTGGCATACAAGTATCTGGTCAAGTCCCTGTTTGCAATTATTTTGGAAATATTCTTAGAAGTTTTAAAGCCTTCCTTCACTGTGGTAATGTGTAGGAATGAAATGCCAGATGTGTACACTATGCCATCTAGAACTCTGAATTACTGTCCATACTACTCAAAAGAGGGTCAAAACATTGAACCATTCATTATGGGAAGCCCTGAATTTTAAGGAAATGACACTTTTGTTTCTCAGTATCCAGGAGAACACCTTTTTTTCCCCCTCACTCAATAGGATGTACATGTCACCATAGGCTCTTTGTGCAAACACATGGCATGACATTTCCTAGCAGCACACAAACATGGAAACACAAAAGGTTCTGGGCTGTGGGACTGAGTGCCCCAGTGTGAGAGCCTGGGGAGAATTAAATCACACCACTGAAATCTACTTTTTCTTGAAGATTCACCTCACCTTTGTTAACAGCATCTAAAGCTGATGCTGAATTTGACTCCCATGAGAACACAGTACTGAGGCTGAGAGGTAGTAAAACTGAATCTCAAAATCAGTATATTCTGAATCAAGGCATAAATTTGTGTGCAATAGTAACACATATTGAGATCATATCATTTGCTGGGTGCCTTTCTTTTCCTTCAAATTTTTATTTAAATTCTGGTTAGTTTCAGGAGAATTTAGTGATTCATCACTTACATATAACACCAAGTGCTCATCATAGCAAGTGCCGTCCTTAATGCCCGTCCCCCATTAGGCCCATCCTCACCCACCTTTCCCCCATCAACCCTTCCCCATCAGTTTGTTCTCTATCATTAAGAATCTCTTATTGTTTGCTTCCCTTTCTCTCTTTTTTATCCCCCTTCCCATATGTTCATCTGTTTTGTTTCTTAAATTCCACATGAGTGAAATCATATGGTATTTGTCTTTCTCTGACTGACTTATTTTGCCTAGCATAATACACTATAGCTCCATCCACATCATTCCAAATGGCAAGATTTCATTCTTTTTGATGGCTGAGTAATATTTCTGTACAGATATGTTTATATTTAAAATAAATATTGTGTTTATATAAATTATATTTTAGTATAATATAGAAATATATTTATAATATAATATAAACAATAATCTATATTTATAATATATAAATATATAAGTATATTAAATATATATTTATATACAGATACCACATCTTTATCCACTCATCATTGATGAACATTTAGGCTCTTTCCATAGCTTGGCTATTGTTGATAGCACTAGTAGTAGCCTTTCTAAGTCTTTCACATGTGAAGTGTTGGGCACATAATGGAAGCTAAGCACCTGTTTTTCAAGTTGAATTGCCTTATTGTGTTACTATATAGCCGTAAGCGGTATCTGGTTTGTAGCAGCTCTAAAGACAGATGGAATTAGTCAGAACTCTACCTAGCAATCAGGACCTGGGCTGCACACCCCAGTTTAGTAATCACTTAATCAGCATCCCCTTTGGACATGTAGAATCTGCCAGAAGACAGCCTAGAGTAAGGTTGAGATGAACCTAGATTCTGGTAGGTTCAGGGTTTGTTGTTGTTTATTTTTGAGAAAGAGAGAGAGCATGCGTGCAGGCGAGCAGGGGAGGGGCAGAGAAAGAGAATCCCAAGCAGGCTCTGTGTTGTCAGCACAGAGCCCAACCCAGGTCTCAATCTTGTGAACCCTGAGATCATGACCTGAGCCAAAATCAAAATTCGAACCCTTCACCGACTGATCCACCCAGGCGCCCCCAGGTTTTTCTTTTTTAAAGAATATTTCAAATATTAACAAGTTTATGTGAAGCTAAGACGCAGAAAAATACATTGAAGGTAAGGAAAATTCATCAAAAATAGTTTCTACATTATAGAGTTCCCTGGGGATAAAAACAGAAAGAATATTTTTAGCTCTGTTTTTGTAAGTCATTAGCAGAAAGGCAATTTTAGTAACTCTTACCTGTTTCATTTATGGTTACCGTCTCCTCAGTGGGGAGTCACAGACATCTACATCATTTTTGGAGTTAAAGTTTAACCTCCAAATCCCTAGAAGAAGTACCACAGTGACTTGGACTTATACGAAAGTATAAATGTGTGGGTTTGCATGAGGAAGGGCATGGGAAGTGGGCAGAGGAAGAGAAAAGAGTCACTGAGTCCATGTGGGGAAAACTTTGTTGCAAACGATTGAGAAAAGCAGGCTTTTTCTCACTCGCATCTCCTCTTGCGGTGTGTCGGTGTGTGCTGCTTGAGGTGTGTGTGGCTAGGCAAGGAGACAGAAGAGCAAATTGAAAGTCAAATTTTGCAAATTTGTCCCTAAACGTTCAGGGGATTCATTCAGACAGAATTTCTTATAGAGTACTTTCTGCCTTAAATGAGGAGACATTGGTCCATGGGACTTAAAATTGCTCCTTTTGCTGAGGCTCTATTCCTTGGTTTCCTTGAGGAAACAAAAAAATCATTTATTGTCACAAATGTCACAAAGGGTTGCTGGCTTGGCGACTTCCTTTCCTGCCATTGTATCATTCTCTTATTGTCTACCCACCGGATTGGTATGAGGAAGAAAGGTGGATCCTAAAAATTACTGACCTTGTTCTTGGTTTGGCATGGCTTTGAGAGCCAAAAGTTATTTTTGGGCACCGCTTATCCTTACCTGAAATTAATATGCAAAGAAGAGTGAAAGGAAGCAAGTTTTGTTCAGATTTTTACAGGGAATGGTATTTCCCTTTATTCTGTTTTCCCCCCCAAGTTTTTCTTTAAATTCCAGATACTTAACATACAGTGTAAAATTAGTTTCAGGTGTAGAATTTAGTGATTCATCACTGACATACATCCCTCCTGCTCATCACAACAAGTGCCTCTTAATGCCCATCACCTGTTTAACCCATCACCCGGCCATCTCCCCTCCAGTTACCATAAGTTTGTTCTCTATAGTTAAGAGTCTATTTCTTGACCCAGCAATTGCACTACTAGATATTTATCCAAAGGATACAAAAATACTGATTCAAAAGAATACATGCACCTGATGTTTATAGCAGCATTATCAACAATAGCCAAATTATGGAAAGACCCCAAATTTCCATCAACTGATGAATGTATGAAGATGTAGTATATGTATATAAATATAAACACACAATAGGATATTACTCAGCCATAAAAAAGAATGAAATCTTGCCATTTGCAACAACATAGATGGAGCTAGAGAGTATTATGCTAAGTGAAAAAAGTCAGAGAAAGACAATATATTCTGTTTTTCTTTTGAGATTATAATAATAACAATACTCCAGTGCATTTGAATGTGTCCCACGAATATAACAGGGCCCTGCTTTGCTCATTGAGGTTTGACAAACTACAGTTATTGCTCTATTGTCAACCCAAAACAGGAGCTCCTTGTACAAAAGCTCTGATTTGTTTTTTGTTTGTTTATTTGTTTTGGAAATGAAGCATCATTTTGGAAGCTCCTCTCCACTTACCTGAATTTCTTACAAGGAAAGCAGAATATAGACAGAGTAATTAGGAACCTCCCTGCAAGAATTTAACTTATTTACACCTTCACTAGAATGTTATTGATTAACAAAATGTAGTTCTCTATATCCTTAAAAACATAGGGGTCCTGGGTGGTTCAGTTGGTTGGACACCCAACTTAAGCTCAGTTGATGATGTCACGGTTCGTGAGATTGAGCCCTGCATCAGGCTCTCTACTGTCGGCATGGAGCCTGCTTTGGATCCTTTGCCCCCTCTCTCTCTGCCCCTCCTCTGCTCATTCTCTCTCTCAAAATAAATAAATAAAATTAAAAAATAATTCTTTTGTGTGTGTGTGAGGGAAGAAAAATTCAGAGAATATTCAGAAAATAATGCTGTTTTTTAAAGTTGATTTATCTATTTCAAGAGAGACAGAAAGAGTGTGAGCCAGGGAGAGGGGCAGAAAGAGGAGAGAGAATCCCAAGCAGGCTCCACGCTGTCAGCACAGAGCCCAACATGGGGCTTGAACTCATGAACCATGAGATCATTACCTGAGCCAAAACCAAGAGTTGGATGCTTAGCCTTCTGAGCCACCCAGGTGCCCCAGAAAATTATAATATTAAAGATAATTTGAACTTGTATCCAGGAGGCTCCTAGGAAAACAAAATGTGAGCTACAACAAGGTGAAGTATTACCTGGACTTATATGACAGACCATCACTTGGTTCTAGTAGAAGAGTTGAATGATCCAGAACTGACTTTAGACTCTATGAAAGAAATTAATCATTTTTACGAAAGCTCTTGGAATGGGTAAGAAGCAAAGCAAGAAAGCTAGAGAAAGTAGGACTGGTTATTCATGTGTTTGCTTCTCTCAAAGCTGAAAAAGCATATTTGAAAGTTTCATAAATTTAATGTAAGCAGAATAGGTGGTATGTGTCTATTTCTTTGCTGAAAATTCTGCTATTAACTTGGATTAGATACCTACTTCAGAAATAATGACCATTCCTGTGTGCATTTATGCTTGGAAGGTTTAACCAATTACAAATGAGCTGCCAGGGCATTAGAACTACTAATGTAATCAAATTGCTAACCAGTGTACTTCTAGTCCTGTAACAATGCCTATAACATATCTGCTATTCAATAAATTATTTGTTGAATGAATGAATTAAATTGACAGAGAGAGAGGAAGCTCCATCTTTAGTGTGTATAAGTTTAATCTTCCTAATAATTAAAATGAGAACTTTCCTCAGGATAGGGAGAGTTCTGTGCATCTAGAAATTCATATGAAGACATTCAAAGGAAGAGAGAAGCCCATAGAAATATTGGTAGGGTTGAAGTTTGGAAAGAGGTACGAAGTCAATTTCACCCTAGAATTAGGGAATCTTTCTTTAAATTCTGTACAGTCACACCTTGCACAGAGAATAGGTTAGAGGAAAGGCTCCTAAACTTTGCTCACTTTCAGTGCCCCTAGTATCTTGGTGATTTTTAAAATGATAGTCCTAGGCCAGAAAAAAAAAGTGAATAGTTTCATTTATTAAGTGTTATGTCTAAACACTTAATAAATATTTAAGTCCTAACAACTTAATATCCATTTGAATAAATAATGCACATACATTGAAAAAAAAGTTGAGTGGTCCTAAGAAGGGAGGTAATTAGGGGTTGTTAAAAGTTTGGATATATGGAGTTGGAGGAAATTTCTGAAATTAAAAAAGTGTTTTTTTGTACTTTTCCCTTCTTGGGCAAGAGTTTCTTGGAAGGGTAAAAACATGATAATGCAAACATTAGGCTGTGTATTTTTAGTTCTTCAAAAAAATGATAAAAATAACAATAGTTATCAACCTCTTTTCTTGTTACCCATGGTTCTTAGCACTTTACGTGCATTTTATTTTAAAATATTCTCAATAATTTTATGAGGTATGAATTATCTTCATTTTTACAGGAAAAGGATATGAAAGGAAGACAGTTTGCTCTGGTCATGAGCTGAGCACAAGACAGAGCATAAGTCTTTTTGGTTTTTGTTTTTTCTTTTTTTTCTATTTTTCTTAAGCCTTCCAGTGTTTTTTGTTTGCTTGTTTGTTTTGTTTTTAATATAATTTATTATCATGTTGGCTAATGTAGAGTGTATATACAGTGTGCTCTTGGTTTTGGGGGTAGATTCCGTGATTCATCGCTTACGTACAACACCAAGCACCCATCCCAACAAGTGCCCCCTTCAATGTCCATCACCCATTTTCCCTTCTCCCTGCCCCTCCTCTCCCCCACCCCCCCCCCCCCCATCAATCCTCAGTTTGGTTCTCTGTATTTAACAGTCTCTTTCGGTTTTTTTCCCCTTCCCTTCCCCCATTGTCTTCTGTTAAGTTTCTCAAGTTCCACATATGAGTGAAAACATATGATATCTGTCTTTCTCTGACTGACTTATTTCACTTTGCATAATACCCTCCAGTTCCATCCATGTTGCTGCAAATGGCAGGATCTCATTCTTTCTCATTGCCAAGTAGTATTCCATTGTATATAGAAACCACATCTTCTTTATCAATTCATCAGTTGATGGACATTTAAGCTCTTTCCATAATTTGGCTATTGTTGAAAGTGCTGCTATAAACATTGGGGTACATGTGCCCCTATGAATTAGTACTTCTGTATCCTTTGGATAAATCCCTAGTAGTGCTATTGCTGGGTTGTAGGGTAATTCTATTTTTAATATTTTCAGGAACCTCCACCAACAGTGCAGGAGGGTTCCCATTTCTCCACATCCTCACCAGCATCTGTTGTTTCTGGAGTTGTTAATTGTAGCCACTCTGACTGGTGTAAAGTGGTATCTCAATGTGGTTTTGATTTATATTTCTCTGATGAGGAGTGATGTTGAGTATCTTTTCATGTGGCTGTTAGCCATCTGGATGTCTTCTTTGGAAAAGTATGTATTCATGTCTTCTGTCCATTTTTTCACTGGATTATTTGTTTTTCAGGTGTTGAGTTTGATAAGTTCTTTATAGATTTTGGGTACTAACTCTTTATCCAATATTCCATTTGCAGATATCTTTCCCCAATCTGTTGGTTGACTTTTAGTTTTGTTGATTGTTTCTTTTGCAGTGCGGAAGATTTTTATCTTGATGAGGCTCCAGTAGTTCATTTGTCCTTTAAATCCCTTGCCTTTGGAGATATGTCAAGCAAGAAATTGCTGCAGCTGAGGTCATAGAGTTTGTTACCTGTTTTCTCCCTTAGGGTTTTGATGGTTTCCCTCTCACATTCCTTCATCCATTTTGAGTTTATTTTTGTGTATGGTGTAAGAAAGTGGTCTAGTTTCATTCTTCTGTATGTTGCTGTCCATTTCTCCCAGCACATTTGCTAATGTATACTCTTTCCTGCTTTATCAAGGATTAGTTGGCCATACATTTATGGATCCAGTTCTGGGTTCTCTATTCTATTCCATTGATCTATATGTCTGTTTTTGTGCCAATACCATGCTGTCTTGATGATTACAGCTTTGTAGGAGAGGCTAAAGTCTGGGATTGTGATGCCTCTCTCTTTGGTCTTCTTTTTCAACATTACTTTGGCTATTCGGGTTCTTTCATGATTCTATACAAGTTTTAGGATTGTGCTAGCTTTGAGAAGAATGTCGGTGCAATTTTGATTGGGATTGCATTGAATGTGTAGATTGCTTCGGGTAGTATTGACATTTTTAACAATATTTATCCTTCCAATCCATGAGCATGGAATATTTTTCCATATCTTTGTGTCTTCTTCAATTTCCTTAAGGTTTCTATAATTTTCAGCCTACAGATCTTTTACATCTTTGTTTAGGTTTATTCCTAGGTATTTTATCGTTCTTGGTGTAATTGTAAATGGGATTGATTTCCTGATTTCTCTCTCTGTTGCTTCATTATTGGTGTATAGAAATGCAACTGATTTCTGTACATTGATTTTGTACCCTGCGACTTTTCTGAATTCACGTATCAGTTCTAGCAGCTTTTTGGTAGAGTCTTTTAGGTTTTCCATGTAGAGTATCATGTCATCTGCAAAAGTGAAAGTTTGACTTCTTCTTTGCCAATTTTGATGCCTTTGATTTCCTTTTGTTGTCTAATTGCTGAGGCTAGGACTTCCAACACTATGTTAAACAGCAGTGGCGAGAGTGGACATCCCTGTTGTGTTCCTGATCTCAGGGGGAAAGCTCTCAGTTTTTCCCCTTGAGGATGATATTAGCAGTGGACTTTTCATATATGGCTTTTATGATGTTTAGGTATGTTCCTTCTATCCCAACTTTCTTGAGGGTTTTTATTAAGAAAGAATGCTACATTTTGTCAAATTCTTTTTCTGCATCTATTGACAGGATCATATGGTTCTTATCCTTTCTTTTATTAATGTGATGTGTCACATTGATTGATTTGCAAATATTGAACCAGTCCTGCAGCCCAGGAATGAATCTCACTCGATCATGGTGAATAATTATTTTAATGTACTGTTGAATCTGATTTGCTAGTATCTTGTTGAGAATTTTTGCATCCATGTTCATCGGGAATATTGGCATGTAATTCTCCTTTTTTGTGGGGTCTCTGTCTGGTTTGGGAATCAAGAAAATTCTGGCTTCATAGAATGAGTCTGGAAGCTTTCCTTCTGTTTCTATTTTTTGGAACAACTTGAGAAGGATGGGTATTAACTCTACTTTAAATATCTGGTAGGACTCCCCAGGGAAGCCATCTGGCCCAGGACTCATATTTGTTGGGAGATTTTTGATAACTGATTCAATTTCTTCACTAGTTATGGGTCTGTTCAAATTTTCTATTTCTTCTTCTTTGAATTTTGGTAGTGTGTGGGTATCTAGGAAATTTGTCCATTTCCAGGTTTTTCCAGTTGGTTGGCATATAATTTTTCATAGTATTCTCTGATAATTGTTTGTATTTCTGAGGGGTTGGTTGTGGTGTGTCCAATTTAATTCATGATTTTATCTATTTGGGTTCTCTCTTCTCTTTGAGAAGTCTGGCTAGGGGTTTATCAATTTTGTTTATTTTTTCAAAAAACCAGCTCTTAGTTTCATTGATCTATTCTACTGTTTTTTTTTTTAATTCTATGTTGTTTCTTTCTGCTCTAATCTTTATTATTTCTCTTCTTCTGCTGCTCTTGGGGTTTCTTTGCTGTTTTGCTTCTAGTTTCTTTAGGTGTGCTGTTATTTCTTGTATTTGGGATTTTTCTTTTTCTTGAGATAGGCCTGGATTGCAATGTATTTTCCTCTTAGGACTGCCTTTGCTGCATCCCAAAGGGTTTGGACTGTTGTGTTTTCATTTTCATTTGTTTCCATATATTTTAAATGTTTTCTTTAATTGTCTGATTGACCCATTCATTCTTTAGTGGGATGTTCTTTAACCTCCATGCATTTGGAGGTTTTCCAAACTTTTTCCTCTCATTGATTTCAAGTTTTAAGCATTGTGATCTAAATATATGCATGGTATGATCTCAGTTCTTTTATATTTATTGAGGGCTGTTTTGTGACCCAGTATGTGATCTATCTTGGAGAATGTCCCATGTGCACATGAGAAGAATGTGTATTCTGCTGCTTTTGGATAAACAGTTCTGAATATATCTATCAAGTCCAAATGGTCCAGAGTGTCATTCAGGGTTTCTGTTTCTTTATTGATTTTCTGCCTGGATGATCTGTCCATTGTTGTAAGTGGAATATTAAAGTCACCTGCAATTACCATATTGTTGTCAATACGATTGATTATGTTTGTGATTAGTTGATTTACATATTTGGGTACTTTCAAATTAGGTGCCTAAACATTTATAATTGTTAGCTCTTCTTGATGGATAGACCCTGTAATTATGATATAATACCTTCTTCATCTCTTGTTACAGCCGTTAGTTTAATATCTAGTTTCTCTAAGTATGGCTATTCCAGATTTCTTTTGACTTCCAGTATCATGATAGGTGGTTCTCCATCCCCTCACTTTCAATCTGAAGATGTCATAAGGTCTAAAATAGGTCTCTTGTAGATAGCAAATAGATGGGTCTCTCTTTTTTAATCCATTCTGATACGCTGTGTCTTTTGATTGGAGCATTTAGCCCATTTACATTCAGCGTTATTATTGAAGGATATAGATTTAGTGTCATTGTGTTATCTGTAGGTCTCATGCTTGTGGTGATATCTCTGGTCCTTTGTAGTCTTTGCAACATTCCACACCCAGAGTTCCCCTTAGGATCTCTTGCAGGGCTAGTTTAGTGATGATGAACTCCTTCAGTTTTTCTTTGGGAAAACCTTTCTCTCTCCTTCTCCTCTGAATGACAGGCTTGCTGGATAAAGGATTCATGGCTGCATATTTTTTCTATTCAGCACTTTGAATATTTCCCGCCACTCCCTTCTGGCCTGCCAAATTTCAGTGTACAGGTCTGCTACTACCCTTATGTATCTATCCTTGTAGGTTAAGGCCCATTTGTCCTTAGCTGCTTTCAGAATTCTCTCTTTATCTTTGTATTTTGCCATTTCATTATGACATGTCATGCAGAAGATCGATTCCTGTTACATCTGAAGGGAGTTCTCTGTGCCTCCTGGAATTCAATATCTGCTTCCTTCCCCAGTTTGGGGAAGTTCTCATCTATGATTTGTTCAAGTACACCTTCAGTCCCTTTCTTTCTTCTTCTGGAACTCCTATGATACGGATATTATTACATTTCATTGAATCACTTAGTTCTCTAATTCTCCCCTTGTGGTCTAGAATTTTTTTATCCCTCTTTTTTCTCAGCTTCATCTTTTCCCATAATTTTTCTCCTATTTCACTTATTTCCCCCCTTGCATCTTCAATCCTCGCTGTCACTGCATCTAGTTTATTTTGCACCTCATTTACATCATTTCTTAATTCATTATGACTATTTTCTAGTTCCTTGATCTCTGCAGCAATAGACTCACTGCTGTCTTCTATGTTTTTTTCATGCCAAGAGATTAATCTTATGACTACTCTTCTAAAGTTTTGATCAGATATATTGTTTATATCTGTTTTGAGCAATTCTTTAGCTGTCATTTCTTCCTGGAATTTCTTTTTAGGAGAATTCTTCTGTTTCATCATTTTGGCTAGTTTTCTGCCCCTTAGGTGTTTTAAAAGCTTGTTATGTGTCCTGCACCAGTGAGAACTACTATATTAAAGAGAGTTCATACATTCTCCAGGGCCTGGCCCTTCAGGAAGTGTTTTTGGAGTGTTACTTGCTCTGTTGTTGTGACTCTGGTTGCTTTATCTCCCTACTCGTAGTGATGGCTTGGACCCTCCACAAGGTGTGCTTTGATTTGTTCATTGAAGCAACCCTGGGAAAAATTTTTCTTTTAAAAAGCGGGCTGGGCAGTGGTGGTGGAAGAGGCCTTATCCCATACAAAGAGAGAAATGACAGAGGCAGGGGAAAAAAATTGACCAGTCAGAGAAACTATACAGCTTAATCCAGAGAGAGAGAGGAAAATAAAGAAGGAGATATAGAACAGGTGTAAAGAGAATAGATTAAATATGTCTCCTTAAACAAATGAACAACCAGAATAACCAGACTAGAGAAGGGAAGAAATAAGGAGAAAATGTGTGTGTGTGTGTGTGTGCATGTATACACACACACACGCTAAGACTTGTCCTAGAATTAAATCAGAAAGTGCAAAAACCACTGGGTGCCTTGGAACCAGTGGCAGTGCTGGTCTGGAGGAGGGGCCATCTGGTTGGTCAGCATCAATCTTGCTCTGCAGATGCAGTTACCAGGCACGAAGTGTTGTGGCTTGGTATAGGTGGTTCCGCCTCCACTGTTTCCCCTTGTACGTTCCCTGAAGCCCCCCATTGTTGGTGATGGGGAGAAAAATAGCGACACCCCAGTCTCTCCTCCCCTGACCGGGTGTCCCAATCCACTTTGTTTAGGCTGAGTGCTGAGGGCGCAAACAAGGCGGTTTGTCCCCTTCTGCCAACTCCTGTGGCTCCCTGGCACTCGTCTGGGATTCAAACCCTGACATCCTAAAGGATCTTGCTCCATGAACCCTGGTTCCGGAGAAGTGCCACTCTGCCTTGCTGATAAAGGGCCTCTGGTTGGCAGGTGCAGGTAGGATCTTGTCCTTGGAACAGCTATATACCTTCTTCCCACAGCACTTGATGGAGGAGATTGCTTTCTCCCACTGTGGACTCTGCCTTTGAGCTAATTACCAAGCCCGGGCTGGCTCCCTTCCTTCCCAGGTGTATGAACTTGTCAGCTGACCCCAATCTGGAGAAAGCTCCACAGTTAGAAATTGGATGTTTCTCTGTTTTGTTTTGTTTTTTTTCCTATCTCCGGTCCATGGTTTTTCTCTTGTCCAAATACAATCCTACACTTCCACAGCCTTTATCTCCTTTTGTCTCTCCACAGAAGGGGCTCCCTCCCCTCCATGCCTGTGCCACCCATTTTATCTCTCACAGTTTACAATCATGCACCTATGGCCCGCCAGGTTGTCCCCGTGGGCCCCCCCTCTGTCACTCTGCAGCCTGGACTCTTGGAATTCCAAGTCCTCTGGCGTTAACACTGCTATGTTTGAGTCACAAAGGAACTTTGGGTCCCCCTACTTCTCTGCCATGTTGGATCTCCCCACGCCTTCCAGTTTTTAGAACCTGTTTTTTTGTGTGTGTCTTTTCAAACAGTAAAAAGGCATGGCAAGTATGATGAGAATAATTCACGGGTTTGTGCATTGAGTATTTATTTTCAAAGTGTTCTTTAAGCATTCATATTACTCTTGCTATGGCCTTTTAATGGTCTGTGGGCCTCCCTGACCATGCTGTGGATACAGCTTATTGTAGCTTTCCTGTTTATTAATCCAGGTTGTCAGTGACCAACCTCCCTGGAGCTGACCTCATGCCTTACACTGCTACTGACTCTGGAAGAAACCTGAAAGATAGCACTGCCTTTGGACATGTAGAACAGGTCTTCATCTGGGCAGTGCAGGGAGTAGTGCACAAAATCTCATACTTTATGGTATGTTGGTGGTTTAGTTATGGAGCCATGTTGCAGATAGTGACTTCATTCTGAAAAAATATAAAAAGCAGTATTAAAGTGATTTGCATCCTTGCTAGCTTAAAAAAATATTTTACTTTAGATGGCAGTATTAGATAGTAAAGAAACAACAGATTTTGATATAATAATTTTGGGATTGAATTCAGGCTCTTCCATTTCCAAGCCATGTTACCTTAAGCAAGTTACCTAGCATCTCTGAACTTCAGGTGCTTCTTTAGTAAGTTACAGTGAATATGAACTTCACAGAGTTGTTGGGAAATTCTAATAAAGCAATATTAAAGTATATTAAAGAGATTTTTAGCACAATAGCATGTTATATATATTATCATTATTATTGTTGTTATTATGTGGTTCAGTGAACTTATGTTATACATAGTCAATTACTAGATAGCCCTTTAACTCTATGTTGTGCTACTTTATGCTAATATGTTTATTCCTTGAAGCACAAGTGTTCATATGAATCATTCTCTACTTCTGCCTGTTGTAATATAACATCCTGGCAGCCCATCTACAATACACTAAACATTTCTAAGCACAAATGCATACTGGATTGATAATTACTTCTTCAAGCTACATTTTGAGTTAGTAATTTAATTTCCATGCAGGCTCTTAAATTTATCTTATAAATACTTTAATTTATATTATATGTGTCAGCTTAAACACATGCCCATAGACACACTCACACCATGACAGAATTTCCCACACTCAGTAATTAATCTTTAGAAAGCTTCCCCACTCCAAAGGCAAAGCTCAAGGGGACTCACCAGACCAGATGTTTTCTAAGAGAGAGATGTACTCTTAGATTTCCTTTTAGTCCTTGGAGAGGTATAACTCCCATTTGCATCAAAATAAATTGTGGACGTGAAAGAAAAAATGAAGAAACACATGAAAAACAAATATATTTGGTTCTCCCACATTACTAAATTCCACTGAATTTATTCAGCATTTTAAAAGGTCAGGTTGTCATTCCCATTTATCAAATCAAAACACAGTTCCTTAGTTTATCCCATAGATTTTGACCATGAATTCAAGATATAAAATATATAATTTACCAAATAAAGGTTAACTTCAGATTTTATATTTTATTAAGTGTAAAAGGACACCTAATTTGCAATGTGACCCTGGTATTCCATTCAACACTAATTATAATATTTATATGACAGTTGTCAGGCATGTCTTGGAATCAGTAGAATAATAATAATGCCTTTGTATAAAATAATTTATTTTGTTTTTATAAAAAAGAACTCAGTTAGAAGGATATGGGATTTCCCTATGGATTCAAGGTTAGAAAGGTAGTGATGGCATCATGTTGGAAACTAGAACTGAAAATTCACCAGGACCTAGGCAGATTTTCTTAGCATGTGCCTCTTGCAAGTAATACACATGACTGTTTCTAGGCATCTCTTATTGTCCTTTTCTTCCTAAAAAGTGGTCTTCTGTGCTCTACTTATATACCTCTATCATGGCTTCATCAGAGTGGGATCCTTTACCTAGGAGTCAATATCAGGAGACAAAGAACCAACCTCCATTGACTGACCTTTCTGCTCTTTGGTCCAATTCCAAACTCCTGGGAGAAAAACTCTCATTACCCCAGCCCAGACTTTTCATTGTTAGCTTTTATATAAACTATCCAATGGGCTACAGCCATAGAACAGGGATCTGAATTACAAACATGTCTCCAGGAGTAGGTAGCAGCAACGCTCAGAAAAGGGAACTTGGGCAGGATAATCACCCCAAGTCACAATAACATAAAAATATTTTTATCATGGAAACACTTTACTATTGTCACAGACATATTATGGTGCAAAGATCCAGGTCTATAAAAAATCTGGATTTAGTTTACGTTCTTAGTTTTTCTCAATATTCTAGTTTGTGAACATTGCTTTAGCCAATTCTTTATAGTGTTTGGTACAGTTATTTAAAGGAATTCTATGGATGTATCCTTTTAAAAAACATCCAATCAATCAATATGCCTTTATGCAGCAACCCTGTCTGAGTATACTCTTGTACTTATATAATTTCCTATGGTAGATTGGTGTAACAGTCAACAAAGAATTGATTTACTTTAAATTACTAGAATAGATACTTTATGAAATTTTATGGTTCCTTAAGCCATGAGGTTCTGTCCATTTGGTCATAAATTTTTGGTTGTTTCTCCTTCCTTAAGTCTATCTCCTTAGTGTATAGTCTATATACAGAATTATTATCTTCATCCTAAAATAAGCATAGGACAGAACTTGAAGTGTAATGAGCACTAAAAGAAGGTGAAAGTGACTGGAATCTAGTGATCAAGGGGAGAATGATGCATGTGCATAAACACCAAGAAAGAACCAAGACAGATATCAAAAAAGCATTTTATGGATTTCGTGTGTGAATCTGCTATTTACAGAAGACCAGTGCAGCTTACAAAACTCACTCTCAAGGTGTTCCATGACTCCTTAAGTTAGTAGTGCTTTCTTAGAATGGAGAAAAACCTACGTAGGTGCAGTTGTACCCTCAGATTTCCTTCCCTCCCTGGAGATCAAGTGACTCTCCTCTAAGTAAGAGGCTAGCTATTAATGTTCAGGGAAAACTGAATCTGCAAAGCTCTGGACTTCTATACACAAGAAACAGCAACACATTGGTGTGAAAAAAAATTTTTTTAATAAAATTAAAAATAAAAACAGAGACAATTCAGGGGGGATTAGCAGACACTTAAACAAAAGCAGCTGTTACAATTGAAATCCTCAGAATGATAAGGAGCGCATCCCTTACAAACAAACAAAAAAGCTAAAGTATGATGCTTATGTAAAGAAACAGAATCAGAAAAACTTCCTATAAATGAAAATAAAATCATTTAGAAAAATCCAATAGATGTTTAGAAAATCCCTAGGAAAATAGAATCAAAAGATAAAGAAATGGAAAATAGAAGAAAGGTAAGAAAATTGGATGATCAATCTAAGAGTTTCAGCATTATAGATAATGCATAAATAGAGAGTAGAGAAAGCAGACATTAAGAAATTGCTCAAGAAAGAACACAAAAATATTTCCACAACTGAACTACAAAGGACTCCAGGTGACAAGGAGCCAGCAAGAACCCAGCAAAACAATATTCACATCAAAGCACATTTTTATGATCTTTCAGAAAAAGAGAGGATTTCAAAACTTTCCAAAGAGAGAATTAAAATGAAAACAAAACAATTTTACCTACAAAGATTCTAGAATTGGAATGGCATTAGAATTGTGGAAAGTAACACTAACACTGAAGTTAGAATATTATGGAAAGATAGCTTAAAATGTAGAAGAAACATAGTTCTCAACTTAAAATTATATAACCCAGCAAACTATCATTCAAATATTTGTGTAGAATATATTTCAAGATGCAAAAAAAAATCATTCTTGATTTCTATGCTCTTCCCACCCCCCCCAGCCTTATTAAAGTATGATTAACAAAAATGATGTATTTTTAGGTTGTACCACGTGATTTTTAAAAAGGTATGTAATGTGATGATTTAGCATACATATATATGAGTTCCTACAGAATAAGCTTCAGGAACATGAGAGGATACAAAAAGAAATGACAACCTGGAACCAGGGGAAGGAAGTCCAATTCTTGAAGTGAAATCCTTTCTTACTGCCTGCCTGCCTACATTTTCTCATTCTTTCCTTTCTCTTTTTCTTTCTTAACTTGAAATTGGTACATTTTGAATTCTGTAACCTGGAATCTGTAGATGTTTACAAATCTTAATGAGATAAAAATACCCTTTGTCCAAAATAACTTTTGGCATCTTATCTTTTAATGAGTCCTGTGGTTATTGACAGTGATAAAGAGATAATCCCAAGAGTAGCGTGGCTAGGGGGAGAAATTCAGGAGAGAACACAGGAATTAATGAAGAATATAAGGAAAGCAAATTGAGAACTTTAAGAAGCAGAATGAAAATTAGAACAATATGTTTTCCCTTGGACAGATAGAAATGGAATTAAAGCTTCATGGGAAAGTTTGAAGTCTTAGCTTGCAAAACTTCCTGAAAGCTATCAAAATATTTTATGCTTTTATTAGAATTTCTGCATCATCCTTTCAGAACCATGAGTACAATTTAGTTACAGATATACTGAGGAGCAGTTGAAGAAAATTTCTTATAACAGACAACTTTACTGCATACCAGAGAAATAATTTAGAAATTGACAGTTATTTTATCATATTTTACCACTCAAATCTATGTTTAGCTTGTTTTTATATGTATGCATTATTCTATAGTTCATATTGAATGAAATAGTAAAATAAATTTTTTAGCATACTGTATCAGATATTATATTTTTATCAATAATCTTTCCATTAGGGAACTATCACTTAGATGAAACCATTTATTTTATTTCACTGTTTTTTTTTTAACCAGTACTTTGATGAAAAGGACAAAATGGGAGAAATTGATTGGTACTACCAGAAACTGAAGCAAAGATTCTGTTGACTAATTGTTGTCCCTATAATAATATTATGATGTGTATTATCTGTCTCTGTTGATATAATAGAGTATATGAGAATTAATGTTAAATACACTTAAAAAGTTAGGCATTTGAAAGGTGCCTGGGTGTCTCAATAGGTTAAACATCTGACTCTTGATTTCCGCTCAGGTCATGATCTCACCGTGGTGAGATTAAGTCCTGCCTGGGGCTCCACACTGAGCGTGGAGCCTGCTTAAGATTCTGTTCTTCTGGGGGTGCCTGGGTGGCTCAGTAGGTTGGGTGACCGACTTCGGCTCAGGTCACGATCTTGCGGTCCGTGAGTTCAAGCCCCGCGTGGGGCTCTGGGCTGATGGCTCAGAGCCTGGAGCCTGCTTCCGAGTCTGTGTCTCCCTCTCTCTCTGTCCCTCCCCCATTCATTCTCTGTCTCAAAAATAAATAAATGTTTAAAAAAAAATTAAAAAAAAAAAAAAAGATTCTGTTCTTCTCTTTCCGCCCCTTCCCCACTTTTGCATGTGTGTGCACACATGCTCATGCTCTCTCCCTGTCTCAAAATATTTTATTAAAAAATTAGATATTTGAGAGACAATTTTGCCTGTCAGAATTTGCCTGCTTTAGCCACAGCTCCATGGAAGGGACAGAGCCATGTTTGATTCCTTGGTGTCAGCTGGAAGAATTCTGACGTCTTTCTACTCTCTTCCTTTCCCATCTCTCCTGGTATTCCTTGTCTGTCTTTTCCTGTCATCTTCCCTCTAGTTTAACAACTAAAGTATGTTTTTAGGTCTCTATGTGTTCTGCACACCACAGTTAATGCTTAGCTAAATTTTGCCTTCACTTAAGACTGCAAGGAAATTACACTTGCAAGATGGTGGATTTTGAGCCAAATTACACAGTGAGTACCATTATTCTTAAAGAAACAAAGCTTGAGAGATTTATGTGAGTTAATCTCTCTGAGCCAGCAGCTAAAGTTACTTGGAGTGCTCTGGAAAGTCTTGCTTCTTTTCCTTCTTCAGGGAAAGGCTATTAAAGAGATTAATAAACAGTGGTGAATGTTATTCTGTTGAGAAAATTTATTCAATTATACTCTATTTTTCTTCTGTTTTTCCACCTGGATAAGATGGCAGTTTTTGTATTTACTTTTCTGAGTCTAAGTATGCAGTGCACAAGAAAGCACACACTAGTAGAAGGAAAGATGAAAAATATCTATTGGGCATTTGTGAATATGCACACAAAGTTAAAACTGAGCTAGTAGTTGTGATTGTCCAAGATTCTGTACATTTTTTATTATATTATTAGAGAGAATTTTATGCATTTTTTTCTTTCACAGGTTGGGTTTATGTATGGATCATTTATGTATGATGTAAGATGTGGCATGAGGCTGTATGTTGTGTACCAATGTATGAATGAAGAGATCAACCCGCTTGAATGTTTAATTTCCCATTGGTTGTGTACTATTTAAAACATTTTGATTTTTGACTGCATATGGTTTAGGTCTGCTATTTTTGTCTGCCTTTCAAATTCCTCAAAGTTGGTATCTTTCAGAAGTTCTCTTTCCAATTTTTCCCTATTTTATTCATTGCATTTGTTACTAGTGCAGAATTTCCTGTTTCCATTGCTAATATGTCTTTATTTTTGAAGCTTATTTATTAATTTGAGGGAGAGAGAGAGAGAGAAAACATGGGAGGGATGGAGACAGGGAGAGAGAGAATCCCAAGCAGGCTCTGTGGTGACAGAGTGGGGCTAATCCCACAAACCACAGGATCATGACTCAAGAGTGGGACACTCAACTGACTTAACCACCCAAGTGCCCCACTAATATATCTTTCAAGTGGTCAACTTTATTATTGGTTTAGATTGCAAAATCCTTTAAATATAATTGATACATTATGAGAGAAAAGAGGTACTGAATTTCAACTTTATAGATTTACTACAGGATAGTACACAATAATTTCCATAACATTATAATTATAGGCTCATTGAAAAAAATATTGTTAAAAGAAAGTAAATATATGAGATTATAAGGAAAAGTCGGTGAAAAGATATAAAATAAACTCAACAAGGATTGATGTTGAACAAAGAATGATAAAAACCTTATTCTTATAGAGGAGGAAGATTGGAAGAGCAGCAGGAAATTGAGAAAAAATTTAAAGTCTGGAGGCACCAATTTGAAGAAGTTTATATTTATGGCTCTTATCTATTCATAATCATTTACTCCCTCCCCCAACTGTCGTTTTTATTCTACCAACCTGATTATTTTCTTCATAATGTCTCCTACTACCTAAAATTATTTTGTTCTCAGTATTTCTTTAGTTTCATATTCACCAGCACCTCTAGAGAGTAAACTCCCTGAGATTATGACACTTGTCTATTTTGTTTATACTTTATACTTAGCATTGCCTGGAATATAGTAGGTGCTCAATAAATATTTAATGAATGGACATTGCCAGTAAATCTTCATATGAAAACAAGGGAGGAGTATGTTAAGTGAATAAAATGCTTTGGGACATACACTGCAGTGAATGATCTACCTAATATTTATAGTATTAATTACAACTACTCTTTATTGAGTAACTATTATGTGTTAGGAACTAGTAATAGCAATTTATATATATCTAGTCTAACATTGACAATCACCTTTAGAAAAATGGTTACTATGCCCTGCTTAGAATGAGGAAACTGGAACTTAGAAGTGTTTTTAAAATCAGGAAGATGGTAATTAGTTTGTCGATATGTTGTTTTTCATTCAGCTAGGGATAAGTAAACAGATTTTTAATAGTACTTATGACTCAGTTTTTGTTAAAAAATAAACTTATAAAGGATCCACTTGTATTGTAAAATAGTTTTCTCCACTTATTTCAGATAGTATAGAAGCTGAAGTAGAGAAAACAATCTTCCCAGAATTTCAGATAAGCAAGAATAAGATTTGGTCGGGGACTCTGGGGACCAGCTGAGAGGGTAAAAATTTCAAGCATGACTGCAAACAGTTATAGTGACTGGACCTTGTAGGAAGACAGATAAACCTAGGAATGGACCAATAGACTGGTGCTATTTGAGAATATTTCTGTGGGAAGGAGTACTCAAGTGAGTTTAACTCATTGTTTCCTCACATCTCACGGACTTTCTAGCTTGTCTTCAGTCCTTAAAACCCTACTCAAACTATGCTTTTCACTATTTCTGTTATGACACAGTAAGAACATTTCCTCATAATTTGCTTTCCCCCCCATTATGCTCACATGGAATCTTTCTACAGCATTAAACCCTGTTGATTTTACACTTCCCAAAAGTATTTCCTTGATTTATGTGATGATGTACTCTGTTGACTTGGTTCTTGTTTCTGACTACTTGCTTCAACTTAGCCTCTCTTTCTGCATCACCTCTTAAGATGTAAGCATTCTGCAAGAGTTGGTGATTTTTTTTCTGGTTCTGTGCTCATTCTCTGGGAGTTATCTAGTCTCGAGATCATACCACATCAGACATGGTCCTTCCAATGTCCAAGTGCCACTAAACATCTCCTTCTGGATATCCTGCTAATAATGCAAACTCAATGCACCCAACACAAATCCATTGTTTTCTTGATTTTCATGCTCCCACCTCCCAAGCCAGTTCTTCCTACATACTCTGGGTGGGTGGTTCCCAAGAGAGTGTAGGACAGAAAACAGAATACCTCTGGACTTTTCTCGCCTTCCCTATCCAATCTCTCACTGAGGTTACTTGAGTCCTCCCTGAAGTATCTCTCACATGCACTTCCTTTCTTCTGCTTTTAAAGACCACTTGTTTTGTACTATTGCATTAGCTTCCTAATTCATCTCCTTGTTTCTGAAGTTTTCCCTCTTCAATCCATTATTTCTGACCCCTTACATACACACACAGAGACATCTTACTTACAAATATAAGTCTTAAATACTTCCCATTGCTTACCAAATAAAGCAAAAATTTCCCAACATTTTATTCAAGACCTTAAACTAATTTTCTATGACTTTCCCTTTTAGGCTCATTTCCCCACCCACTATATCCTTTGTCTTAGACTCTCCTTTTAAACACTCCAACAACCATACTATAATTAGTCTTTAATATGCCTTGCATTTTTCTTCAGTTGAACATTTGCTCTTGAGTTTCCTTTCATAGTATTGCTCCTAGACTTTTCCTGTGAAACACCACTATACATTATTCCAAATGTAGGTTAATGATTAGTTCTTCCATGAAGATTCTCCACCCTTATTCTCATCAGTGACATCACCACCCTATCCAAATGCCATGGCATTTTGTTTATGCATTTTATGGTGCTTCTATTAGAGAGGTATTCAGTTTAGTAATGAAAAATAAAATATGCTCAAGGATCAGACTTACTTGCTGTATAGCCTCTGGCAAACCACTTAAGTTCCCTTAGTTTCTTTATCTGTAAAAATAAAATTATTAACATCTACTTCATTGGATAGGTAATAAATGCAAAACTCATAGAGGAGTGTCTAGGTCAGAGTATGTGTTCAGCCAATGATGTTTATCATCATCATCATCTCTTGTATTAGTCATTTGAATAGATGAGCATCTGTTTTTCCCCATAGACTTTGATCTCCTTGAAGCTAAAGAATATATATTTTTTTATTTTATGTCCTAAATTATAGCACAGAGACAAGAGACAAACATTTAAAAAGGTTTAATTGAAATAATACAAGCAAGGATCTCAAAGAGAAGCTAATGTGAGGTTTATCTATGTGACTTTTTTTTCTTTGAGTATAGTTGATACACAATGTTACATTAATTTCAGGTATACAACATAGTGATTCAACAACTATGTTATGCTGTGTTTACCACAAGAGTAGCTCTCATCTGTCATCATGCAACACTTTTTTAAAAAATGTTTATTCATTTCTGAGAGGTGGGGGTAGCGAGAGAGAGAGAGCATGTGTGAGTCAGGGAGAGGCAAAGAGAGGAGGACAGAGGATCAAAAGTGGTCTCTGAGCTGATAGCAGAGAGCCCATCATTGCCAGACTCAAACTCACAGACCAAGAGATCATGACTTGATCCAAAGTCAGACGCTTAACCAACTGAAGCACCCAGTATAACACTTTTATAACACCATTGACCATATTCCCTATCCTGTACCTTTTAGTCCCATAAATTATTTGAATTCCATAACTATGTGACTTTTTAATCCGTGATGCTGCCAACTTGGATGACTAGCAAAATGAGGTTATATTCCATTATTAGAAGCTGAGAGGTCATGGGGTTAATCAGGATCAGAAACATGATTGATTTCAAGGATGTAACATCTAAGGACTAGGAATTTATATTTAATAAATACCTCCAACTCCCCTTCTTCCCCCCAAAAGTTTATAGATTTGAATGTGTGAAAGTTTTGACTTCACTTGGGTAAAAAATGATGCTAAAAAGATATTACAAAGTAACTTTCCCTTAAGGTATAAAATGTTGGATGTCTGCATATTTTCTTTTTACAGATCCAAAATGTCATAAAAGCCAAACATAAATCTGTTGTGGGATGAGTCTGGGCCTAAATAAATAGTGAAATAGGCTTGAATTAAAATATCTCAAAGACAAGTATGCTGATGGCAATCATCTAGGACATATGCTGCTATTATAATGAGTGTGATAATTATAAAAATGTCACTAAAATTCTATATAACCTAGCATAGAGGTAAAAAAGATCCCTTTCTTCTGTGTCATTGTGGCTTTTCTCTTCTTTTTATATTTTACTGAAGAAAGATCGTACTATTTTTTTTGAGACATCTATTAAAAACGTGAGCACATTTTTCTAAAACAGAGAGTTGTAATATAGACATCTAATCTCCTTTCCATGGCAATAACCCAAATTACATTAAAGTGACATTGTAATGCCTCTCATCCTAACTTCAATTAAGACAATATAATCTATGAAAATTCATAACAAAATGAAAACTTATTTCTTGAATTATGTGCTCCTAGAACTTCTTTTTGACATCTTATCCCAGGCATTAAATTTGTAAATATTTGAGTTGTACTATTGTCTATATTGTTTTTTATAAAGTTTGTGACTCTATCAAAAGCCTTATTCATTAGATAATTGATAATCCAAGTATGTTTTTTAGTATTTTTTCTATTGTTATTAAAATCAATGATAATTAGCTTATCAAAGGTCATGCTTTATGAATGAAGTCAAACATCAATGAAAAAGACTAATAGTGAATAATAAATGGAACAATCTCAACATAAATTAATAAGCTGTAGGAAATTGAATTTTCATTTATTTTGTTACTTCATTACACATATGTATGCCTTAGATGAAAAGCTATTCCATGTTCCATAAGATCTGTTTATATCATTTGTCAGAACAGGTCATATTAAAAAAATCTGTTGAGATCTTCACTAGTCTTGTTTTAATATAATTTTGGCCAGACATCACTTAAAATTTTTTCCCCATATTTGAGTTCTGGCTTAATAATTCAATGTCTTTTGAACAATAGATAACTCAGCTCATATTCAGCTAATGTGTTCTTTCTTGTTTTTATTGAAGGTGGTCCCTGGGGGCAACTGTAATATACCCCTGAGAACTGGTAAATAGGGGTAATGAGATTGTTCTTTGAGAATTAAATTACAAAATCAATGGTAGTCATATGAAAAAAATTAGATTTGCTGGCAGGGTCAGAGCAAGACTTGGCTGAATACATAAATAATTCTAAAAGAAAAATAATAGTCAGTGAGGTTGTTATTCAGCAATAAAGCCAGGAAAAGTTGACCCAGGGGAGAAAACTTTGGCTATGTCCATTCTAAACACAAAGCTATTGTCCAATGGCTTTATTGTGAAGATCCATGCTTTAGGCAATTATTTGAATTATATATAACTTACTTTTATTGTGATTATGTTCTCGCCAAAGAGCTAGCCCATTAAACTTAGACTTTCCTTGAGGGGATACCTTTGTGGAAAGAACTGATTATGCTGATGTGAGTGTTTAAGAAGGTAGGACATGTGCTCGCTTCGGCAGCACATATACTAAAAAAAGAAGGTAGGACATCCATATTTCTATTTATGTAATGGAATTATAATTTTACACATCATTCTCTCCCTATTAAGTGGCTGAGGTCTACTTCCTGAAAGATAGATTCATTCTCAATGTGCTGACATTTAACGTTTTTTTCCAGTTTTACTGAGATATAATTGACATATAACATTGTGTAAGATTAACATGTATACAGTGATTTGATATACATATATATTGCAAAATTATTACCACAATAAGGTTAGCTACCACCCATTTTGTGTGTGTGTGTGTGTGTATGGTAAGAACTTTTAAGGTTTACTCTTAGCAAATATCAACTATACAATACAGTATTGTTAAATATAGTCACCAAGCTGTGCATTAAATTTTCAGAATGTATTCATCTTATAACCTGAAGCTTTGTACTATTTTACCACCTTCACCTGTTTCTCCCACTTCTACCCATCTGCCCCTTGCAACAACCTACCTATTCTCTATTTCTGTAAGTTTGGTATTTTAGATTCCACATATAAGTGAGATCATATAGTACTTATCTTTATATGACTTATTTCACTTAGCACAATGCCCTCAGGGTTCATCTATGTTGTTGCAAATGGCAAGATTTCCTTTTTATGGCTGACTACTATTCTATAGTATATATGCACCACATTTTCTTTTCTTTTCTTCTTTTCTTTTCTTTCTTTCTTGAAAGAGAGAGAGAGAGAGAGGAGGAGCGGGGGAGTGGCAGAGGGAGAGAGAGACAAGTAGGCCCTACATCCAGCATGAAGCCCAATATGGGGCTTCATCTTATGACCATGAGATCATGACCTAAGCTGAAATCAAGGGTTGGACACTTAATCAACTGAGCCACCCAGATGCCCCTACATTTTCCTCATCCATTGATAGACATCTTGGCTCCTTCCATGTCTTGGTTATTGTGAATTATGTTGCTGTGATCATGGGGGTGCAGATATCTCCTTAGGATCCTGATTTAGAGTGGGGGGGGGAGATGGCGGCATAGGAGGACACTGGGCTCACCGCGTCCTGCTGATCACTTACACCTGCCTAAATACCCAGAAAACCACCAGAAGACTAGCAGAATGGACTCTCCGGAGCCAAGCGTAGACAAGCAGAGCCAAGTGGAAGAGGGTAGGAAGGGCGGAGAGGCAGTGTGCACTACACGGACTGGCGGGAGGGAGCCAGGGCAGTGGAGGGGCCTGCAAGGCAGAGCCCCCGAGTCTGGCTTGCAAAAGCAGAGGGGCCAGATGGAGTGTGTTCTGACAGCCAGCAGGGCTGAATTTCTGGAATGTTATAAGTCAACAGCTCTGCTTGGAGAGTGGGAGGGTTAGAGGACAATGGGAGGGAGAGTTGTTGAGCCCCGGAGGACAAAGCTCAGCTTGGTGGGGAACAAGGCGCTGAGAAGCGCCATCTCCCTCACCCACACCCCAGCCAAAATCCCAAAGGGAACCAGTTCCCACATGGAACTTGCTTTCACCAGGTAAAAACACCCAACACTGTGTTTCTGGGGATCCATCCCTCCGACAGGTCTGCCTCCCTCCCGGTGGTGCAGGGCCCCTCACAAAGTGGATCACTGAAGGCAAACAAGATGAGTCTGCCCCTCCTGCCCCTGTGCACCTTGTGGATCCAACCCGGCTAATACGCCAGGGTCCCATCAAAGCAGCACCACAAGCCTGGCAGTGTGCAGGTAACCCAGACAGGGGCCACACCACTCCACAGTGAGTCCTGCCTCTGGGGGAGGGGAAGATAAGGTACACACCAGTCTGACTATGGCCCCAGTACAGGGCTGGAGGCAGACATCAGGTCTGACTGTGGCCCCACCCACCAATGCAAGTTACTCCAGACAGCACAGAGGAAGAGCCCTGCAGTTCTGCACCACTCCAGGGACTATCCAAAATGACAAAACGGAAAAATTCTCCTCAAAAGAAACTCCAGGAAGTAGCGACAGCTTATGAACTGATCAAAAACGATTTAAACAATATAACAGAAAATGAATTTAAAATAATACTCATAAAATTAATTGCTGTGCTTGAAAAAAGTATAGAGGACAGCAGAGAATCTATTGTTACAGAGATCAAAGAACTAAGAAACGGGGGGGGGGCTAAAAAAATGCTATAAATGAGCTGCAAAATAAAATGGAAGCGACCACAGTTCGGATTGAAGAGGCAGAGGAGAGAATAGGTGATTTAGAAGATTATGGAATTAGAATTAGAATTAGAAAATTTATGGAAAAAGAGGAAGCTGAGAAGAAGAGAGATAAAAAAAATCCAGGAGTATGAGGGGAGAATTAGAGAACTAAGTGATGCGATAAAACGCAATAATATATGCATAATTGAGATTCCAGAGGAGGAAGAGAGAGAGAAAGGGGCTGAAGTTCTATTGAACAAATCATAGCTGAGAACTTGCCTGATCTGGGGAAGGAAAGAGGCATTGAAATCCAAGAGGCACAGAGAACTCCCTTCAGACGTAACTTGAATCAACTTTCTGCACCATGTATCATGGCAAAACTGGCAAAATACAAGGATAAAGAGAAGATTCTGAAAACAGCTAGGGATAAACATGCTCTAACATATAAAGGAAGACCGATAAGACTAGTGATGGATCTATCTACTGAAACTTGGCAGGCCAGAAAGGAATGGCAGGAAGTCTTCAATGTGATGAACAGAAAAAATATGCAGCCAAGAATGCTTTATCCAGCAAGTCTGTCATTTAGAATAGAAGGAGAGAGAAAGGTCTTTCCAAACAAACAAAAACTGAAGGAATTCATCACCAGCCCTACAAAAGATCCTAAGGGGGATCCTGTGAGACAAAGTACCAGAGAAATCGCTACAAGCATGACACCTACAGACATCACAATGACTCTAAACCCATATCTTTCTATAATAACACTGAATGTAAATGGACTAAATGCTCCAACCAAAAGACATTGGGTATCAGAATGGATAAAAAAACAAGACCCATCTATTTGTGTCTACAAGAGACTCATTTTAGACCTGAGGACACCTTCAGATTGAAAGTGAGGGGATGGGGAACCATCTATCATGCTACTGGAAATCAAAAGAAAGCTGGAGTAGCCATACTTATATCAGACAAACTAGACTTTAAATTAAAGGTTGTAACAAGAGATGAAGAAAGGCACTATATAATAATTAGAGGGTCTATCCATCAGAAAGAGCTAACAATTATAAATGTCTATGCACTGAATACAGGAACCCCCAAATATATAAAACAATTAATAACAAACATAAGCAACCTTATTGATAAGAATGTGGTAATTGCAGGGGACTTTAATACTCCACTTACAACAATGGATAGATCACCTAGACACACAGTCAATAAAGAAACAAGGGCCCTGAATGATACATTGGATCAGATGGACTTGACAGATATATTTAGAACTCTGCATCCCAAACCAACAGGATATACTTTCTTCTCGAGTGCACATGGAACTTTCTCCAAGATAGATCACATATTGGGTCACAAAACAGCCCTTCTTAAGTATACAAGAATTGAAATCATACCATGCATACTTTCAGACCACAATGCTATAAAGCTTGAAATCAACCACAGGAAAAAGTCTGGAAAACCTCCAAAAGCATGGAGGTTAAAGAACACCCTCCTAAACAATGAATGGGTCAACCAGGCAATTAGAGAAGAAATTAAAAAATATATGGGAACAAATGAAAATGAAAAGACAACAATCCAAATGCCTTGGGATGCAGTGAAGGCAGTCCTGAGAGGAAAATACATTGCAATCCAGGCCTATCTCAAGAAACAAGACAAATCCCAAATACAAAATCTAACAGCATACCTAAATCAAATAGAAGCAGAACAGCAAAGACCCCATATCCAGCATAAGAAGAGAAATAATAAAGATCAGAGCATAAATAAACATATAGAATCTAAAAAAAACTGTAGAGCAGATCAATGAAACCAAGAGTTGGTTTTTTGAATAAATAAACAAAATTGATAAACCTGTAGCCAGGCTTCTCAAAAAGAAAAGGGAGATGACCCAAATAGATAAAATCATGAATGAAAATGGAATTATAACAACCAATCCCTCAGAAATACAAGCAATTATCAGGGAATACTATGAAAAATTATATGCCAACAAACTGGGAAACCTGGAAGAAATGGACAAATTCCTAAACACCCACACACTTCCAAAACTCGAACAGGAAGAAATAGAAAGCTTGAACAGATCCATAACCAGTGAAGAAATTGAATCAGTCATCAAAAATCTCCCAACAAATAAGAGTCCAGGACCAGATGGCTTCCCAGGGGAATTCTACCAGACATTTAAAGCAGAGATAATACCTATCCTTCTCAAGCTGTTCCAAGAAATAGAAAGGGAAGGAAAACTTCCAGACTCATTCTATGAAGCCAGTATTACTTTGATTCCTAAACCAGACAGAGACCCAGTAAAAAAAGAGAACTACAGGCCAATATCCCTGGTGAATATGGATGCAAAAATTCTCAATAAGATACTAGCAAATCGAATTCAACAGCATATAAAAAGAATTATTCACCATGATCAGGTGGGACTCATTCCTGGGATGCAGGGATGGTTCAACATTCGCATATCAATGTGATACATCACATTAATAAAAGAAAAGAAAAGAACCATATGATCCTGTCAATCGATGCAGAAAAAGCATTTGACAAAATTCACCATCCTTTCTTAATAAAAACCCTCGAGAAAGCCGGGATAGAAGGAACATACTTAAACATCATAAAAGGCATTTATGAAGAGCCCACAGCTAATATTATCCTTAATGATGAAAAACTGAGAACTTTCTCCCTGAGATCAGGAACACGACAGGGATGTCCACTCTCACCGCTGTTGTTTAACATAGTGTTGGAAGTGCTAGCATCAGCAATCAGACAACAAAAGGAAATCAAAGGCATCAAAATTGGCAAATATTAAGTTAAGCTTTCACCTTTTGCAGATGACATGATATTATACATGGAAAATCCTATAGACTCCACCAAAAGTCTGCTAGAACTAATACATGAATTCAGCAAAATCGCAGGATACAAAATCAATGTACAGAAATGAATTGCATTCTTATACACTAATAATGAAGCAACAGAAAGACAAATAAAGAAACTGATCCCATTCACAATTGCACCAAGAAGCATAAAATACCTAGGAGTAAACCTAACCAAAGATGTAAAAGATCTGTATGCTGAAAACTATAGAAAGCTTATGAAGGAAATTGAAGAAGATACAAAGAAATGGAAAAACATTCCGTGCTCATGGATTGGAATAATAAATATTGTTAAATGTCAATACTACCCAAAGCTATCTACACATTCAATGCAATCCCAATCAAAATTGCACCAGCATTCTTCTCGAAGCTAGAACAAGCAATTCTAAAATTCATATGGAACCACAAAAGGCCATGAATAGCCAAAGTAATTTTGAAGAAGAAGACCAAAGCAGGAGTCATCACAATCCCAGACTTTGGCCTCTACTACAAAGCTGTAATCATCAAGACAGAATGGTATTGGCACAAAAACAGACACAGACCAATGGAATAGAATAGAAACCCCAGAACTAGACCCACAAAAGTATGGCCAACTAATCTTTGACAAAGCAGGAAAGAATATCCAATGGAAAAAATACAGTCTCTTTAACAAATGCTGCTGGGAGAACTGGACAGCAACATGCAGAAGAATGAAACTAGACCACTTTCTTACACCATTCACAAAAACAAACTCAAAATGGATAAAGGACCTGAATGTGAGACAGGAAACCATCAAAACCCTAGAGGAGAAAGCAGGAAAAGACCTCTCTGACCTCAGCTGCAGCAATTTCTTACTTGACACATCCCAAAAGGCAAGGGAATTAAAAGCAAAAATGAACTATTGGGACCTCCTGAATATAAAAAGCTTCTGCACAGCAGAGGAAACAATCAACAAAACTATAAGGCAACCAACGGAATAGGAAAAGATATTTGCAAATGACATATCGGACAAAGGGCTAGTATCCAAAATCTATAAAGAGCTCACCAAACTCCACACCCGAATAACAAAGAACCCAGTGAAGAAATGGGCAGTAAACATGAATAGACACTTCTCTAAAGAAGACATCCAGATGGCCAAGAGGCACATGAAAAGATGCTCAACATCACTCCTCATCAGGGAAATACAAATCAAAACCACACTCAGATATCACCTCACTCCAGTCAGAGTGGCTAAAATGAACAAATCAGGAGACTATAGATGCTGGAGAGGATGTGGAGAAACGGGAACCCTCTTGCACTGTTGGTGGGAATGCAAACTGGTGCAGTCGCTCTGGAAAGCAGTGTGGAGGTTCCTCAAAAAATTAAAAATAGACCTACCGTATGACCCTGCAGTAGCACTGCTAGGAATTTACCCAAGGGATACAGGAGTACTGATGCATAGGGGCACTTGTACCCCAATGTTTATAGGAGCACTCTCAACAATAGCCAAATTATGGAAAGAGCCTAAGTGTCCATCAACTGATGAATGGGTAAAGAAATTGTGGTTTATATACACAATGGAATACTACCTGGCAATGAGAAAGAATGAAATATGGCCTTTTGTAGCGATGTGGATGCAGAGTGTTATGCTAAGTGAAATAAGTCATACAGAGAAAGACAGATACCATATGTTTTCACTCTTATGTGGATCCTGAGAAACTTAACAGAAGTCCATGGGGGAGGGTAAGAAAAAAAAGAAGAGATTAGAGAGGGAGAGAGCCAAAGCATAAGAGACTCTTGAAAACTGAGAACAAACTGAGGGTTGAGGAGGGGTGGGAGGAAGGGGAGGTTGGGTGATGGGTATTGAGGAGGGCACCTTTTAGGATGAGCACTGGGTGTTGTATGGAAACCAATTTCACAATTTCATAAAAAAAAAAGATCCTGATTTAATTGCCTTTGGATATAAACCCAGCAGCATAAATGCTGGATAATATGATAGTTCTGATTTTAATTTTTTGAGGAGCTTCTATATTGTCTTCCATAGTGGCTGTACCAATTACTTCCTTATTAGTAGTGCACAAATATTCCCCTTTTCCACATCTATACTGCCACTTATTCTCTCTCTCACTCTCTGTCCATCTCTTGGATAATATTCACCCTAACAGGTGTGAGGTGACATCTCATCATGGTTTTGATTTGTAATTTTTTTGTGATTAGTGATGTTGAGCAACTTTTCATGTATGTGTTGGCCACCTTTGTGTCTTCTTTGGAAAAATGTCTATTTAGAAGAAGGTTCAATATAGTGACATAGGAAGACCCTGAACTCACCTCTTCCACAAATATACCAAATCTACACCTACATATAGAACAATTACTCCTGAAAAAAAGAACTGAGGGCTGAATGAACAGATTCTAAACAATAAAGGATAGAGGGGCCACATAGAGAATGGCAGAGAGATAGAGACACAGTAATGATAGGAACCCCACTCCTGATGCTGTATGCTACGGTGGGGGGGAGGGATGATACTGAAGGACTAGAGTTAGTGTGAGTTCAGAGAGGCTGCTGAGTGCCACTGTTTATGTTCCCCCTGTACCTTGACAGTGCAGATGGGAGTACCATCTGGGCAACCTAGCCAGCCCAGTAAGCTCTGGGCCCCTTGACCTGCCAGCCCCAGACATCCCTCTGAAGGAGGCACCACTAAGTGGCACCAGTGTGGCATATACTAGGACACCCCTGGTCAGAGCCCACTATAGCTCCAGACATCTCACCAAGGAGACAAAGGCACAGAGGATCCTGTAACACTTCAGGCATGCACCCACTTCAGCTCCAGTTGTCCCTTTTATTGTAAGATTGGGTTAAATTCCTTCAAACCATTTAAATTTTTAAAAATGTTGTTAATAAACTATCCAATCCTATAGTATTTTCCTTCTATACAATTATTCCCACTCTAAAAGCAATTAGAAACCTCTTTGAATATATTATAGTATATAAATACATATGTATATATAAATATAAATATATGTATATGTACATATGCAAGATAACACCTCAGGGAAAAGAACTAAATGAAACAGAGATAAGCAACCTACTTAATAAAGACTTCAAAGTAATGATCATAAAGATACTCACTTGACTTGAGAGAATACTAGATGTACTCAATGAGAACTTGAACAAGGATATAGAAAATATAAAAAAGAGCCAAGCAGAGTTGAAGAATACAATAACTGAAATGAAAATACACTAGAGAAAATCAACCACAGATTAGAAGATGCAGAAGACTGGATCAGCAATCTGGAAGACAGGATAGTGGAAAGATTTCAATCTGAACCACGAAAAGAAAAAAAGAATTAAAACAGAATTAGGATAGGTTAAGATATCTCTGGGAAAACATCAAGCATGCTAACATTTATATTATAGGGGGTCTCAGAAGGAGAAGAGAGAGAGAAAGGGGTGGAAAACTTATTTGAAGAAATAATAGCTAAAAACTTCTCTAACCTGAGGAAGGAAGCAGACATCTGAGTTCAGAAAGCACAGAGAATCCCAAACAAGATGAACCTAAGAAGGCCCACACCAAGACACAGAACAGTTAAAATGTCAAAGATTAACAATAAAGACAAAATGTCAGAAAAAAAAAGAGAAAATCTTAAAAGAATCAAGAGAGAAACAACTAGTTATGTACAAGGGAAACCCCATAAAACTATCAGCTGATTTTCCAGCAGAAACTTTGCAGGCCAGAAGGGAGTGACATGATATATTTAAAGTGCTGAAAGGAAAAAAAAGTACAGCCAAGAACATTCTATCTGGTAAGGTTATCATTTGGAATTGAAGGAGAGCTGGAGTTTCCCAGACAGAAAATCCAAAGAAAGTCATCACCATTAAACCAGCCTTACAAAAAATGTTAAAGAAACTTCCTTAAGTGATAAAGAAAGAGTTATAATTAGAAGAAAATTTTGAATAGAAGAAAATTTTGAAAGGAAAAACAATACATGAGTAAAAACAAACAGTACAGGTAGTAAATTAATCACTTATAAAAAAAGTTTAAAGGTTAAAAGATGAACATAGTTAAATCAATTATATCTAAAAAATTAGTTAAGAAATTCACAAAATAAAATGTTGTAAAATATGACAGATACATAAAATATGGAGGTTGGCAGTAAAGATGTCGTTCTTTTACAATGTGATCAAACTTAAGCAACCATCAACTTCATATAGACTGCTATATATCTAGGATATTATATATGAACCTCATGGTAATCACAAACCAAAAACATAACAGATGAATAAAAAATAAAGAGAAAGAAATCAAAGCATAACACTAAAGAAAGTCATCAATCACAAGGGAAAAAGGCAAGAGAAGAAGAAAGAAACAGAGAACTACAAAAACAACCAGAAAACAATTAACAAAATAACAAGTACATACCTATTAACAATTACTTCTTTTTTTTAAAATTGTTTAATGTTTATTTATTATTGAGAGACAGAGAGACACAGACCATGAGCAGGGGAGGGGCGGGGGGGGGGGGACACAGAATCTGAAGCAGGCTCCAGGCTCTGAGCTGTCAGCGCAGAGCCCAATGTGGGTCTCGAACTCACAAACCATGAGATCATGACCTGAGCCAAAGTCAGTCGCCTAACCAACTGAGCCACCCAGGTGCTCCTATTAACAATTACTTTTGATATAAATCATTTAAATGCTCCAATCAAAAGACATAGATGACTGAATGGAGTAAAAAAAAAAGACCCATCTTTATGCTGCCTTCAAGAGACTCACTTCAGACTTAAAGAGACATGCAGACTGAAAGTGAAGGGATGGAAAAAGATATTCCATGCAAATGAAAGTTAAAAAAAAACTGAGGTAGTAATACTTGTATCAGACAAAATATACTTTAAAACAAAGACTATAGCAAGAGACAAATAAGGGCATTACATAATGATAAAGGGATCAATTCAATAAGAAGATGTAGCAATTGTAAATATCTATGCACCCAACAGAGGAGTACTTAAATACATAAAGAAAATATTAACAGACATAAAGGGAGAAATTGACAGAATAGTAGGTGATTTTAACAACCCACTTACATCAATGGATAGACAATCTAGACAAAAATAAATAAGGAAACAGTGGCTTCGAATGATACATTAGACCATATGGACTTAACAGATGTATGCAGAACATTCCATCTAAGAATAACAGAATATAAATTCTTTCCAAGCACACATGGAACATTCTCCAGGATCAATCACAAGTTAGGCCACAAAAGAAGTCTTAGTAAATGTAAGAAAACTGGAATCTTATCAAGTATCTTTCTGGACCATAATTGCATGAAGTTAGAAAGCAAACACAAGAAAAACTAGAGAAACAAAAACATGGTGAAGGCTGAAAAATATGCTACTAAACACCCACTGGGTTAATGAATAAATCAAGAGAAAAAAACATACATGGAGATAATGAAAATGTAAACACAATGGTCCAAAATCTTTGGGACACAGCAAAAGCAGTCTATGAGGGAAACTTATAGCAATACATCAAGAAACAAAAATCTCAGATAAATAATCTAACTTTACACCTAAAGGAACTAGAAAAAGAAGAACAAATAAAGCCCAAAGTTAGTAGAAGGAAGGAAATAAGGATCAGAGCATAAATAGATGAAATAGACACTTATAAAACAATAGAAAAGATCAATGAAACCATGAGCTGCTTCTTTGAAAAGATACAAAATTGATAACCTTTATCCAGACTCATCAAGAAAAAAGAGGACTCAAATAACCTTAGAAATGAAAGAGAAGTAAAAACTGACACCACTGAAATACCAGGTTTATAAGAGACTACTATGAGAAATTATATACCAACAAATTGGACAACCTCAAAGAAATCTATATATTTCTAGAAATATAAAATCTCCCAAAACTGAACCAAGAAATAAGAAATAGAAAATCTGAACAGAATGATTGCTAATGACAAAATTGAATCAGTAATCAAAAAAACTGCCAACAAACAAAAGTCCTGGAGCAGATGGCTTCACAGTGAATTCTACCAAACATTTAAAGAAGAGTTAATACCTATTCTTTTCAAACTATTCCAAAAAACAGAAAAGGAAGAACAGCTTCCAAATTCATTTTACAAAAAATGAAATTTTACAAATTCATTTTACAAAAAAAAATACAGGCCAACATCTCTGATGAATATGGATGCAACAATACTCAACAACATATTAAAAAACTGATTTGAGCAATACATTAAAAAGATCATTCACCATGATAAAGTGGAATTTATTCCAAGGGTGCAAGGATAGTTCAGTCCACAAATCAATCAACATGATACATCACATTAACAAAATGAAGGATAAAAGCCATGATCATCTCAATAGATACAGAAAAAGCAGTTGACAAAATTCAACATCTGTTCATGATTAAAACTCTCAACAAAGTGGTTTGAGGGTACATACCTCAGCATGATTAAAGCCATATATCAAAAACCCAAAGCTAATAACATCATACTCAATGGTGAAAAGAGAGCTTTTTCTCTAATATCAGAAACCAGACAAGAACATCTACTCTTGCTGGAAATCCTAGCCTCAGCAGTCAGAGAAGAAAATGAAATAGAAAGCATGTAAATTGTTCCCTAAGCAATCTACAAATTCAATGCAATACCTATCAAAATGCCAATTTTTCACAGAACTGGAACAAATAATTTATATGAAACCACAAAAGACCTCCAGCAGCCAAAGCAATTTTGAAAATAAAGAACAGAGCTGGAGATACCACAATCTGAGATTTCAATATATATTACAAAGCTATAGTAATTAAAATACTATGGTACTAGCAAAAAATAGACACATAGATCAGTAGAATAGGAGAGAGGACTCCCAAAATACCCCTACTTGTATAGTCAATTAATCTATAATAAATGAGGCAAAAATATAAAATGGGAAAAAGCAGTTTATTCAAAAAAGAGTGTTGGGGAAACTGGACAGCTACATACTGAAGAATGAAACTGGACTACTTTCTTATACCATACACACAAACAAAACTCAAAGTGGATTAAAGACCTAAATGTGAGACCTGAAACCATAAAACTCCTAAAAGAAAACATAGACAATCCCTTAGACATCAAACTTACCACTATTTTTCTAGATATGTGTCCTCAATAAAATGAAACAAAAACAAAAACAAACTATTGGGACCCATGAAAATAAAATAAAACTTTTGTACAGTGAAGGAAACCATCAGCAACATGAAAAACTAGAACCTACTGAATGAGAGAAGATATTTTCAAATGATATATCCAATAAAGTGTTAATGTCCAAATTATATAAAGAACACATACAACAAAATACCAAAAAAAACCCCCACAAATATTCCAATTAAAAATGGACAGAGGACCTAAATAGACATTTTTCCAAAGAAGCCACATGAAAAGATGATCAATATCTTTTACAGGACAATGCAAATCAAAACCACAGTGAGATTCTACCTTATACCTGTCAGAATTACTAGTATCAAAAAGACAAGAAATAACAAGTGTTGGTGAAGATGTGGAAAAAAGGAAATCCTTGTACACTATTTTTGGAAATTGGTGCGCCAATTGGTGGGTTGATAAACTGTTGGTAAATTGATGCAACCACTGTGGAAAACATTATAGAGTTTCCTGAAAAAATTAAATAGAAATACCATACAATCCAGTAATTCTACTGTGGGTATTTACCCAAAGTAAGTGAAAACACTAATTTGAAAAGATATATGCATCCTTATATTTATTGCAGTCTTATTACAGTAGACAAGTTATGGAAGCAACGTAAATATCTATCGATAGATGAGTAGTAAATAAAGAAGATGTAGCACATGCGCACACACGCGCGCACACACACACGAATAGGAATATCACTCAGCTGTAAGAAAAAAAGATAGAGATTTTTCCATTTGTGAAAACATGGATAGACCTAAAGGGTATTATGCTAAATGAATTAAGTCAGGGAAAGATATATATCATGTGATTTCATTCATATGTGCAATCTAAAAGCAAAACAAAGCGGAAACAGAATCATATATACAGAGAACAAACTGGTGATTTCCAGAAGGGATTGGGGGGATGGGTGAAATAAGTGAAGGGGATTAAGAGGTACAAACTTCTGGTTATAAAATAAAAAGTTACAGAAATGGAAGTACAACATAGGGAATATAATCAATAATATTGTAATAATGTTGTATGGTGACGGGTGGTAACTCTTATGATGAATATAATGTAATGTATAGAATTATTCAATTAACTATGTTGTTCCCCTGAAACTAATATAACATTGTATGTGAAATATACTTCAATTAAAAAAAGAAAAAAAAAGAAAAATGTTTAGATAATTTTCCTGGTTTTAGTTGAGCTTATTATTATGATTTTGCAATTGAGTTGTAAGAGTTTTTATTTATTTATTGGATATTACCCCTTTATTGGATATATGATTTAAAAATATTTCCCCTCATTCTATAGATTTCCTTTTCATTTTTTTTGATGGTTCTTTCGCTGTTCAGAAACTTTTTAGTTTGATGTAATCCCTCTTATTTATTTCTGCTTTTGTTGCTTGTGCTTTTGCTGTCTTATCCAATACTTCGTGACCAAGAACAATGTCAAGGAGATTTTCTTCTACATTTTCTTCTAGGAGTTTTATGGTTTCAGGTCGTACACTTAAGTCTTTAATCTATTTTGAGTTATTTTTTGCGATTGGTGTAAGATAAAGATATAGTTTTCCTTTTTGCATGTGAATATCTAATTTTTCAAACATCACTTTTTTTCCCCCGCCCTGGCTTTGTCATTTTTAAAAAAATTTTTAAAATTTATATTCAAGTTAGTTAGCAAATAGTGCAACAATGATTCTAGGAGTAGATTCCTTAATGCCCCTTACCCATTTAGCCCATCCCCCTTCCAACAATCCTTCCAGTAACCCTCTGTTTGTTCTCTATATTTAAGAGTCTCATGTTTTTCCCCCTCCTTGTGTTTATATTATTTTTGTTTCCCTTCTCTTCTGTTCATCTGTTAAGTGTCTTGAAATCCTCGTATGAGTGAAGTCATATATTTGTCTTTCTCTGACTAATTTCACTTAGCATGATAGCCTCTGGTTCCATCCATGTAGTTGCAAATGGCAAGATTTCATTCTTTTAGGTTGCTGAGTAGTACTCCATTATATATATATATATACATATATATATATGTATATATATATATATGTATATATATATATATATATACATATATATGTGTGTGTGTATATATATGTGTGTGTGTGTATATATATATATATATATATATATATATATATATATATATGCATACACACCACATCTTGTTTATCCATTCATCCATCTATGGACATTTGGGCTCTTTCTATACTTTGGCTATTGTTGACAGTGCTGTTATAAACACTGGGGTGCATGTGGCCCTTAGAAACAGCATACCTGTATCCCTTGGATAAATACCTAGTAGCACAATTTCTGGGCCATAGGTAGTTCTATTTTTAATTTTTTGAGGAACCTCCATATTGTTTTCCAGAGTGGCTGCACTAGTTTGCATTCCCACCAGCAGTGAAAAAGAGATCATCTTTCTCTGTATCCTTGCCAACATCTGTTGTTACCTGCTTTGTTAACGTTAGCCATTCTGACAGGTGTAACCTGGTATATCATTGTGGTTTTCATTTGTATTTCCCTAATGATGAGTGATGTCAAGCATTTTTTTCCTATGTTGGATGTCTTCTTTGGAGAAGTGTCTATTTATATCTTTGCCCATTTCTTCACTGGATTATTTGTTTTTTGGGTGTTGAGTTTAATAAGTTCTTCATAGATTTTGGATACTGACCCTTTATCTAATATGTCATTTGCAAATATCTGCTCCCATTCTGTCAGTTGCCTTTTAGTTTTGCTGATTGTTTCCTTCACTGTGCAGAAGCTTTTTATTTTGATGACGTCCCAATAGTGCAATTTTGCTTTTGTTTCCCTTGCTTCTGGAGACGTGTTGAGTAAGAACTTGCTGTGGCCAAGATCAAAGAGGTTTTTACCTGCTTTTTCCTCAAGATTTTATGGCTTCCTGTCCTCTATTTGAGTTTATTTTTGTGTATGGTGTAAGAAAGTGGTCCAGGTTCATTTTTTTCTGCATGTCACTGTCCAGTTTTCCCAGCACCACTTGCTGAAGAGACTGTTGTTATTCCACTGGATATTCTTTCCTGCTTTGTCAAAGATTAGTTGGCCATACGTTTATGGGTCCATTTCTGGGTTTTCTATTCTGTTCCATTGATCTGAGGGTCTGGTTTTGTTTCAGTACCATACTGTCTTGATGTTTACACTTTGTAATACAGCTTGAAGTCTGGGATTGTGATGCCTCCTGCTTTGGTTTCCTTTTTCAAGATTGCTTTGGCTATTTGGGGTCTTTTCTGGTTCCATACAAATTTTAGGATTGCTTGTTCTAGCTCTGTGAAGAATGCTGGTGATATTTTGATAGATATTGCATTGAATATGTAGATTGCATTGGGTAGTATTGACATTTTAACAACATTTCTTCTTCCTATCCAAGAGCATGGAATCTTTCTCCATTTTTTTTGTGTGTGTCTTCTTCAGTTTCTTTCATAAGCTTTCTACAGTTTTCAGTGTATAGATTTTTCACCTCTGGTTAAGTTTATTCCTAGGTATTTTATGGCTTTTGGTGCAATTGTAAATGGGATCCATTCCTTGATTTCTCTTTCTCTTGCTTCATTGTTGGTGTATAGGAATGCAACCAATTTCTCTGCATTGATTTTATATCCTGCAACTTTGCTGAATTCATGAATCAGTTCTAGTAGTTTTTTGGTGGAATCTTTTGGGTTTTCCATATAGAGTATCATGTCATCTGCGAAGAGTGAAAGTTTGACCTCCTCCTGGATGATT
Organism: Panthera tigris; assembly: GCF_018350195.1. Classification (NCBI taxonomy): domain Eukaryota; kingdom Metazoa; phylum Chordata; class Mammalia; order Carnivora; family Felidae; genus Panthera; species Panthera tigris. Next base: position 70,115,908 of record NC_056664.1, on the reverse strand, counting down.
TGGATGCCTTTCATTTCTTTGTGTTGTCTGATTGCTGAAGCTAAGACTTCCAATACTATGTTGAATAACAGGACAAGAGCCAAGCCCTGTCTTGTTCCGGATCTTAGGGAGAAAGCTCTCCATTTTTCCCCATTAAGGATGATATTAGCATTGGGTCGAACGACCCATGTATGGTGTAAGGTTGGGTTGTGTTCCATATATGGCTTTTGTGATCTCTAGGTATGATCCTTCTATCCTTACTTTCTTGAGGGTTTTTATCAAGAAAGGATACTGCATTTTGTCAAATGCTTTCTCTGCATCTATTGAGAGGATTATATGGTTGTTGTCCTTTCTTTTATTGATGTGATGAATCACGTTAATTGTTTTGTGGATATTGAACCAGCCCTGCATCCCAGTTATAAATCCCACTTGGTCCTGGTGAATAATTTTTTAAATGTATTGTTGAATCGGTTGGCTAGTATCTTGTTAAGGATTTTTGCATCCATGTTCATCAGGGAAATTGGTCTATCACTCTCCTTTTTAGTGGGATCTTTGGTTTTGAATAATGCTGGCTTCATAGAAAGAGTTTGGAACTTTTCCTTCCATTTGTATTTTTTGGAACACCTTCAAGAGAATAGGTGTTAACTCTTCTTTAAATGTTTGGTAGAATTCCCCTGGAAAGCCATCTGGCTTTGGACTCTTGTTTTTTGGGAGATTTTTGATTACTAATTCGATTTCTTTACTGGTTATGGGTCTGTTAAAATTTTCTATTTCTTCCTGTTTCAGTTTTGATGGTTTATATGTTTCTAGGAATTTGTCCATTTCTTCCAGATTGCCCATTTTATTGACATATATTTGCTCATAATATTCTCTTATTATCATTTTTATTTCTGCCGTGTTGGTTGTGGTCTCTCCTCTTACATTCTTGTTTTTATTTATTTGTGTCCTTTCCTTTTTCCTTTTGATCAAACTGGTTAGTAGTTTATCAATTTTGTTAATTCTTTCAGAGAACCAGCTTCTGGTTTCATTGATCTGTTCTACTATTTTTTTTGGGTCTTTTTGGTTTTGATAGCATTAATTTCTTCTCTAACCTTTATTATTTCCTGTCTTCTTCTGTTTTTGGGTTTTATTTGCTGTCTTTTTCCAGCTCTTTAAGGTGTAAGGTTGGGTTGTGTATCTGAGACCTTTCTTCCTTCTTTAGGAAGGCCTGGATTGCTATATACTTTCCTCTTATGACTGCCTTTATTGCATCCCAGAGGTTTTGGGCTGTGGTGTTATCATTTTAATTGGCTTCCATGTACTTTTTAATTTCCTCTTTAACTTCCTTGTTAGCGCATTCATTCTTTAGTAGGATGTTCTTTAGTCTCCAAGTGTTTGCTACCTTTCCAAGTTTTTTCTTGTGATTTATTTCGAGTTTCATAGTGTTGTGGTTTGAAATATGTGTGGTATGATCTTGATCCTTTTGTACTTGTTGAGGGCTGATTTGTGTCCCAGTATGTGGTCTATTCTGGAGAACATTCCATGTTCACTGGAGAAGAATGTGTATTCTGCTGCTTTAGGATGAAATGTTCTGAATATATGTTAAGTCCATCTCCAGTGTGTCATTCAAAGCCATTGTTTCCTTGTTGATTTTCTGATTAGACGATGTGTCCATTGTTTTAAGTGGGGTGTTGAAGTCTGCTACTCTAATGTCATTATTATCAGTGAGTTTTTTATGTTTGTGATTAATTAATTTATATGTTTGGGTGCTCTCACATTTGGAGCATAAATGTTTACAATTGTTAGGTCTTCTTGGTGGATATACCCCTTAATTATGATATAATGCCCTTCTTCATCTCTTGTTACAGTCTTTATTTTATAATCTAGATCGTCTTATATAAGTATGGCTACTCTGGCTTTCTTTTGTTGACCATTAGCATGATGGATAGTTCTCCATCCCCTTACTTTCAATCTGAAGGTGTCTTTAGGTCCAAAGTAGGTCTCTTTAAACTATATATAGATGCATCTTGTTTTCTTATCTGTTACCCTATGTCTTTTGATTGGAGCATTTAGTCCATTGACATTTACAGTGAGGACTGAAAGATATTAATTTATTGCCATTATGTTGCTTGTAGAGTTGGAGTTTCTGGTGGTGTTCTCTGGTCCTTTCTAATCTTTGTTGCTTTTGGTATGTATGTATGTATGTATGTATATTTTCATCTTTTCTCCCCTCAGAGAGTCCCCCTTAAAATTTCTTTCAGGGCTTGTTTAGTGGTCACAAACTCCTTTAAGTTTTATTTGTCTGGGAAATTTTTTATCTCTCCTTCTATTTTGAACGACAGCCTTGCTGTGTAAAGAATTCTTAGCTGCATATTTGTCTGATTAAGCACATTGAATGTATCCTGCCACTCATTACTGGCCTGCCAAGTTTCTGTGGATAGGTCTGCTACAAACCTGATCTGTCTTCCCTTGTAGGTTAAGGAGTTTTTCCCCTTGCTGCTTTCATGATTCCTTGCCTGAGTATTTGTGAATTTGACTATGATATGCTTTGTTGATGGTCAGTTTCTGTTGAATCTAATGGGAATCCTCTGTGCTTCCTGGATTTTGATGTCTGTGTCTTTTCCCAGGTTAGGAATGTTTTCCACTATGATTTGTTCATATAACCCTCTACTCCTTTTTCTCTCTCTTCATCTTCTGGGACCCCTGTGATTCTGATGTTGTTCCTTTTTAATGAGTCAGTGATTTCTCTAATTCTTAAATCATGCTCTTTTGCCTTAGTCTCCCTCTTTTTTCCTGCTTCATTATTCTCCGTAAATTTGTTCTCTATATCGCTGATTCTCTGCTCTGCCTCATCCATTCTTGCTGTTGTGGCATCCATTCAAGATTGCAGCTCAGTTCCAACAGTTTTTGTTTCATCCTGACTAGCTTTTACTTCTTTTATCTCTGCAGAAAGGGGTTCTAATCTATTTTTGACTCCAGCTAGTATTCTTATTATCATGATTCTAAATTCTGGTTTGGACATCTTGCTTGTATCTGTGTTGGTTAAATCCCTGGCTGTTGTTTTTTTCCTGCTATTTCTTTTGGGGTGAATTCCTACTGAGTTCTGTGGTTCAGGTTGTGCAGATTGTTGCATTAATCCTCAAATCAGTTTTCTAGGTTTGTAGGATGGTTTAGTGTTGATCTGGCTGTATTTCATGGATGTGAGACACAAAAAAACTTCCATGCTGTTCTGCCATCTTGGCTCCTCCTCCCCAACATCATTTTTTGAAGAGCTTATCTTTTCCCCATTAAATGCTCTTGGTACCCTGATCAAAAATTAGTTGACCATATATGTGTGGATTTGTTTCTAGACTCTTAATTCTATTTTATTGGTCTATGTTTTTATGCCAATACCCATACTGTTTTGATTAATGTAGCTTTGTAGTATAATTTGAAATCAGGATATATGATGACTCCAGTTTTCTTTTTCCTTTCTCAAGATTATTTTGGCTATTCAAGGTCTTTTGTGGTTCCATACAAATTTTGGGATTTTTTTTGTTATTCTGTAAAAACTGCTTGGAATTGTGATAGGGACTTTATTGAACCTATAAATGGCTTTCAGCAGTATGGTCATTTAAATAATACTAATATCTCTGATCAATGAACAAAAGATATCTTTCCCTTTATTTATGTCTTTTTCAGTTGCTTTCATCAGTATCTTATAGTTTGCAGTGTATAGATCTTTCATCTTTTTCATTAAATTTATTCCTATTTTATTCTGTTTGATGCTATTGTAAATGGGAATGTTTTCCTGATTTATTTTTCAGATAGTTCATTTTTAGTGTATGGATATGCAACTGATATTTGTATGTTGATTTTGTGTCCTGCAACTTTACTGAATTTGTTTATTAGTTCTAACAGTTTTCTGATGGAGTCTTTAACGGTTTCTCTGTAGAAGATCATATAATCTGCATAGAAAGACAGTTTTACTCCTTCCTTTTTGATTTGGGAGACTTTTATTTGTTTTTTTTTTTTTTTTTGCTTGATTGTTCTGGCTATTACTTCCAGTACTATGCTGAATAGGAGTGCTTAGAGTGGGCACCCTTTTATTGTTCCTGATCTTAGAAGAACATTTCATTATGAGTATGATGTTAGTTGTAGGTTATCTCTATGATGGCCAGAACTCATACTTGATGATTTTACCACTATAAGTTTAATTCTGAAATCTCTGAGATAAGAGAGAGGGGTAAGAGGTTAGGAGAAAAGAAAGAGAGAGAACACTTTTTTTATAGTAAGGCTCAGTTTTGCTATCCTTCGAAACTTCTCCATATAAAAGCACAATGGAACTTCTTGTTCTGGCTTGGGAAGCATTGCTCAAAATTTAGTCTAAACTCTATGTCATATTATGGTTTTGTTGTAATCAATTCTTTTATCTAGATTATAGATTAGTGGTTTATTCAGTGATGTAATAATGAAGTGGGCTATAATAGGCTACTATAATGGTTTTAATTTTCACCTGAAAGAATTTTTTTGTACATATGTTGAGAGATAATGAATAAAAATAAAGAGACTCCATATATAATAACTATTAGAAGGACAGTCTTAGTATTTTAGAGCTGGTAATTTCAAATTAATTCTCTCTTGATCCTTTCAATAACTGTGTGAAACATGCAGGGAAGTATTATTTTCAATTTGTAGCTTAGGAAATTTTGGCTCAGAAAGTTTAAATGACTAGCCAAAATCATGTGACTAAGAAGTGACAACAAGCACATGCAGATATGCCTCTAAACACTAATCCAGTGCTTTTCCAATTATGTTACTCTGTCTTGCATATAGAATTAAATAAATTTTTTAAAAACTCCAAAAGCTAAAGATTGAATAAAATTTTTAAAATAAGTTTCCCCATATTTGACTAAACTGTGATAAGATGAAAATGATGAATTATGATTAACCCATTCATAGCATTTTTATTATGCACTTGCCATGTGTCAGACACTGAGCTAGGTACTAGAAGTTCAATGGGATGCAAAGTAAGTAGGGTTCCTTGTTTCATAGAACCAACAGTTTGAGGAAGACCATCATTTTTCACATAAAAAAATGACTATGTCAGTGTGATTGTGATAACAAATTGGAGCTTATGAAAACTTCTCCTGGGAATGACATTTACTCTGAGGTCCCTTAGACAGGAAGTTAGCCAGAGACAAGACATGGATGAGGAGGGATTTTCTTTATCCAGAAATAATATCAAGTTTAATTTAATCATCTTAAAAGCAGAGAAAATTAAGTTCTTACTACAGCTCTTTGTCTACATTCAGATTCTGACATTAGAGAGAGAGAGAGAGAGGGTGGGAGGAAGAAGGAAAGAGATGGTGCTTCAAATGAGCTGGTGCCTGATAATTAATTACCATGGCTTCTTGATTTTCATTATTATAGTTTAGTTGAAACTTTGAAGAAAAAAAGCCCCACAGGGTTTGGGGGATGTCTAATAAGATATTGTGTCACAGAAAAAATGATTAGTTAGAGGTTCAAATTTAATTGTCTTAATAAGGCACTTAATCATTCATGACAGACAGGAGAAGCCACAAAGGACTGCAATTCTAAGGCCTTCCGTTTTAAGTGTTCAAAAGCTCATTAGTAAAAACTAGGGTGTAAAATTATTTTATGCAGAGGTCTCAGTTATTGTTAATCTCCATTTGTGGAGTTTCTTTGTATTCATCCTTTGCAATAGCATGAAAAAAATTTTGAAGGAGTCCCTATGCAGAGGTAATAATAAGCATCATCATGGCAAAATAGAATGAACCAGAAATTACTTTGAAAATAAAATTTTGGCCATGAGGGACTGAATGGCTTTCATTATAACTAAAACAATAAATAGAGCACAGACTTTGATTAACTGGAAGCTTGGAGAATGGATTTGTTTGGCCAATTATTAAAAATCTTTTAAAAATAAACTCACCTTTTAAAGGGGGATTTTTTCATGCTTTTTTTTTTTCTGATTATAATAATATGTGCTAATGTTAGAAACTTGGAAAATAATTTTTTTAAGTTTTATAGAAGACAATAATATCCAGTCATTAAGTTAAAGTAATTCAACAACTAGGCACCAGTTACATTTTAATGTATTTCCTTCAGGTCCTTTAAGAGTTTGTATACATAATTAAATATATGAAAAAACTGACACGTACTGTGTAACATTTCATATTTTTGTCAGTTATATTATGAAGATTCTCACATAACTATTTCTAATTTTTAAATTTTTATTTCTGTCTACTATTTTAACGTGTAGATGTGCCACACATTATTTAATTATTGTTCTTATGCTAGATACCTTGGATGTATGTGTTGTTGTTTTTTCTTTTTTTTTGCATTCATAAAAATGCTTGAATAAATAGCCTTGCTCAGGGTCTGTTTTTTTTTCCTTTTTGCATAGATTCCAATGAAGGAATATTTAAAGTGTATATTAATACTTATATTTAAAGAGCGTGAATGTTTAAAATGTATTTATATGTGTTATAAAATTCCATGCTCAGTATGTCTCATTTGTTTTTTTGTGACAATTTGTACAAAATATACATTCATTTGTTTTTATGCCTAATAATGTTAGGAAAGTACACATTCCACTACATCTTATAAACCTTGAAAATTACTCATTAAATTATTGTATCAAGTGATAATGGTAGTCTGAGCTGATATGTGTGCATCCCTCCTAACCTAAAATCTTTAAACTTACAGAAAATTTATTTTAAAAAAATAACCTATCACAGTCTGGTGTAAAAGAAAAAATAAAATCAAGATATTTGTAGGAATTACTGAAAATAAGAAAGCAGATGGCATTGGGATCTCAGAGAAACAAGAGAAGAGAAAAAGTGTGGGAAATCAAATAGCTATGTCCTGGTTAAGGAGATTATAGGGAATGCATTACATCGCTTTCTCACCATGCTGAAAATAGCTGACCAGTATCTAGCTAATGTGTATTTAGGCATTTGGTCCTGCCTGTGCTCATGAATTCCTTAGACCATGTTATCTGTGGAATATCTTATCCTGTTCTCTACCCTGCTTTGGCATCTGCTCTTTTGTAGTCTTGGTTTTTTTTGCAAGCTTTCTATACTTTCTGTAAGTTCTTTCTGGCACATAGTCACTGACATATTGCACAATGTTTTCCCTATAATGTATGCCTAATAAATATGGACGCTTGAGAGCAACTCGGAGAGATTTCCCTTAGCCTCCCTCTCACCTCTCTTGACTTGTAAAGTCTTGGGCAATCCTTTCTGCTGTCCTGGCTTTGCTGGACAAAACCAAAAGCCGAACCCACACATAGCCCAAAACAAATGGGAAAACTGTTGCGGAGAAACAAGTCCAGGGATATTACAAGCTAAGAGTCAACACACACAAAGGCAAATGTTGTGTATGGTTGAATTATCAACTTAAAAGATTGCTTGTGTGTCTGCACTCCTATCCCTTGGAGTTCTCCCTAAATGAATTAATGTGTCTGAAGAGAACATTTAGAGTGAATGCTTTGGTCAGACAGAGAGGTAGAAGTGAAAGGACATCTTGTCATCAGGGAAACAGTTAAAATTGCTCTCCATGCCCACCCCGAGTGAAGTTCTCTTTGTTTTAGGACTCATAGATATTGGTCTATAGCTTGCCTGTCTGCTTCCCCCATGTTCTTGTATAAGCATGCTCAACTTAGATAACACAGAGACAGCATTCATCTCCTCATTTAGAGGGAGGTCTGTTGGAGAGCTAGAATATTACAAGTGCAGGAGACAAGTTACTCATGCCAATCAACATGCTCCTTCATTCATAAGTATGTACCACCAACCAAGGATCAGTAGATATTGGAGGAAAACAAATAGCATTTCCTTTTACCATTGAATTATCTTGTTACCTTTGTAGAAAATCATTTGACCTTATTTCTCAATTCTATATTATATTCCATTGATCTTTATGTCTACTCACTCACTAATACCAAACTATCTTGATATCTGTGGCTTGAAATCATGTAGGCCAAGAGTTCCAACTTTTCCTTCTTTTGAAAGATTAATTGGCTAAGAATTATTCATTTACATACAAATTTTAAAACTCAGATTGTTAATTTCTACAAAATGCTGCTGAAATATTTTATTGGGAATACATCAAATCTATAAATTAATTTGAGAAGAATTGACATATACTGAGTCTTTTAATCCATGAACATGGTGTATCTCTTCATTTATTTAAATCTTTAATTTTTCTCAATAATGTTTTAAAGTTTTCACCATAGGAGTTTTGGCCTCCTTTGGTTAGGTTTATTTCTAGGTATTTCATGATTTAGATGTTATTGCAAATGAAGTTGATTGCCATTTTTTTACTGTTGATTTTTTTACTGCTGATTTTTACAATTGATTTTTTGTATATTAACATTATCTTGCACCCTTCCAAATCTAACTTATTAATTTTAGTAATTATTTTTTGCATAGTTTTTGTATTTTGTGTACATATGCAATCATAGGGACTTAGGGACACTATTTTTTTTTTCTTTTCTGTTCCTTGTGCCTTTTCTTTTCCTTTCCTTTCCTTTTCTATTCTTTGCTTTGCTTTCTTCTTTGTTAAAATTTCCAGGACATTAACACAAGAGGCAAAGTTTATCTTTGACCATATTATGTTAGTTTTAGATGTTTTATATGCTATCTATCAAAATGAGGACGTTTCCTGCTATTCTTAGTTTTTTTTTTTTTTGAGAGTTTTATTATGATTAGGTATTGAATTTGTCAAATTTCATCCATTGAAATGATTATATTATTTATCTTAGTCTGTTAATATGGTGGACTATGCTGATTAATTTTTGAATGTTAAGACAACTTTGCATTTGTGACATAAACCTTACATGGTTTTGTTGTATGTATTTGTACATATTGATGGATTGGGTTTGTTAATATTTACTGAAGGATATTTGCATCTGTGTTCAGAAGAGATATTGGTCTATTGAAGTCTTCATTAGGTTTGGTGTTACAGTTTGTCCATACAAAATGAGTTGGGCAGTGTTCTCTAATTTTTTTAAACAAAAAGTTCTCTCTCTTTAGCAGTCAAGCTAATGGTTGATCAATTTGTTGATATTTGCAAAAATATAGATTTAGGTTTTGTCAATTTTCTGTATTGTCTGTTTTCTATTTTAGTAATTTATTTTTTAAATCTTTATTGTTCCCTTTCTTCTACTTACTTTGGATATATTTTACTCATAGATTCTGAAAGTAAAACCATTGGACATTGTCTTAGACGCTTTTTTTAAACAAGCATTTTATATACTTCTTTAGCTTCATCCCACAAATTGACATACTATATTTTCACTATTATTCGATTAAAAATATTTGCTAATTTGTTTTGTGAGGTCTTAACTGATGCTTGGTAAGCATCTTTATGACTTATTTTGAACTCTCTATTGGATAAATAACTTATTTACATTTTTATTAAGATAGATACTTGGAGATTTACTTTATTCTTTTGTTTGGAACCTATTCACTTTTTCTTCATTTCCACTGACTCTCTGTATTGGTTTCTGTGCATTGGGTAAAACAACCATTTATCCCTGTCTTTAGAGACTGGTCTCTTGTAGGAGATAAACCTTGTCTATCAGCCTAACCCAAGATCCTTGTTACTTCTCAAACCTTTGTGATTGTCCAAGCCACTTTGTTTTTAGTGGCTCCCAGTACTTGAAGTTATGCCAATACCCATCAGTGTGCAAAGAGGGGATTATAGTCAGCACCTAGATACAGACTTATTGGAAGCCAGACCCTCAAGCAATAGCTGAGAAAGTATGGAAGATGGGCATTTTTGCCTTATTCCTCTGCACTGAGCCTACATTTATAACTGATGAGGGGTGCTCTTTTGCCCATTTAAAAACTGTTTTTTTTTCTTTTATAGTTCTGTGGGACTCATAAATTCAAGTCCCATTATGTATCAGAGCCAGGTGATTTGGGGGCCCATTCCCAGGAAGACAACCATGAAAGCTGAGGTGCTAGGGTGTGGACAAATTCCTTCCAGGGAGATGTTGATGACTTGTTTTTGTTGTTGGAGCAAGCCAGGGGTAGAAGAAATGTCCGTTGGCTCTTTAAGACTCTGGGTATGCTTCCAGTCAGCACCAAGATGTATGCTCAATAGAAGTCATATCAGGCAGTAGCTTGTGAAATATACAGTCAAACTCTTTCCAGGGAAGGACTTAAGATAGATATTTTTGCTTTCTGTCTCTGTGCTGAGCCTGGGGGTATATATATTCAGCTCAAGTCTTCAATCACCTGTTTAATATTACTTCCTTGTTTGCTATAGCCTTGTGCAACTCATGAACACAAGCCCTATTGGTTTTCAGAACTGGGCAATTTGGTAATTCATCTTGACAGTGGTAGTGTTAAAAGTTGGAGCACTACAGGTGTGGTGTAAACCCTTTGCTCCTTAGGAAGAAGGTGGTAGTTGGGGGCTCTCTCCCGATTGTTTGGTGCCATACCAAGGGTGAGGTTTTTAATGGAGAGTGTTTCCCAGCCTTTTCTACCAGTTTTGACATGGGTATTTTCTGAGTCATCTGATATATAGGAGTCACTCGACTAGTTTCTGGATTTCTTTCAGAGGGAATCGCTCCATGTAAAGCAGTATATTCAGTGCATCTATGTGACGAGAGAAATTCAGGAGCCTCCTATGTTGGAATTTTGGTCGACAGTAGTGCATTTCTTGTGCAGGTCTGCTGGAGACAAATCTTCCTTCTTCTTTCGTTTTTTCTGAGAATGTCTTTATTTTGTTTTCCCAATCGACAAATATGTCACTATTCTTCCCCTTATTTAATTGCCTGCACTGTCCCTTCTACCTTCAGGGAAAAGCCACAAAGACACCGAGGAGGGAGATTCTGGTTATTTCTCAATTCTACTACCTTCCATTGTATGCCTGCTTTTGTTTATTTTTTGAAACCCTTAAGTAGTTGTTTTTTTTAGAGTTTGCCCAGAGTTTACAATTTTTAGTGTGAACCAGAGGGTTGATTTGGACAGGAGTCATGTTACCATACCAGACACAAAATTCTGTTCTTTAGTTTTTATATCTAGCACAATAGTATAATAACTATTGTATGCTTACTACTTTTTAATTTTTTTAAATTTTTTTTAATGTTTATTTATTTCTGAGACAGAGAGAGACAGAGCATGAATAGGGGAGGGGCAGAGAGAGAAGGAGACACGGGATCCAAAGCAGGCTCCAGGCTCTGAGCTGTCAGCACAGAGCCCGATGCGGGGCTCAATCTCATAAACCATGAGATCATGACCTGAGCCGAAGTCGGTTGCTCAACCAACTAAGCCACCCAGGCGCCCCTGTATGCTTACTACTTTTTAATATTTTTAAGTGAAATTTATTGTAAAAGGTAATTAATTGAATTATATACTATGCAAAAGAGTGAGGTAGTTATATATTGAAATGTAATTATACATAAACAAGTATAATTTGTTTCAGAACAAAAAGTAGAGAATATGCATTTGAGTATGTTATCCATTTTAAAATTTTAGAATAATTTTAATGCCATATAAGACAAATATCATCTCATTGTTGTTCTCTTTCTTATTCTTTTCTTGAATATGCTAGCATATTGTTTTCTTCTAAATGAAATTTAATAGCACATTGTTATTTGACCATTGTTTAATTCTTTATACAGTTTTTTAAAAAAATATCACTGGATGTTGTCACTACTTGACTTAAGACTCTTCAGTAATGTCCTTTAGAGTTCATTATAATGGGGTGTCCGGGGGGCTCAGTTGGTTAAGCGTCTGACTTCGGCTCAGGTCATGATCTCATGGCTCGTGAGTTTGAGCCCCGCATCAGGCTCTGTGCTCGCAGCTCAGAGTCTGGACACTGCTTCTGCTTCAAATTCTGTATCCCTCTCTTGCTCTGCCCCTCCCCACTCATGCTTTCTCTCTCTCTCTCTCAAGAATAAAATTAAAAAATAAAAAAATAAAGTTCATTATAATTATGATAGGAAATAATTTTAGAACTATTTTTAATGTTTATTTTTTTATTTTGAGAGAGAGAGCATGAGCAGGGGAGGGGGAAGAGAGAGAGGGAGAGAGAATACCAAGTAGGCTCCACACTGTCAGTTTAGAGCCTGTTGTGGGGCTCCATCCCAGGAACTGTGAGATTATGACCTGAGCTGAAATCAAGAGTCAGATGCTTAACTGACTGAGCCACCCAGGTGCCCCAGAATGATTAAGTGGTAAGACACATGTCAACATTTTATTTCATCTATTCCTCTAAACCTAAGTCATAGAAATGTTAAATACATATTTAGAGAAGATGACAGTATCTGAACTTTTAGCTATTGTATAATGAATGAGTCTTCTCATTGCACTTAGGAGAAATATAGCCTCAGTCAAAGTAGTGGTTAGAATAAGTTACATTTTGCTGGATTGACAAGCAGCCACAAGTTCTTTATTCACAAAATTTAATGTATATTTAGAGCCAGATTATTACTTAAGTTGTCATCATTAAATAGTTTGGGAGCTGACTTGTGTGAGAGGAACATGATGGCACTGAACAACAGGAAAGTGGTTAGAGAGATACATGAAGAAGGTCACTGGGAGAAATACTACTTACTGGCTACGTTTTTTGATTAATTAATTTAACATTATTATTATTATTTTATTACTTTACTAAGAATGGCTCTGTACCCCAAATATAAAAGCAAGGACATTTTCTTTCCTTTCTTCCTAACTGCCCTAAAGTTCTAGCATCTGGGACTCTCCTGAGTATGTAAGTATAATAACTCTGCCGTTTTATGGGTAACTGCCTTTTTCAATCTACTCTTTGACCCTAAGCAATATTTTTATTTCCTAAGTAGTATTTCTAATAGGATTTTCACATTTTAAGATTTTACTTGAAACAAATTAGAGTTGAACATTTGAGAGTTGAGGAGAGTCTACACAGATCTAGCATCCAGGTGACTTCTGGCATTTTTCTTTTTAGTGTATATAATTTATTAAAGCTCTCTCTTTTTTATGAGTCCACTGTAAATTTTTCTACATTCTAAATGTTTTGGCTTAATGGCGTGGGACTCAGTTCTCCATGTACTTGCTCCTATAAAAGAGAGAAAATAGTTATTTTATTAACAACTATTTAGTATACCAACAACTATTAAGAGTTTAGAAAAATATTACTTTAAAAAGTATTTGAAACTCAAACTATTATATGTGGAATAATCTTTGTGATTCTTTCTATTTAGTGGAAGATGTTATAACATATTGAGAAGTTTAAAAGAGTTCTGTTTCATTGTTTAGGTAACAGAGCATGAATAAACTTCTATCTCCAAAGTCCTACAATGTTATGGTTCTGTGACCTTTGGTTATTTAAATGATATTATTGTTAGCATACAACAATAATAGCACAATGCCAGTCATGAACTTCATGATACACATTCATAGAATCTACCACTCTGACTAAAACACATATGGCCTCAAACTGAAGAAGACAGTTAATGCCAGAGAAAAATGACAGATGTCCCTCAAGACTTATGCTCAAATAATGGTAGATTCAAAGCCAGGTCAGCATTTCCCAGAGCCTGATATTTCATCATGGCTCTGCCAACACAGCTTGATCAATGTCTTCAAAGGAAAGGGAGAGGCAAACAGATGACTAACTTCAAGCATTTGTCATTGAGACCAAGCATGGGGCAGTCATAGGCAGTGTGATGGATGTCACAGAGAAGCCTCTTTGTATCTGCCAGTCAAATGGAGTAATCGTGAATGTATTTAATAATATAGGAGAATCCTCATTTCTCACCTTCTTCTTCCCTGAATTTTCCTGGACATTGTTAATATCCTGCAGTGCCAAGATGATATGGCCAGAAAAGGGGAGTTAGGGACACAGAAGAAGAAAGGAAAGACCCCTATGTTTGGATTTTCCAGAGACCATTTTCTCTTCCTTTTTCATTTCACAAAATAAAATACCTACATGTATATGATTAGATAACATACATGGTGGAAAAAAATAAGGATTTGGATTCAGAAGACATGAATTTGGGGCCCTATTCTACCACTCACCTGATGTGAGACCTTTGGCAAGTTTTCTACATATTCCAAGTTTCATCATTCTCATCAATTAAAATAGGAATAATAAAGCCTGCTTCATAGGATTTCATTGGGATTATTGTATATGCAAGTACCTGGCACATAGAAGGAAAGGCTTTATAAAGATTTAAGAGGGAAAAAAAACCAACATAAAAATGTATATTTGTATATGTATACATTTACATAGAAAGAAGGACAGGGGATTCTTGTATATCACTTTTTCTAATATAAGTCAAGCCAAAAGCAGGCTATTTCCAGTAGTGTTTTTATTAGTAAAATTCAAACAGTCAACAATAACTACACACACACACATACAGACACACACACACACACCATACATATATGTATATTTTTGGTAGTGTATCTTCACTGTTATACAAATGCTGCATTAACTAGTACTCTAGCAGAAAGAGTGTCAAAACTAATAGTCTTTGTTTTATTTAAGAAAACATGCTGCTAAAAAAAAAGAGAGAACATGCTGCTGCTATACTATCTAGACTTTGCCATCCTTTTGGAGTAATTAGTTGACTTTTAAACTAGTATAATATAATAATGACATTTATAAATCATAATTCTTTCAACAAATAATCTTTAGTTCCGTTAGTGACTAAAAATATTACTTGATATATCTGGCAAGATGACTAGTTTCTTCTTTGATAATTTAATGGATGTTTGAGAATAATTTTATTTCTAAGATTCTAATTTGCTTCTAAATTTTTAAATACTTTTCTGTAAGACCCCCCAGATGAAGAGGATGATTCCTTTAATAAAGATGCTGGCCTATGTAAGATTCATTCAATTCAGGAGTATTGGATTTCTTATCTCATCCCTAGGAAGTGGTGTGTTACCAGATGTCAGGAAGCGTAGTCTTTGTGAGTGTGGAAAATGAATCCATTAACCCTGGAATTAGCTGACTACAGTGCTCAGCAGGTCATGGGTAAAAGAGAAAGGGACAAGGAGAATGAAAATATAGGAAATAACAAGAGTGTGTATGCACCCATACAGCCACACACACACTGTGAAAGACAAAGATGAACACAAAGATGCAAATAGTGGGTAGTAAGAACAAGCATTGATGTTTGAAATATACTGTTAGAATATTAAGCTTTCTTAAATACCACCTACTCTTCTCATAATCTTTTTTTCTTGAGAAAAACATTGTATTTAAAGGAAAATTAAAGTGGAGATCTTCAAACGCAATAACTCATCAGATCCCACTTCTCAGATGGGACTTGGGGAAGTTGATTGGATGTGTAATGATGTATCACTTCCTTTCAGGCTGCAGTGCAGGGAATCATGGTAGTGATGTGGAGGGAGTCTCTCCTAAAGAAGGAACTGAGACCATCCAAAGTCTCCATCAGACATTTCTTGTGATGTGGTCATGCAGATGAGATGATTCCAGATTGAAGGCACTGGGTAGAAAGGGGAGACACCTTCAGAAAGTAGAAATGCAAAGCAAAGTATGGAGTGTAGAGCCTGAAGGAATGCCTTATACATAAGGTATGTAGTGTAAGTGGCTGTTCTGGTTGGAACAGTGGCCATAAGGTGCCACAAATGTGCCTGTATAAACTTGACAGTTGTCCTGTCTTTCTTTCTGTTCCTGTGGTGTCCCATGCTTCCTGGGAACAAAACAGGGAGAAACTGGCTTTTCTTTTCAGGCTTACTGTGCAGGATTGGTGATTTCATTTCTCTTTCACCATGGTTTGTAGGCTGCACCTATGCTGAGGGAGTTTTATCCTGGGACACATCTATGACCTAGAGCTGGATGAATGACAAAGATCGGTGTTGTTTGACTGCATTCATGGATAAGAGAATTCCTTTCATTGCAAACAATCATCTTTTATCACTCAAACTCCCATTTGTTGATTAATTCTTGAAGTCAATTATCTTAAATAGCTTTGTGCATCTTAGGGCTTAGTGTGAGACTACAATATGTTTTCTAAGAATTTTATCTTTCTTTTTTTCATACACATGTTTAGATTTCTGTTTTTTTTCTGGCAAAACTAGCTTGAATATTTTGTGAGATGTGGAGTAAAGAAAGCTTACATCTGAAATTAGTGGTTTGAGGAGTCAGCTCTTGCCTCAATTTCACGTAAAATTTCTAAGAGACAGTGTTAGGGCATCACCCAACCTGCTGCCTTCAGTGGCACATTTGCTGTTTATTGCCTTCCTAGATTAGTGTAAACATATGAAAACCTAGAACTAAAATGTTTGGCAAAATATTTTTATTATAAAGGTTGAATTCCTTCAAACCATATATATTTACATAGGAAAAATCTTTGATAAACTACTCAAGCCTATAATTCTTTCCTTCTATAATTCCATTCCCACTCAAAAAGCAATTAGAAACCTCTTTGAATGTATTATGGTATATGATTACATATGTGCATATAAAATATGTATGTATTTCATATATACATACATGTATGTGTGTATAAAGTTATCTTTTATTGAATATGTGTGTTTGTGTAGAAGATATTAAAACAGGGCTTTTCTTCTTTAAAAAAATTTTTTTTAATGTTTATTTATTTTTTGAGAGAGAGAGAGAGAGAGAGTGTGTGTGAGCGGGGGAGGGGCAGAGAGAGAGAGGGAGACACAGAATCTGAAGCAGGCTCCAGGCTCCGAGCTGTCAGCACAGAGCCTGACGTGGGGCTTGAAATCACAAGCTGCGAGATCAGGATGTGAGCCGAATTCAAACGCTTAACCAACTGAGCCACCCAGGCGCCCCAGGGCTTTTCTTTTCCTGTGAGCTGAAGCCCCAATGCAAAATGCTGAAATCCAACCACAAACTTTGTATTGACAACTGTTGGTTGCCACAGCAGATTTGCACTGGCAGAAAGACAAACACACCAGTTGGGTGAATCAAATTAGATTTCCTTTTCCCAATAATACAGAGGGAAGCTGGTGAAGTCAGCAAGAGTCCTCAGGACATTTATGGAGGTGTTAGCTTCCATAAATAGCAGGGTAGACATTTGTGGATGTCAATGTCTGAGTCAGCAGGAACCTGTTGGAACCTCAGGAAGCACAACTGCGGAACCCACTCCCCAAGTTAGCATTATACATATACATATGAAGCAGGGGCATGTCTGTAGACTATGCCTAATGTAGTCTGGCTGTGTGTTGAGAG
The DNA here is from genome assembly GCF_018350195.1 of Panthera tigris. Lineage (NCBI taxonomy): Eukaryota > Metazoa > Chordata > Mammalia > Carnivora > Felidae > Panthera > Panthera tigris. Next base: position 70,098,778 of record NC_056664.1, on the reverse strand, counting down.
GACCACCTCATCTGAGCTAAGTATTTTTATCTCACAGACCTCAGGATCATACAAGGTGACTGCTGAGTAAAACAGAAAGCAGAACACTCACGCATGAACACATCTCTCATTTATCACCCTTGTCCTCCCCAAGCTGAGTAATCCTGGTCCAGGTAAGCTCCTAAACCTAAAAGTGGCAGAATAGGACCAGGCTGGTTATCCAGAGCTCTCTGGAAGTTAGATCAGTCACAGAGCTTATACTTCAGCCACTAATGAGGCTATATTTATTTCTTCTATTCTTTCTCTAGCTTGATGGCTTAGTCTTAGAGTTCACTAGTTATTTTCTTCAGGTGTATAAACATTTTTTTTGTGTGGGAACGATTCAGAGCCTATGCTATAGTAGGACTAAACGATATCTAACATGTTCCTATTATTTCTCTAGCCCTTCACTATCCAAGGGGATTTATCCAGCTGAGACAGGCCAGTGTGGGCTGGCACAGTGAGAGGGCTGGGACGGTCCCATCAGTCCCCATAGTTAAACTGAAATGAAGGAGCAAATATTGGGGAATTAAAAGTACTTTTGGATAAATTTGAGACCTAAACTTTTAACAAAAATCTCTAATGGCATAGAATCAAAACTATGAAAGTGGTCTTATTGATACAATCTAGACATTTTTACAATTTTAGCTCTAAGTATTGGTCTGTGTTTTTCAGCACAGCATCTCAGTGGGATAATAATAGCACTTATTTCCAGGGCAGTTTTCAGGCATGAATGTTGGCTTGTATTTTCAACATTACTCCCATCTCTATGCATTCTCACAGTTTGCTGATGTAGTCCTTGGACTCATCTCCCTTCCAAAGTAATTTCCTCCCAATTTCAACTTCTGAATATCTCACATGGGTTGCTTATTCATTATCCATACCAAACAGGTTGGTGAAATATTTGTACTCTTCCAATGAAGTGACTCAAGCTACAAGGCCTGCGGAGAAAGGGAAGGGAAAAAAATGAGACAAGTTGGCATGCACAGCTCTTCCTTTGTATGAATTTCATTTTAGACACTCAACATAAACACTGAATGGGTCAAAGGCTGTTAATATTTGAAAATATTTTCAGCTCTTTCAATATCTTCTGATTTTTTTTATATTAAAAAAGAAACATAAAGGCAGTTATTCACATGATATTTTCTCTTCTGTTTAGCAATGACAATTTTGCAGAACTGGCCCAAGCCAAATTGGAAAAAGGGAGGAAACTTTCTTTACTAGGCTTCTGGGTTTTGCCAATGCATACTGTGTGACTTTGATCAGTTGTATAAATTCCCAGAGCCTCAGGTTTTCTCATCGATAAAATGATATGATATTGGCTGTCCCTCGGGATTACGAATTCACTGGATAATTTATGTCCTTCTACTCTGTGCTGTATTCTGGGGAGAGGAATGAATAAGAGATAAGGGTCTTGGCCTCCTCATGCTTATATTCCAATGAGAAGAGATAGGATATAAATAAATAAAATGTATTGTTTATCAGATAATGATAAGCCCTTTGAGAGAAAAATTAATTGGGAAGGGGGGAATGAGGTGGGACACCATTGTGCAATGTCAAATACCCATATCAGAGATGCCTTCTGTGATGATGTGATCAAGAGATATTTGAGCAGATACTGAGGAAGTAAGGAATCAAACCATGGATGAAGTCCTTAAACTATCTACTTGGTTTAGCATGAAATCATTTTGAATTCTTTCCCTGTCAGTTATGTCATTAGAATGTAAGCTCCCTAAAATCATTTATTTTTGTTTGTTTTGTTTATTGTTGTATTTTCAGCATCTAGAATGGTGTCTGGTATTCAGGGAAGGTACACAGATATTTGTTGAATAATGAATAAATGGACAAGCCAGTAAACTAGGAATAAGTAACAAGGGATTAAATAACCAGGAAGTAACTGGGAATAAGTAACTCGTAGGAAAAGAGAGCCATTTGTCCTAGAAGCAAATTAAAGAGAGTATTTGAAGGGATAGTGATAAACTGTGTGAAATAGTGCTCATAGGTTGGATAAGACAAGTTCTGAAAACAGTACTGCTGTAAAAGAATTCTTGAGTTTGTTTGCCTTCTCTCAGTCATGCAACGCACCAGACTGAATGCTAACAGCCTTCCTTTGGCTTTCCCAAGCGTGGTATCAAAGCTCAAGTGTGTACTCTCCCTAGCCTACAGATTTAGGCCAGCTTTTTTTCTTGTGCACTAGCCAATGCTCACGCTTGTCACATTGGGAGCATGCACAGGGAGCCAGCCACAGGGTGGAAGGGTGTGTTGGTGAGGCATGTAGAATGCTGGGAGTGCCCATTGGCCAGTTGGGATCTGTGGGTAAGGCATCCCCAGTGACTTGTGGGCAAGCTTCTTAATGGAGTCCATAGATATAGTTGGTAGGATCTGGTTCCCTTTAATGCCCTCTGAGAGTCCTATCTGTCACTCTCCCAGCCTCTACCTGCCCCTTAATTGTCCAGCTCACGACTTAGTACTCTGGATCCAGTGAGAGAAAATGGGCCTCCTTGGCAGCATCCTTCACAGCTCAGGAAGCCAGATACTCATTTGCATATTTTCACTTTACCCTGCAGGTGAAATCAGAAACCAAGAAGGTCTCTCTTGGCACTGAGCTCTTCTGCCTTGGGGGAGGGGTGATGTCAGTAAAACCAAACTGTTCCTCTTATCCTCTCCAATGTATCACCAAACTCATATATATATGAGCACACACACACACACACACACACACACACACACGCACACACACATAATGTGTGCTGGAACTTCTTCCCTGGTTCTTAAATTTTCACAAAGACTCTCTCATTGATGGGTGTTTGTCTAAGACAGTGTTCTCCAGGGGCTCTCAGATCATGGCTGGTAGGGGACAGAGCTTGTTTACTGGTTTCTGCAGGGTCCACAGCCTGGAATGAGATCTGTTTGCTTATTACCCAATGTCTGGGTTAGTTAGACTCTTCCTGAGTCCCTTGGTATATGGTGCTGGATCCCACAGCTCCCACAAAGACACTTTTGTCCATGGATGAATGCCAAATTGTTGTTATAATTGAGTGGCATATAAGTTTGGGATGCCTGTTTGGGCATGTTTTTGATGTCTCTCCTTTGCACCCTATTTTCTAAAATTTAGTCATTTTTTACTGTCATCACAGAGACTGAGAAATCCCACAATCTTGTGTCTATAAGCTAGAGAACCAGGAAAGCCAGTGGTATAATTCAGTTCAAGTCTGAAGTTCTGAGAACCAGGGGAGCCAATGCTATATATCTCAGCCTAAGGGCAAGAGAAGTTGGGATGAGTTGTCTCTACTCAACAAGTAAAACAGGAAAAAAGGGATTATCCATTTTAGTATCAGACAAGGAAGAGTATTAATATGGATATAAGTGTGGATAAGTAATTGGATTCGGTGATGGAGATGTGAAGTAATAGTTTTTTCGTATTATTTTTAAATTCACATACACTAAAGTTCACTCCTCTGATGCACAGTTCTAAGTCTTTAACAAATGAATAGGTTTTACATCTGTCATGACCATCCTGATGCACTCAAAAATTCTGTTGTACCACTCCTTTCTAGTTACCTCTTCAGCCCCCCTATGATCCCTGGTTGCCACTGGTCTGTTCTCCATTCCTATAGTATTGTCTTTTCCAAGATGTCATAAAAATGGAATCCTGGTTTGTAGTTTTTTTGGTCCAACTCTTTACACTTAGAAAAATGCATGGGAGATTCATCCATGCTGTACCATGTTATCAATATATTGTTGCTTTTCATTGCTGACTAGTGTTTCATTATGCCAATGTACTACTGTTTGTTTATTCTTTCACTGGCTGAAGTATATCTAGATTGTTGTAAACAAAGTTGCTATAAACAGCTATATGCAGATTTTTGTGTGTTCACAAGTTTTCATTTCTTTTGGATAAATATCTAGGCATGGGATTACTGAGCCTTCTGCTAGGTGTATATTTAATTTATTAAGAAACTGCCAGGTTCACCTGGGTATCTGAGTTGCTCAGTTGGTTATGTCTGACTTTTGATTTCAGCCCAGGTCGTGATTTCAGGGTCATGGGATTGAGCCCCAAATCAGGCTCTGTGTTAAGCATGGAGCCTGCTTAAGGTTCTTTTCCCCCTCTTCCTCTACCCCTTCCCCATATGCACATGCTTGCTCTCTCTCTCTTTCACTCTTTCTCTCAAAAAAAAAAAAAAAAAAAAGGAAAATTCCATACCTCCCCATACTCCTTCACTCTGCCCAGTGAGTATGGCCCCTCATCACCACCTCATGGCAGATAGTCTCTCCTTTGCTGTCCTACCCACCTTTCCCTTGCAGTGTATTCAATAAATTTCTATCTCTTAAAAAAGAAAGGAAGGAAGGAAGGAAGGAAGGAAGGAAGGAAGGAAGGAAGGAAGGAAGGAAGGAAGAAAGAAACTGCCAAATTGTTTTCCAAGGTAAAATCAAAATGTAAGAGCAATTCAGCTACTCCATATCCTCACAGCACTCAATATTGTCCAAAATTTAGTCATTCTAAAAGGTATGCAGGGATTTCTCATTGTGTTTTAATTTGTATTTTGATAATATTTGATGATGATAAACATATTTAAAATGTTTAGTTGCCATCTGTATGTCTTCTCTGGTGAAGCGTCTGTTTAACTTTTTTTGCTCATTTAAAAAATGTCTTCTTATTGTTGAGTTTTAAACATTTCTTTATATATTTTAGATTCAAATCAAAATCAAATATTTCATGATTTGAAAATATTTCCTCTAGTCTGTGGCTTGTCTTTTCCTTCTTCTAACAGAATTTTCACAAAGCAAAGGTTTTAAATTTTGATAAAGTCCAATTTATTCATTCATTTTTCTTCATGGATTTTTTTTGGTGCTATACCTAAGAAATCTTTGCCTAGTCCAATATCAAAATACTTTTCTCCTATATTTTCTTCTGTAAGTGTTTTGTCTCATGTTTTCATTAGATATATGATTTATTTTGTGTTAATTTCTTTAGGTGTGAGGTATAAGTAGAATTTCTTTTTTCCTTTTCTTTCTTTCTTTCTTTCTTTCTTTCTTTCTTTCTTTCTTTCTTTCTTTCTTTCTTTCTTTCTCCTTCTCCCCCTTTTCTTTCCATATACATGTTCAATTTTTCCAGCACCATGTATTTAAGAGATTCCTTTCCCTATTACATTGTCCTTGCAATTTTGTAAAAAAATGATTTGTAAAAATTAATATAATTATATTGGTGTTGGTCTTCTTTTCTGAGTGCTTTGATTTTCTTGGTAAAATAAGCAAAATCACAACCTGAAAATTAGGAAGGTAGAATAACTGTTGGAATTTAAGTATAAAGAAAAGAGATATAAAATTAATTTATTAATTCAACAACTTATAAGTATGCCTATTTTGTACCAGGCACTATTTTAATTTCTGTGCATACATTGGTAAGAAAAATAGACAAATCTTCTGTCCTGAGAGGATTCTCATTTTAGTGTGTTGAAATATACCTGTAGGAAAATGAGTGATTAAAGTAAAATGTAAGTAGAATTCCAACCAACCTTAAAGGCCCACTTGAGGATAGTGGGCATACATTTAATTGAGAACAGTCAGCAAAGCATCTATTCTCCAGATTTATTCATTCATTCATTCATTCATTCATTCATTCATTCTCCAGCTGCTCATATGCCAGACTGTAGACTGGTCAGAGATTGACTTAACTGGGTTAGGAATTTCACCAAGAGGAATGGTAGAGAGAGAATATGGCAAGGGAATTGAGAGTGTATGTGATTATGATCAATGATCTTGAAACCTCAGGAGAAATAGAAAACATGAGACAAGCAAGAGAAGTGAAAAAATGATAAAGTAAATTAATTGAAAGTTATGGCGATCAAAGGATTGTTGAGGAGGGTGCAAGGAATGAGATGGAAAGACAGAAGGTAGTGGTTGGTCAATAAAGTCCTAGATATTGAGATTAGATGGTGAGAGGTCCTGTTCCTGATAATGACAGGGAATGATGAGTTATTTGCTAAAATAGTTTAGGGGGTAAGATATTAGTGTAAGGGGTAAGCAGGTACTGTAATCTTCGAGGAATGAGGTGAGATTGAATGGCCTAGACATCTGTAGATATCTGCATCTAAATGGGGTATATTAGTTTCATAATCCTTCTGTAAAGAATTAGCACAAAATTGCAGTTCTGGAAGTCAGAATTCTAAAATCACTTACACTGGGCTAATGTCAAGGTGTCAACAAGGCTGGTTCCTTTTGGAGGCTTTGAACAAAAAGATCTATTTTCTAGTCTTTTAGGCTTTCTGTGGCTTCCTTCATTCCTTGGCTTGTTTCCTTTTCCATCTTTAAAGCACATCACTCAACTCTCTGCTTCTATGGTCCTACCAACCCTCTCCTCTTCTTTTGTCAAATCTCTCTTTGCCTTCCTCTTATAAGGCCATTTATTATATTTAGGATGTACTTGACCTGGATAATCCAGGATACTCTCCCCATATCAAGACCCTTAACTTAATCAAATCTTTGCCATATAAGATAACATTCACAGGTTCTAGGAATTAAGACCTGGATATTTTGGGGGACCAGTATTTAGCCCACTATATGATGGTATAGACTGATGGAATGAGCTTCAAAGGAGCCTGGAGGTTTAGTAGGAAAGAAATTTAATGGTCTGGAAGTATCAATGAGGCAAAGGAGGACACCCATTTCTATATCATAAAGGACAAGGAGAGAAAATAGGCTCCCCTTAAGAGGGACTAAAGAAAAACAGTAGTATCAGAGACTAGTCAGATTTCCACTGGAGCATAAAGGTAGAGGGAACTTTCAGAAAGTTAATGATAGTGAAGATTTTGCTGATCACCTATCTTGAACTCTGGGCATAAGGGAAGTATTTGAGGAGAGGGAAAGTGTGAGATTGAGTACAATTTGTAGATATGCTCTATTTTCTGAGGTTATAAAATGTTGTTGAAAAATATGGGACCAATCTAACATATTTTCCCCTTATTGGTCACTTAATGTTTCTGTGTGAATGTTTTACTCCATATCTTTAAAGTACAAAGTAACTTTACTAGATATGATTGTTGACTACTCTTGGGTTTACTTTCCAAGTACTTAGTGTACCCAATTCAATATGTAGAAACAATGTGGTTGTTGTTGTTTTTCAGAAGAAAAAATGCTTTGTATTGTGCTTTAAATTTTTATTTTTTTCAATTGTTATGTTTTCCTTCTTTAGGTATTTCAACTACACCTAAGTTTTCTTTGAATGTCTTTTATATCTTTCACTTGAAAATCCTTTGTATCTTTATTTCTGTTTCATTATAGTCCCTTTTTCCCTCTTCTTTCCTCTATTTTTCCTACTTTGCTTTGAATTTATATATTCTTGTATTTCTTCACATTTTGTCTTTAATTTTTTTCACTTTCTTTTTATTTATCCATGACTTCTGTTAACCTTTTAAAAAATATATATATTTGTCTAGTCATTTAATCTGAGATGTTCTAATTTTGACTTACACTCTTCTTTCAGAGCTTTGATAATCTTATTTGATTATAATCTTGTTTCATATGTTTGAATGCAATAGCATTTCCTGGATTATTAGTAGGACGTTTCTATATGGGAGTATGGCTGGGCTATGGTAGCTCTTGCCCCAAAGCTCAAGAGCTTTGCTATCTATCTAATCTCTATATCTATCATCTATCTATCTATCTATCTATCTATCTATCTATCTATCTATCATCTATCTATCTATCTATCTATTTTCTATCTATCTATCTATCTATCTATCTATCTATCTATCTATCATCTGTCTGCCTATCATCTGTCTACATGTTTTAGCCACTTACACATCTTTCAGGGCTGGCCCAATATGATTCAGGTAGGTTTTCTGCCTCTACTTCTGTACTGTCTAGAGCTCTACTAGCCTTGCTTTTTGTGGTGATCTCATCGTTAACATTCTTCTTTGCTATTACAGTACTCTATGCACTACTGATTTCTTCTGCCACAGAGTATCTGAGCTTTATCTCTCCCTGGGATCCCCAGTGTTCTCCCCCTTCCCAATGTGATTTCTGTTTCTGTAGTTTTACTTCAGAGTGGACCTTTCCTTCTACAAGGGAAGGTTTATTAGACATTTTTGTATTCCACTAGTGATTTGGTCTCTTCTACATTATTTGAATTTCTTGTTTCTCCATTAGTTGGTGTCCTGGAGTCTTTGTGCACTAACCTCTTATTTGAAGCCTAGAGGGACTTCTTTAAAATTTATTAGTTGTCCTCAAATTTACTCACATAGGGTTACATTCAGTCTGTGGTCCTCTCCTTTTGGGGTTAAGTATTTATTGGTGACTACTTACACATCCTTCCACTTATTTTCTTTTTACCACTAACACTGTATAGCTAGCTGTTGGAGTTGGAAGACCTATGTTATTACTGGTATTTTGGCTTCACCTGAATACTCAGGAGCGTTCCTTATTACCTAGTTTTATTGAAGATATCATTGGCCATTTTAATTTTCTTCAAGTGCCTTAATTGTACTTTTAGCATTTTCTGTGTGAGGGGATTTGAGGAGATTATAAAAAATTTACTAAGTCTCTTTTCACTGCCTTCATATTGCCTCTAGAAGCCTGTCCTTGCTCTTTTTTAATTTTTTTAATCTTGAAGGATGTCTTTGTTTCCAGCATTATTAAATTTCATGATGGCATGCCTTTGAGTCTATTTTTATACTTTCACCGGGTACTTTCTTGACTCTCTCAAAGTGGGCACTCAGGTCTTTAAGTACTTTGAAAATCTCTTAAATAATTTATTTGATTTTTTTTCACTCTATTTTTTTCTTTTATTTCTTTCTGGAACGTCTTTAATTGGATATTGAGTATAATGAAGGCCTTCTACTATATTTTTTACTTTACTCTCCTATTTTCCATTTTCTTGTCTTTTTGGCATACTGTGTACGAAATTTTTTCAATTCCTTCTTCCAAACTGCCCACTGAGTTTTTCATGTCTACTCTTCTTTTTGAAAACCTGAGAGCTTTTACTTTTTGTCTTCTGAGTGTTTTTTTCTTTATTTTTTATATCATCCTATGATGGCTCTTGGATGCAGTAACTTATTTCTCTCAGGACATTAATGATAGTTAAGGTTTATTATTTTTTTAAGTTTTTTTCTCCTTATGTAGTTATTTTTTCTTTTAATCCAAATTGCTACTTTTCTATTGGGTTGGTTTTTCTTTGATTTTATTAGCCTTCTTAAAATGGTAATCTTTGGTTGAAAGCTCATATATAAAATTAGAGCAAGTTATGGAGTGTGTGATAAAATTCTGATTAATCTTAATTAATTTAAAATTTAATTTTATTAATAATTTCTTAGAGCTGGAAAGAAGGGGACTGGAGGGTGATAGCTAATGGGTATGGAGTTTCTTTTTGGGGTAATTAAAAGTCAATTGTGATGACAATTGCACAGCTCTATGAATATATTACAAATCATTGAATTACATTTTATGATATGTGAATTATATCTCAATAAAGCTGTCAAAAATATACTTGTAATTCTCTGCTAATGTAAGAGAGAAACAGAAACCTACAGACTTTGGAACAAAGAGGGAGATCTAAGTCTTAATGTATGAGTAAATTTTCAACAAATTCTCATGCTTTTAGTGCTCATTGAATCCATTTCCAAAAATATTATTCTGCCAATTCTTCAGGTATTTAGGTATTTATTTTAAATCAAGAGTTCAAGAGATTGCATTTTCAACTGTTCTTTTTAATGTTTATTTATTTTTGAGAGAGATAGAGAGAAAGACAGACCATGAATGGGGGAGGAGTAGAGAGAGACAGAGACACAGAATCTGAAGCAGGTTCCAGGCTCTGAGCTGTCAGCACAGTGCCCGATACATGGCTTGAACTCACAAACTGCAAGATCATGACCTGAACTGAAGTTGGACACTTAACAGTCTGAGCTACCCAGGCTACCTTGAACTTTTTATACTATAGGTTTAAGATTAACCTTTCTCAATGTGCTCTTAGTTACCATTTTTCTGCTTACCTTCCACCTTTTAAAATAGTTGCTGTTTTCTTCTCTCATTCTGCTTTAATGGGTTTATATCTTAGACTTTCATTACATTTTTTTAACAACTGATAATCAATTTATTAAAAAGGATGTTTTCTGCATCTGCAATGGTGACTTCAACCTCAACTCCTGGCTCAATAGTGATGGAAGTAATCTGTTTAATAATGTCAGAAGGACTGCAAATCAGTGAAAATGATCCCAAGTCTTAGAACCTTCACCACAAGCAGTTTTTCTTGCAGTGATTCTCAGAATCACAGGTCCTTTCACTTTGGGATTCTTTTCCCTTGCATCTCTGATCAAGTCAGCACGTACCTTCTCCAAAAGGTTTACACTGTGGCTAGTTAGAGTAATTCTAATTTGGTGAATCGCCACCTTTGGTTCCGTGGGTGCCTTCCCAGTGTCTTTAAAAGCCATGGCTGCAGCATGGCTTCCTAACCAACTTGCTCCTCAGCAGAAGCAAACAGCAGGGAGTCAGAAATAGGAGCAGGGTGCCCAGAGCTCTGCTGGATCTGCCACCATATTCCTCAAACAGCTTAAGAGACTTTCACTGAAGTTTTAATCAAGTTTTAGGAGGAAATAAAAATAATGCATGTTTTTATTCAGGAACCTTTATCTGGAAGTCAATAGGCTACATTTGTTTACTTTTTAGAATTCATATTAGAAGGAAGTTTAAATTGTTAAAATCCATCTGCTTTTATAACTGGAAATATTCTGATATATGTTCAATTGTCAGGATTGGCTTTGGTAGTTTACAAGTAACTGGTTAGGCAAGATGGCAATTATACCAGGACTGAGTTACAATTGGATATATTCCAACAAGATGTTGTTTGGGGGTTAACATAAAAATACATAAATTATTAGCTAATTTGCCAAATTGTTTGTCAATTCACTAAAATTATTAGCTAATTTAAGTGAAAACACCTAAAAATGTCTTTTTAATTAACTTGAAAAATCCTAGCAAGCTACATTACTGCACATAAACTTAGATACTGAGGAATTAGCTTTTGATTTTAAGAAGTTCTCTTTTCCTCTGTTTAGCACTTTTAGCTATCTGTATCATAATTTCTATTTTGAAATGCATTATACTGTGTACAATTTCTTCTACTTATATTTTAAAAGATTGTGAATGCAATTTTTAGGACTTCTTTTTATTTTCTTAGGTTTGAGAGTTTTCCTGCCCTAAATTTGTGAGACACAATGGAGTGGAGAACTAAGATAAGTATCCAAATTATGTTTCTATATTCCATGCCTGTATTTTATAGCTATTTGATTTCAAAATATTTTTCTTTGGTTCACTTTTACAGTCTTTGCTATTTCTTTGTATTTATTGACACCTCTGTATTGCTATCTGTGTATTTTCCATCAGTTTATAATTTATATATTTCATTTAAAGAATTACCTCATTTTAGAATCAAAGATGCAAAGGGTCCTTCAGTAATAGCTAAAATTCCAAATTTCCTTTCTCAAAATCTATATGATGAAAAAAATTTAAATAGTTAAACAAAAATTGAATTTGAGACAAACATATCAGGTGGAAACACTCATGCAAGCTTTTATAGTTATTTTTTTAGAAAGGATCACAGATTAGTTCTACTAAGTTTAGAAAAGATTATTATTCACATGTCTAAGATAAATGGTAAAGTTAAGTATAAGTGATTATTTGTAGGTAAGAGACATAGATGACAATAATTCTTTTTTTATTTGCTGTAATACATAATACAAGAACAAAGCTCTCTGTGGAATGGCTTTTATGTACTTAGAAGAAATAATGAAAGTCGATTTGATGTATTACAAAATTCATATTTGGAATTCACTACCATTTGGTTGTTATTGAAACAAATTTTTCCTCTGCATTTTTAAAAAGTTGAATAATGTTTTTTCATTAATCATCTTTTGAAGTTATTTTCAAGTTATGTTTCTATAGGGCCGTATATATACATGATGCCATATCATGGAGAAATTATAATCCTGAACAAATGAAACCCATACCCAGAAGAGCCTAAAGTTTATCTTTATACATATTAGAATAAAAAAAATCAAATTTCATGGTTCAGTATAGAACCTAATCTCTGCATGGTCTAGAAAGAGAACTGCTTTTATAAGAGCAATACTAAGCATTTAGTCAGTGCTATGGGGAGGAAATCTTCCTGAACCATATGGCTTAGGGTGTCACATGGCATTGTTGTCTCACCTCTGTAATGAACTTCTTTTCATAAAGCAGTTTTTTGAGTCCCAAACCTATAAGAAACATTTCTGATGGTTATAGCTGCTATGTGAAAAGATGGATATTAACAACAGCATTTCTAAAATGCCTCTTTATTGAACTCCTTCATTAAAACCAGAAATCTTTTTAAAAAACATTTATATTCTCATTATTGCTATTATTATTATTTATAGCCCACATAATATTATCTTACCTTATTATTATGTACAATTGGCCTAATTAACCACAATAGTGTAATGGATTTGGAATTTTATATGTTTGTATACTTCTCCGATTAATCTCATGAGCAATTTGAATCTATCAATGAATGATGCAGTATTTATTGAGTGTCCCTCTTCTCTGTACAACATTCTACTTGGTTCTGTAGAAATAAAGAAATACCCAACTGAGATATATATAATATAGTTATATGATATATGATCTATATGATTATATATATATAATCAAGAATCAAAACTGGTAAGAAATGTTAAACTATGTGGTTGTGATTCCAGAGGCTAAGAAATTTAGAGAAGAAAGAAATCAGATCACGTGAGTGAAACAGTAGAGAAAGATTCAAGGAAGTGTCAAGAATTTGGATAGTACTGGAATAGGTAGAAGATCAAAAAGGAAGATATTTCAGGTAAAGAAAAGAAATACAGGAAATACAGGAAAGACAGTATGAGAAATTGACCATAATGGTACATCAGGACAAAAAGAATGGGTGAAAATAAAGTTGTTAATCCTATGTTTACCAGGACACCCAGATCATACAGAATAATCATGATATGGATGGACAGACACATTGCTAAATATTCCTGCCACTGACATTGGCTACTTTTTGTCCCTTTATTTTTTATTTTTTTAATGTTTATTTATTTTTGAGAGAGAGAGAGAGAGAGTGAGTGCAGGAGGGACGGAGAGAGGAGGGCAGAGGACCCGAAGCAGGCTCTGTGCTGACAGCAGAGAGCCAGATGTGGGGCTTGAAATCACAAAGCATGAGATCATGACCTGAGCCAAAGTTGGACGTTTAACAGACTGAACCACCCAGGGCCCCCCCCCCTTTTTGTCCCTTTAGTACCTCACAATGTCCTACTATGCCAACATCATTTGGAAACTGCCTTCCTAGCTGTGCTGTTTTACTGCCATTGACACAGAAGATGTTTCCTGATGATTCCTATGAATACCATGTTGTGCTTGGGGGCATTTAGCCTGTGGCAGGCTGAATAATTGACTCCCCAAAATATCCACATCTTAATCCTCAGAACATATGAATGGTTACTTTGTATGGCAAGATTGATTTTGTAGATGTGATTATGTTAAGCACTTTGAGAAAGGGAGATTATATTGGATTATCTGGGTGGGCCATTCCTATAATCACAAGTGTCCTTTTTTTTAATGTTTACTTATTTTTGAGAGAGAGACAGAGCACAAGTGGGGGAAGTACAGAGAAAGAGAGAGGGAGAAACAGAATCTGAAGTAGGCTCCAGGCTCTGGGCTGTTAGCTCAGAGCCTGATATGGGGCGCAAACTCACGAACTGTGAGATCACAACCTGAGCCAAAGTCAGACACTTAACTGACTGAGCCACCCACAAGTGTCCTTATAAAACACAGGCAAAACTAGTTTTGGTGATAGAAGAAGAGAAGGCAATGTGGTGACAGAAGCAGCAAGTGGTGTTATGTAGCCCTAGCTAAGTGATCTGAAAGGAATCAAGGTATTGATTGATACCTTGGTTTTAGACTCATGAGGCCATTTTAGACTTATGGCCTCCAGAACTGCAAGAGAATAAGTTCCAGTTGTTTAAGCCATTAAGTTTGTGGTCATTTGTCACAGCAGCAACAGAAAACAAATGCACAACTGAAACTTCCCAGCTTGGCCAAAATATATTTAAATATAAGAATAGCAGAAGTAACTGCCAACTTATGTAGGTATCTCTGATATCTAGAAGATATGATGTCTAAGAGAGTGAAAGAGTCTTGGGAATTACTGATACAGCTGTTGAAATCACTGTGTTGATGGCAGAGCATTCTTCAGAGATGCTCATGAGCTGAGAAGGTGCAAATGGGTCTTCAGGACAATACATATATAAAGTGATGACCAGAAATTTAGGAGAATAGCAGACAATAGATTAAATGGTCTATAGTGGTAATATTGGCTTACTGAACGGGGACAATGGAAGAAGTAATCATCTGGGGAGAGGGCTATGGAGCGATCCATCATTAGGTTTTAAGTTCAGTGCACTTAAAGAAATAAAGAGAAGTAAAAACTCTTTAGAAAAAAGAACCATTTACCAAAAGAGATGAAGGGATACTGATTCTCTGAGGATGGAGGCTGTTAGTAAGGGTGAAAGGGGGAAAAATTATGGAGAAAATTAGGTGAGAATGTAATGAGAGAAAATTTGAACTGAGTTACAAGTGACAAGGTATTGATGCTCGTAGGAGAAAAATGAGAGGATAGGAGCGTTACAGTGAGGGAAAGTGATGGTGGGATGATAGGAGATAATTATTTATGGACTAAGAGCAAATGGGCCAATGTCCTTGAGAATATGAAGTCTCTGTATAGATGCGTGAATAGTAAGACTCCCAGGGACACATAGCCACACACCTGCAGAGTCAACGACAGGGTCCTGGCCTTAGCGGCTAAGTAGAGGTGTGGGTCTGTGTTCAAAAAGCAGTGGGATTTCATGACATGTGAAGGGTAGGTATGCTATTGAAATGGAAATAGCTTCTAATATACTTCTTTGAGAAAACTTTCTCTTCACTGTGACCAAGTGGGATTTACTCCTGGGCTGCAGAGGTGGTTCAATATCTGCAAATAAATAACATGACATACCATGTTAGTACAAGAAAGGATAAGAACCATATGATCCTCTCAATAAATGCAAAAAAAAAAAGCATTTGACAAAATACAGCATTCATTCTTGAATAAAAACCCTCAAAGAAGTAGGGATAGATGGAACATACTTCAACATCATAAAGGTCATATATAAAAGACCCACAGCTAATATTATCCTCAACTGGGAAAAACTAAGGTGGGGAATATGAATTCCCCTAAGGTGGGGAATATGATAGAGATGTCCACTCTTACCATTGTTGTTCAACATAGCACTGGAAGTCCTAGCCTGAGTAATCAGACAACAAAAAGAAATAAAAGGCATCCAACGTGGCAAGGAAGAAGTCAAACTCTTTGCAGACGACATGATACTTTATGTGGGAAACCCAAAAGACTCTACCAAAAAACTGCTAGAGGTGATACATGAATTTAGCAAGGTCGCAGGAGATAAAATCAATGCACAGAAATTGGATGCATTCTTATACACCAATAATGAAGCAGCAGAAAGAGAAATCAAGGAACCGATCCCATTTACAATTACACCAAAAACCATAAGATAACTAGGAATAAACCTACCAAAGAGGTAAAAGATTTGTACTCTGAAAACTGTAGAACACTTATGAAAGAAATTGAGGAAGACACAGAGAAATGGAAAAATATTCCATGGAATAACAAATATCCCATTGGAAGAACAAATACTGTTGCAATGTCTCTACTACCCAAAGCAGTCTACACGTTCAATGCAATCCCTATCAAAATAGCATGAACATTTTTCACAGAGCTAGAAAAAACAATTCTAAAATTTTTATGGAAACAGAAAAGACTCCATATAGACAAAGTAATGTTGAAAAAGAAAACCAAAGCTGGATGCATCACAATTCCAGACTTTAAGCTGTATTAAGCTGTATTAGAAGCTGTAGTCATCAAGACAGTATGGTACTGGCACAAAAATAGACACATAGATGGGACAGTGGAAAAGAATAGAAAACCCAGAAGTGGATCCACAACTATGTGGTCAACTCATCTTCAACAAAGCAGGAAAGAGTATCCAACAGAAAAAAGACAGTCCCTTCAACAAATAGTGCTGGGAAAATTGGACAGCAACATGTGGAATAATGAAACTGGACCACCTTCTTACACTATATACAATATAAATTCAAAATTGATGAAAGACCTGAATGTGAGACAGGAATCCATCAAAATCCTGGAAGAGAACATAGGCAGCAACCTTTTTGATCTCTGCTGCAGCAACCTCTTACTAGGTATGCCTTTGGAGGCAAGAGAAACAAAAGCAAAAATGAATTATTGGGATTTCATCAAGATAAAAAGCTTCTGCACAGCAAAGGAAACAATCAACAAAACTAAATGGCAACCGACAGAATGGAAGAAGATATTTGCAAATGACATATTGGGTAAAGGGCTGGTATCCAAAATCTATAAAGAACTTATCAAACCCACCACCCAAAAAAAAAAAAAAAAATCAGTTAAGAAATGGGAAAAAGACATGAATAGACACTTTTCCAAGGAAGACATCCAGATGGAAAGCAGATACATTAAAAGATGCTCAACATCACTCATCATAGGAAAATGCAAATCAAAATCACAATGAGATACCACGTCACACAGGTCAGAATGGCTAAAATTAACAACCCAGGAAACAACAGATGTTGATGAGGATGCAGAGAAAGGGGAACCCTCTTACTCTGTTGGTGGGAATGCAAAGTGATGTAGCCACTCTGAAAAATAGTATAGAGATTCTTCAAACAGTTAATAATAGAACTACCCTATGACCCAGCAATTGCACTACTAGGTATTTATCCAAAGGATATAAAGATAGTGATTTGAAAGGGCACACACATCCCATTGTTTATAACAGCACTATTTGCAATAGCCAAAATACATAAAGAGCCTAAATGTCCACCGACTGATGAATGGATAAAGAATATGTGGTGTGTGTGTGTGTATGTATGTATATATATATAATGGAATATTACTCAACCATCAAGAAGAATGAAATCTTGCCATTTGCAATGACATGGATGGAACTGGAGTGTATTATGCTGAGTGAAATAAGTTAGTCAGAGAAAGATAAATACCATATGATTTCACACATATGTGGAATTTAAGAAGGAAAACAGATGAACATAGGGGAAGGGAAGGAAAAATAAAATAGGATAAAAACAGAGAAGGAGACAAACCATAAGAGACTAATAACTATAGACAACAAGCTGAGGGTTGCTGGAGGGGAGGGAGGTGGGAGGATGGGTTAAATATATAATGGGAATTAAGGAAGGCACTTGTAATGAATGATCACCGGATGTTATATGCTAGTGATGGATCACTAAATTCTACCCCCGAAACTAAAACTACACTACATGTTAACTAACTTGAATTTAAATAAAATCTTGAAAGTAAAGAAAAAAACTTTCCCTTCACTTATGTCTATGAAATTATGCTTAAGAATTTAATTTGCAACATCATTTGTTGTTTTCTCTGTGCATCAACCTTCTTGTTATAGTTTTGTTTATGATAAATATTATGCTGTAAACTATCTTTTAATAATATATACCTTATTGATTCATTTGTAATAGTTTGTTTCTGAAGTTGAAATGTCCTAGTCAGTGGAAAAATGTTAGCTGTAGCTTTCTCTCTACAGAAACTGTGACTCTGGACCCCAAATGTAAGTTGGGCCCTCAGGATGAAAATACATAATTATTTTTTATTGTATTTATTTCGTCCATTTTATTTACTGTTTAAAGTAAGGATTTACTGTTTTTGCTCATAAGAACAGCCATTCTGGTACAGGAGTATGCCCTGCTGTGATGCAATTCTATACTCATATTAAATCCAGGTACCCCTTAAAGTGTTACAAGTCTTTCCCAGTTATCCTTGTCAAAAGCAGAAAGCACATATATTTACAGTGCTATTAACATTCTATCAAAGTGTAGGTGTAAATGCTCATATCTACCCTGCCTTGCATTGGTTACCTCTGTTAATATTAATAGCACATAATCATAAGCAACTTGATTTCCAAATCATATGTAATCTCCAAAAATATAAAACCACACAATAAAATAAATCAATACTCCCAATTTTTTTCTATTCCTCTTTTAATGGTCACCAAGTCTGTAGATAATAAAAGCAAGAAGAGAACAATGTGATATGATTTAATATAATAAATATAATATTGTGTACATATAACTATATTAATACAATTCAGTGTTTAGTAAATATGTTTAGTAAAGACAAATGTCTTTACCAGAAGAGCATGTTTCATGAGGTATTTAGAAAATATGGTAGGGGCAGCTGAGTGGCTCAGTCAGTTAAGTGTCCAACTTTGTCTCAGGTCATGATTTCATGGTTCATGAGTTCGAGCCCTACATTGGGCTCTCTGCTGTCAGCACAGAGCCTGCTTTGGATTCTCTGTCTCCCTCTCTGTCTGCCCCTCCTCTGCCCATGCATACTCTCTCACTCTGTCTCTCAAAAATAAACATTTAGAAAAAAAGAAAATATGATAGTGACTTGCCCAATGAACCTATGAGAAATTATTAAGTTGCTAAGGTGAGTAGTTTTATATTTATGTTTGTTTTTTCCACTGTTTTTTTTTTTTGGCAACTCTTCTAGAAAGTGGCACTCATTTTATTTGTTTTATGAGATGTTTCTACTGTAAATTACTGTGTCATCTTTACCTGTTTGTTAAAATAACCAAGAATCTGTTTTAAGCCCACAGATTTATTGCTAAATTATAACTCTATCCCTGTGTCTCTTATACTTAAAACACATTAGGTTTCTACATAACATTTCTCTATCAATCCACATTAGAAGGCTCACTATTGTGTCAAATTTTAGTGTGGTTATTATACCTGATATAGTAATCCACAGAAGTGGAGTGTGAACTTTGATTTGTTTCTATCATTTTACTAGATGCTGTAGACACAATCCCCAATCACTCAAAACCTACACAATCATCTTAACCTATGTCAGTCAGTTTATCACACAAGATCAACTACTTGATAGACTTTTGCTATGAATTACATATAATATTTTACTTGAATTTAGCCAAGTTAATAAAATAGTTCCCACAAAACTTTTGGATTCCAAAGTAGTTAGGATGATGGTACAGAGTCTATTGACCTGCTTGGACTGAATATCAACCAAATTCATGTGTTGAAGCCCTAATCCCCAATTGTCTGCCTTTGGAGATAGAGCCTTTAGGAGATAATTAAGGTTCAATTAGGTCATAAAGGTGAGGCTCTAATCTGACAAGACTGATGGCCTTATAAGAAGAAAAGAGAAGTCTCTCTCCACATCCATGTGCTCAGAGGAAAGGCGGTGTGAGTACTGCAGCAAGAAGGCAGCTATCTGAAAGTGAGGAAAAGAGTTATCAGCAGAAACTAAACCCTGCCAGAAAGTAATCTGAACTTCCAGCCTCCAGAATTGTGAGAAATAAGTTTTTTGGTTTTTTTTTTTAAATGCCACCCAGCCCATGATATTTTGTAATGGTGGTCTTAGCAGACTAATACATGATTTATACCCAATAGTGCCAAAATTCTGTAAAGTTGGTGATTTGTATTACCTAGTTGACACACACTGAAATAAAATTGACAATGAAAATGGTCTTTCAATTTTGAAATCTCTCAGCAATTTGAATTATTGATCTTATCACAGATTTTATGTCTGATTTATATTTAAGTAATGCATTTCAATAAATTGCTATTTTAGTCACTGCAAACAATGACTTGCTTACAATAGTACAGATGTACAGAAATAATATATGAAACATTTATCAACCTCATGTATGGCATGCGCATTAGTCAATTAAAATGGACGTCCAACCAATGAGAACAGAAAATAGCTGCTATTTTAAGCTTACCCATTGAGTGGCAGATCTGCCTACTCATACATCAGTATGATTTTTTAAATGAGTGATAGTACCAACAATAGTTGATGCAGTGAGTCTTCTGAGTCATTTCTTTGAAATAATTTTATAGTTCTTCTTCTATAAATGGTTTGTGAATAAACCTGACTTATTTATGGAATATAGTGCATTATAAGAGTTACAACAAGGTAAGTTTGAGATGAGGTGCCTCTTTTTAAAAAATTTTTTAATGCTTATTTATTTTTGAGAGAGAGAGAGAGTGCAAGTGGGGGAGAGGCAGAGAGAGAGTGAAACACAGACTCTGTAGCAGGCTCCAGGATCTGAGCTGTCAGCACAGAGCCCGATGTGGGGCTCAAACCCACAAACTGTGAGATCATGACCTGAGCCAAGTCTGATGCTTAACCAACTGAGCCACCCAGGCACCCTAAGATGAGGTGCCTCTTGAAGAGGTCAGTTTCGTTATTATTAAATTAAAGGCTAAAACCTCTCTCACATTATTGGCTTCATGTGTTATCTTTGGATTTACAGAGTTTTCGTTTTTGTATTACTTCCTTGCTCCTGGAATAGAGACTACTTTCCTCTGATTGACTTCTAACTTTTGTTAATTGTAGTTATACTTATTTTAAGAACTTTTACATAATCATATGGTTTTTTTTGTTAGATGGTATTTAGGTGAGATGATTCCACCACCTATAACATGCAGGTATGTTGGAATCCTGCAGTTTACGGAAAAGTGAAGGTTGAAAAGGCCCATGGAAACCATTCTGTGCAAATCCCACCTCTCCCTGTGCACTGATTTTAAAGATAATAATTTTCTCCCTTTCCACATGATATCTTTAAGAATGGTTGTTGCTGCTCTGGACAATTTTGCTTTGTTAATTTCTAGTGGGTATCAATGAAATGAAATTTAAGAACTTCCAAAACATTAAAAAAGCGGACTCAAAATTTTGTTTACCTCATTAAAGGAATGAATTTTATATTGGTTCCCCAGTTGCTAATTGTATTATTTTTTAGCTTTTAGTTTCACAAAGCCAAATTATTATTATAATTATTTGCTTTTCAAAGGAGACTTTCATTTTTCTTATTAGATATACTGTTTGTCTTCAACATATAGATTCTTGGAATAAATCATAATATGAACATTGGTTCTGATGTTCTTAACTGCATGCTAGGCTGGGAAAAAGTATACAGCACTTTGAGCAAATATCTTAATTTCTGTGAGCTAAGACTCTTTATTTATAAGATGAGGTTCATAGTATTAACCTCCTGAAGTTTCTATAAGGGTTAAATGAAATAATAACATATACTGAGAGCCAACTACATAATAGATACTTTTAAAAAAGGATGATCTTAACCATGCCACCTTCTGTCCTCTTCTACCATCACTTTTGTTATTGTATGACAGTGACAGAAAACATATGGCAACAAAGGAGTTACACATGGTACAAGCTCATAGCTCACTAATGTTTCAAAGTAAAACCATTAACCTTATTTTCTTAGGTTACTGTGTGACACCTTTGGATTCCTTCCAGCTCTCTCCGCCTTGACCAGGAGTTACACAAAAGATGAGTGTGGTTGACTATAGCATGAGGGAATCCTTACTGGAATCCAATTTTGGTCCACAAGTACATAGCACAGACTATTATTTTAGTGCTCTAGATGAACAAAATAAATGAAATACTCTATCCTTAAAAAACAACTTACATTTTCATTCAAATGTTGCTTTCCTCTGATGGGAGTCAAGATTTGGTGGAAACAGAGGCAAAATTACTTTGGCATGATTGTGAAATCACATTATAAGTGGAATCAGCAACACTTGGCTCAGATCCAGTTACTCTAATGCATTATGAGTGACTCAATTTAACTGAAAATCACCACCCGACATTGTTATTAGATGAAGTTATGAAATGATTTTGTAGCAGCAGGGACTTATAGGTCTTTTGTGCAATATAAAATTTTAATGAAATGGACATTTAAAGATTACCATTATAGTATATCATGTAGTCTATAATTAAAACATTAAATTATTTTTACATAATAAACCAAGATAAATGCAAGGTCTGGGATTTTAAAATGACAAAGAAAATGAGCTTAAATTTTATTAATAACATATTGTCACATAAAATAAACAAATATGTCTGGTAATGACTGTGTAGGATACACCATTGAACAACTATTTTTTTTTTGTCTGAGAAGCAGAAAATAAGGCAGATATTTAGGAAAAGGGCATGGTTTTTCTATGCGATACACTATAAGGTGCTTGGAGATTTGATGTCTACATGAGATACCAAGAATATATTTTAAAACATTTTGAGCCAATGTGGTAGACTCCTCAGCATTTATTCCACTGCAACTGGTTAGCCTCTAACCATTGTAATCTCATTCTTCTGGCCAGTGGCTTGTTTAGTTGTGGCAGCAACTTGGCTCCACTAGAATGTAAGTTATATGAGGGCAAGATTTTTGACAGTTGTGTGCATTGATGTATCCTTGTAACTTAGTGACAGGCCTATGGTAGACACTCATAAATAGTTGTTGAAAAAAGAATGATAGAGCAGAAAAAAAAGATGAAGGAAGGAAAGAAATAAGGGAGAAGGGGAGGAAGAGAGAGAAAAATGGACAGACAGAATAAATGGAAGAAGAAAGAAAAGGAGAAAAAAAAAGAACAGAGAATGACCCAACGGGAGAGGATTGTTTGGGTTCCTGGAATCAATCAATTGATCTCTCTCTGTCACTTTCTTCCTACTTGAGCAAGGGTCATTTTGCTCTATTTTTTTTCTGACAGCCATTCTAAAAAAATAAAGACAGCCATAGGACAGTATAGATCTCATGTATGGTAGAGTAGGGCAATGGAAAGAACCTGAGTTCTTTCTTTTCTCCCAGTCTCACTGGGGCATAATTGAACACATATCAGTGTAGAAGTTTAAGGTGTATAGCATAATGGTCTGTGTTACATATATTGTGAAATAATTACTTCAGTAATTTTAGTTAGCATCATATAGATACAATAAAAAATTTAAAAAAAGAAAAAAATTGTGTTGAGAACTCTTAAGATTTATTCTCTTACAACTTTACTATGTCATAAAAGTGCTAGCTATAGTCATCATGTTGTATATTACATCCTTAGTACTTACTTATTTTATAACTGAAAGTTTATACCTTTTGACCACCTTCTTCCATTGCCCTCCTCCGCTGCCTAACACCACTTATTTGCTTGGTGTCTGGCTTTTCCGCACCTTAGCTTCCACATATAAGTGAGATCATACCAGTATTTGTCTTTCTCTGTTTGACTTATTTTACTTAGCATATCATTCCACCCCTCTGGTAATCAGTGGTTGTTTCCTGTATGTATGAGCTTGTTTCTATTTTGTTTTGTAGGTTCATTTGATTTTAGATTCTACATGTTAGTGGAATAATATGGTATTTTTCTTTCTCTAACTTATTTCACTTATCATAATATCCTCTAGGTTCATCCATGTTGTCTCAAATGGCAAGATTTCATTGTTTTTCATGGCTGATAAATATACCATTGTGTCTGAAATCAGGAAGTGTGATGCTTTCCACTTTTTTCTTTCTTAGGATTGCCTTGGTTATTCAGGGTATTTTGTAGTTCCATATAAATTTTAGGATTTTTTTCCTACTTCTGTTAAAAATGCCATTGGAATCTGTATAGAGATTGCATTAAATTTTTGGATAGCTTTTGGTAGTATTAGCATTTTAACAGTATTAATTATTTCAACCCATAAACACAAGATACCTTTCCATTTTTTGTGTGTCTTCTTCAATTTCTTTCATCAATGTTTTATATTTTTCCAAGTCGAGATTTTTCACCCTATTTTTTAAGTTTATTCCTAAGTGTTTATTAATTTTTAATGCTGTTGTAAATGGGATTGTTTTCTTTAATTCTTTTTCAGATAATTCATTGTTAGCACTTAGAAATGCTACTGATTTTTGTATGTTAATTTTGCATCCTTCAAGTTTACTGAATTTGTTGATTAGATCTAACAGGATTTTTTTGGTGAAACATTTCAGATTTTCTATATACAAAATAATGTCATCTGCAGATAGAGATAATTTTACCTCTTTCTTTCCAGTTCTGATGCCTTTATTTCTTTTTCTTATCTGATTACTCTGCAAGGACTTCCAGTATCATGTTGAATAGGAGTGGTAAGAATGAACACCCTTATCTTGTTCTTGATCTTAGAGAAAAAGATTTCAATTTTTCATCTTTGGTATTATATTAGCTGTGGGCTTATGTTGAGGTACATCCATTTTATACATAATTTGTTAAGTTATCGTCATGAATGTAACTGATTTTGTCAAATGCATTTTTGGCATATGTTTTTTAGAAATATACAATGTATCAAGACTGAAATCAGAAAGAAATAGAAAGTCTGCATAGGTCACTTACTAGTAAGAAGATTGAATCAGTAATAAAAAATCTCATAATGCAGAAAATCCCAGAACTACATGGTGAAGTTTACTAAACATTTAAAGAAGAATTAATGCCAATGCTCCTCAAACCATTTCAAAAACTAAAGAGGAGGAAACACTCTCAAATTCATTTTATAGGTCAGCATCACCCTGATACTAAAGTCAGAAAAGGACATTATCAGAAAAACAAAACAAAACAAAAAACAATAATCCAATATTCCTGATGAATATAGTTACAAAAATTTGCAAACACTGGCCAGCCAGGGTCACCTGGGTAGCTCAGTCAGTTGAGTATCCACCTCTTGATATCAACTCAGGTCATGATCGCAGGGTTGTGAGATTGAGCCCTGCATCAGGCTCCATGCTAAGTGTGGAGCCTGCTTAAGATTATCTCTTTCTCCTTTTTCCCCTCCCGTCCATTCATGTATGCTCTCTCTGCCTCTAAAATAAAATAATTAATAATTAATAATTAATAATAATAATAATAATACCAACCAGCCAAATTCAGGAGCACATTAAAAGGATCATTCACCATGATCAAGTAGGATTTATGGCAAGTGGGATGCAAGGATTGAGCAACATACACAGATCAATCAATGTGAATATATGACATTAATAGAATGAGAGAAAAAAATGATTATCTCAATAGGAACCTGAGTTCTTGATGATAAAGTTGAGCATCTTAATTAATCAAGCCCAAAACAGTTCTACCTCTGAACTTAATTATGATGCAGCAAAATTTTTGTTTATTTTATTTTATTTTATTTTATTTTATTTTATTTTATTTTATATTTTATTTTATTTTATTATTTTATTTTATTTTATTTTATTTTATTTTATTTTATTTTATTTTATTTTATTTTATTTTATCTTATCTGAATTGAGTCAGAAGTTTCATTTTTGTTGCTGAACACTTCCTAATAGACAACGTCTGGATTCCAGAGTCTGCCGATAGTAGACTCAGGTTTAAAACCATTTTACCAGTCAGAACCTGGTATGTGACTGGTAATGAGGCTCTCTGTAATCAGTAATAACAACAGCAACAACAGTATTATTCTCTGATACTATGTTCAAGCCCTGCGCTAATGTTTTACATATACTAGATCCCTATGCTAGCCTTACTAGGTGGGTATTCTTGCTGCCAGCTTACAGATGCAAAAGTTAAGGACATTTCACAGCATACATAGTGAATAAGGGAGGTTGATATAGGATATTAATCCATGTCTGTTAGACTCTAGAGTTCAAGCTTTGTATCCCTAGATTGCATTTTCATAGCACTCATGTTGGTCTGATTTGAGAGAGCTCCCTTTTAAAATTCGTATGCTGTTCTTAGAACAAAATACAAACTAAAGCTTTAGTTTCTCTTCAGGTAATTCTCAATTCCCAGCCTTCCCTGACAAGTCAAGTATATGCTTAATTACCCAAAATGTCTAGTTTTTTCATTGCCTGTGAGTATTTGAATTTGAGAACAAAATGGTGCTTAAACATATATGTACAACATTATTGATTTGGAAAACATGATATAAACAAAATGTCCAAAATGTTAGCAGAATCATAGATGAAGGAAACCTCAGAGCCAAACACAGCGATATAGTGGTCACCTAGAAAATACATGTTTTAAGGTACCCAATTTCCATCTGCTCTTTAGAAGCTGAAAAGAATTTGGTGCACCTGGGTGGCTCAGTCAAAGTGTCCACCTTCAGCTCAGGTCATGATCTCACAGTTCATGAGTTCGAGCCCTGCGTGGTGCTCTGTGCTGACAGCTCAGAGCCTGGAGCCTGCTTTGGATTCTGTCCTCCTTCTCTCTCTGCCCCTCCCCCACTTGTGCATGTGCTCTCTCTCTCCCTCTCAAAAATAAACATTAAAACAAAAGAAGCTAAAAAGAATACAGAGGTTAAAAACTGCCTTCCAAAGCAAAATGTCTGTTTAGTTTTTCTTAAAACTTAAATGTTTTTTGAATAAGTAATAATAGTAAACTTAGAATCAGAGTGTGCTTAGGTTAATTGCTTTTAGCACTCAATATTTGTATTTTGCTTGTCATTCCTTTGAGTCTCATTCCGTGCTATCCATGGATGAAAAATATGAAACTACAATACTAAGAATCTCTTCCAAGTAAGCATTCATAGAAAGTTTCTTTGAAGTAATTTCTTATTCTAAAGAAGATATCATTTATACCACTTGGGAAATCTTTGGAAAAAAAGCAAACTCATTCTGATAATAATCTCTGAAATCTACATTTTCACTATTACCACAATTGTCCTTTTTATACTATTTCTCAATTCTTCCAGGATCTGAAACTCACTGAATTTTTATTAGGTCTAATATTTCATCAAAAATCTAGATGGATAGTACCAAAGCTCTGTTTATTCATTTATTCGGGTAACATTTATTGGTAACCTACCAGGCAATATGAAAGACATGGTATGAAATAGAGAGATAAAGAAGGTACAGTTCTTGAGATAGGAATGTGATAGATATTGAAAGTGCAACTAAGTCCTGTAAGAGTGGTAGATTAGAAGAATGTTAAACCCATAGAACACTAAACCTGCCTAGAGAAGTTGGCAAAACCTTACTTGAATTGATAATTCCTCAGCTGAGCCTTAAAAAATGAACAAAAATTTTGTATGTAGGAAAAAAGTATAATAAAGAAAGGACTGGCATCAGAGACAGATGAAACAGCGTGTAGGGAAGCATGAGAGAAGAGAAGGACAAATGAGAATTTTCTAGAATGATGCATTTTAATAAACTAAATCCTCATAGTAGTCCTATGAGTTTTTATATTTATCCTCATATTATTGATGAAAGACCTGTGACTTGGGAAATTTAAGTTTTTACCATTTGCTCAATTCTGTTTCTTACTCTTCTTTAGTTCAAGTCTTTTTATCCTTATGAACTTATATAAGACCTATCAGCAATCCAACTCTCACAATTTCTCAGTAAATATATGTTGATTAAATACATGAATCAAGGGAACAAAGGAATTTCTCTTTATTTGTAATTTAAAAAAAATTGTGTGATTTAATATTGGCCCAATTATGATTAGAATTCATGTCAAAGCTTGTGAGAACAATTTTGAAAACAAAACTTCCCTTGGGATTTCAAGTAGGATGTTGGTTACAGAAGAGTTAAAGGGTCTAGGAGAGCAAAAGGGAAAAAAAAGGTGACCTGGAGAAGGAGAAGGGGAAGAGAAGAAGGAGGTAAAGGAGAGGAGGAGAGAGTTCTCAATGTACTATATGGAGAAGGGGCAGGAAGTATGTTTTCATCATATGTGCCATAGATAAAGGTTTCCTGTCACTAGCCAAATATTTATAGGAGATTTCTACATAGAGAAAAATATTCAAATTGGCAGAATGATATTGAAATCTAGGTCTGTCTATACCTAAGGCTAGGAACTTTGGAACTTCTTGTTACTATAGTCTGTTCTTTGAGTGTTTTCATTGAAGAGTGTTCCATATGGTAACTGAACAATTTTCCTGGTCCTTCCTGTCTCTCATAAAATTCAAGTTTAACAGTTGTTCTGTTGAATAGGCTCAATATCAACTCTTGTGTTACACATATGTGGTAAGGAACATACTGAAAGTTTTGGAATTGAAGTAAACATAACTATACTCTTTAA
Organism: Panthera tigris; assembly: GCF_018350195.1. NCBI lineage: Eukaryota > Metazoa > Chordata > Mammalia > Carnivora > Felidae > Panthera > Panthera tigris. Next base: position 70,070,788 of record NC_056664.1, on the reverse strand, counting down.
AGATAAAGATTTTAAAAATAGTTTCAAATAAGAAAAATGAGAAAAAGATCATGTTATTTCTACTAGCTTTTCTAGGAATAATTATGCTATAAATGGGAGAAATACAAGAAGCTTCCTATTACTAACTCAGAATAAGTCTGTCTTTCTGCTTTGAGCTTTGCTGACTTACACTCTGTATTTTATCAGGGAGTTTTCTGTCTCTGAAATCTAATTTTCCCATTGGGAGAATCCTTGATTCCTAAGTCCAGTCAACTCTATTGTTTGTGTATATTGATTATAGGTTTCTTTCCTTTTTGGATATACATGCTAAAATCTTAGATGCTGCTTTGATATCTGCTTATTTGTTCTTTTCTATTCTTTTAAGCTGATCTGTCACAAACCCAATTTTTATAGTTACACCTCAGTGGCCTTTCTTTGGAATAGCAGTCTTCTACGCTTACTTTTTTGCTGTGTATACATTTAGTATCTTGTGCCCAAACACACACATTTCCTATCCATAGTCCATATTGGATCTTTTGCCAATGGAATATTTACTAAAATTAATCAGGTACTATGTCAAAAAAGCATTATGATAAATTACCAAAGTAGGACTTTCACAAGTCATAGTCTCTGGTCACAATAATTCAGTTAGTACAAAGAATGAATAAGTTAGAAAACATTAACCCCTTTAAAATTAAATCTGTGGATCAAAAATCAACTGAAATGAAATGTCAGTTATATAGAAATTAATGAAAATATGAATAATTTGATGAATACCAATATAACATAGATAATGCTTGTATTTAGGTTAAAATGTATGACTTTAAAAGTTTTAATTAAGGGGCACCTTGGTGGCTCAGTCAATTAAGTGTCCCACTCTTGATTTCAACTCAGGTCAGAATCTCATGGTTTGTGAGATTGAGCTCCATGTCAGACTCTGCACTGACAGCACAGAGCCTGACTGGGATTCTCTCTCTCTCCCCCCACCCCCCGACTTTCCCTCCCTTACTTGTGCTCTCTGTCTCTCTCTCTCAAAATAAATAAACATTAAAACATAAAAACTTTAATTAAAAAAACAAGATTGAAAACAAAGATTGAAAACAAAATTGAAAACAAGATTGAAACAAACCTTAAGAAATTAGAAACATTAAATGTAGTACAACTAAAATTTGGAGAACAGAATCAGTAAAGATAAATGCTGAAATTAATGGAACATAAAGTGAAAGAGTAAGAATTATTGGCTAAACAAAAACAATATTTCTCTCAAGAAAGACAAAGAATGTGAATAGGCAATCAAAAGAGAATATACAGAGCATGAGCAGGGGAGGAGCAGAGAAAGAGGGAGACACAGAATCCAAAGCAGGCTCCAGGCTCTGAGCTGTCAGCACAGAGCCCAACGCAGAGCTCGAAGTTACGGACGGTAAGATCATGACCTGAGCCGAAGTCGGATGCCCAACTGACAGCCACCCAGGCACGCTGGAAAAAAAACAAAAATAAAAACAAAAAACAAATTCTTATACATTGTCAGTTGAATATAAATAACCAGCAATGCTTGATGCATCTGATAGGATTTTTTTTTCAAATAAAAAATGATATTATTTTTTACCCAGCAATTCCACTTTTAGGGATCCATGTTCTAGAAATGAATGTATGACTTTGCAGTCAGTATTGCCCTTGGATTTGGGTCACAGCAGGCTCTGCTCTGGGCTCTGTTCTTCAGAGCACTCGACCCTGATTACCTTTCCCTATGGGCTGGAGAGTTGTTGGAGTCAAGAAGTCATGTCATTTTGGAACCTGTGATCTCCTGCCTCAACCCTGGGTCACATTCCATATGCTCAGGATTCTGAATTCTCTGCTAAGTGACCCAAATCAGTATAGGTCCTGAATGTGCTTTTTCCCCACTTTATTTTTTTTCTCAGCACCTCTAGGCTGAAGGAGGGGTCAATTGGAGACTATGAGGGGAAGAGAGTAGTTCATTGAATTATTGTTTGTTTTGTTTGTTTGTTTGTTTTGTTTTGCAGTTTTTTTGTTTGTTTAAGCACTAATCTTCATTGGTTTTTATGGTGATTTTATATTTTTTCTTTGTTCCTCATACTCTCTCTCACTTTTACCAACCTCTGCAGGTGACTTTGTTTTGTTGCCTTTAAGAAAGTAGAAAACATTCAATGGTAGCTCCAAAAGGTGTTCCAATTGCAAACTCACAAATGTAATGATGCCACAAGTTTCTTTGTCCTCCCCTAAAATTACAGGGAACTCCTTTTTCCTACCCAAGACCTGCTCTTCCATTTGTGTCCTGGGTAAATCTGATCCTTTCTTGTTTTCAGAAAGACTTTTCTCTTTCATAGATTTCCTATCACCTTTGTATTATCATCTTTTCTCTACTGGATTTTTATTATACACATATGTTCAAAAGCTATCATCTTAAAGAAGAATCTCAGCCCCTTCAACCCTCTCCAGCTCTTTTCTCCATTTCTCCACTCAATTTTTCCAGTAGGTTTCATAGTCCTGCTTCTTGAAAGTGTCTACTCATCTGTTTCTACTTCCCCAACCTTCATTCACTTCACACTTCCCCTCCCTCTGACTTCTTCTCTACAATCATTCTTTGAAAGAGCTTTTGCCATTAGTTACAAACTAATCCCCTGTTGCCAAATCCAGAGAACACATTTCTGTTCTTAGCTTTCTTGACTGTTTAACAACATTTGACACAGTTTTCCACTCTGTTCTCCTTGAAGCAAATACTTTCTCTTTTGGCTTTCCTTTTCTCTTTGAAAATTTCTTTTCAGGGAAATACAAATCAAAACCATAATGAGATACCACCTCACGCCAGTCAGAGTGGCTCAAATGAACAAATCAGGAGACTATAGATGCTGGAGAGGATGTGGAGAAATGGGAACCCTCTTGCACTGTTGGTAGGAATGCAAACTGGTGCAGCTGCTCTGGAAAACAGGGTGGAGGTTCCTCAAAAAATTAAAAATAGAACTACCCCATGACCCAGTAATAGCCCTGCTAGGAATTTACCCAAGGGATACAGGAGTGCTGATGCATAGGGGCACATGTACCCCAATGTTTATAGCAGCACTTTCAACAATATCGAAATTATGGAAAGAGTCTAAATGTCCATCAACTGATGAATGGATAAAGAAGATGTGGCTTATATATACAATGGAATACTACTTGGCAATGAGAATGAATGAAATCTTGCCATTTGCAGCAATGTGGATGGAACTGGAGGGTATTATGCTAAGTGAAATAAGTCAGTCAGAGAAAGACAGATACCATATGTTTTCACTCATATGTGGATCTTGAGAAACTTAACAGAAGACCATGGAGGAGGGGAAGGGGAAAAAAAAAGTTACAAACAGAGAAGGAGGGAGGCAAACCATAAGATACTCTTAAATACAGAGAACAACTGAAGGTTGATGATGGGTGGCGGGGGAGTGGGTGGTGGGCATTGAGGAGGGCACTTATTGGGATGAGCATGGGTGTTGTATGGAAGCCAATTTGACAATAAGTTATATTTAAAAAAAAAGAAAATTTATTTTCCTTTCCTTTGCCAGCTTATCTTCCTGTATCTGATATCTAAGTGTTAACATTCTTTGTTGCTTAGTTCCTTGGTGTTCCATTTTTTAAGCTGCTATTCATTCTATATATATACTTCCTGGTCAAGTCTTGTCCATCCTCACTTCTTCTAAGTAATAATGATATGCTAATATGTCTAAATTTGGATCTTCAGCACAGACCTCTATTTAAGAGGTCAACTGACATTTGACAATTTCACTTGTGGTCAAAGTCACCCAGCACTTCAGTACCTAAGATTAAAATTACATTATGGGGACATGGAATACAAGGAAGCTCTACCTCACATATATCTCTAATAATGGTTTATCTTGATGAAAATTAAGTTTCACTAAATGTGAGCTTTATTTTAGGAGAAAACCTTAAAGACAAAACCATTTTGACAAAATTTGAAATCGCTTTTTCTTATGACTGTTATAATCGAGTTTAAGATTTAGTTGAATGTCAAAAGAAAAGTGAAAAACAGTCTACTGATATTATAGAATCAGCAACAATGGCAGGAAGCTTCAATCACAAGAACACAGTTCCTCTCATTATTGCAGCTTTAGGAATTATTACTGACATATCCATTTTTCTATATTACTTCAACATCTGGCTTACAGGAAACATTATGATTTGTCTGTCTTACCAGTAGACACAGCCCATCAGTAATTTAAAAACTAGTGAAGGAGAAATTTTGAAATATCACAAGTCTTCCACTTTCAATAATGCCTCTCATAACTTCTAAAATCAAATTTCCATTTATGTTTCATTATATGAAACATAATGGATTTATGTGGGATATGGTTATCCTTTTATAAAAATGTATTTTTATAACATGTAATCTATGGTTGAATTCATCTATCAAAGATCCCTGTATCTCCAGTGACTTGGATCACATTCTTGGAAGTTATTACATTTTTCTTAGCTTGAGCCCTAACTTTTGAGTGTGCTTCCTTCTTACAGATTTTTGAAGAGCACACCACCAAAGATATTTTAATGCCTAAGATTCTGTCAAGTTGTAATGTGAAACCATGTCTGGCTTCCTTAACAATGACAGTGGGTTACTCTCTGCAGTCTCTTCCCCCATCTTGGTTTTCCTTTCTGGGATCATTGGTGTGGTCTTAGATTAATTTCAAGCTAAGGTAACCATTCATTCTCAGTTTGCCCTAGAGGCTTCTGTTTATACATTCTATCTGGCATCTTGTTTAGTTAGTGCTTCTTTTTATTCTCAATGGTATCCCAGTTTGGATGATAAGATAGATGGTTACCCCATTGGTAGTTGGGTAGGTAAATATGAAATCCCTTGCTGAGTTGTCTTCTTTCCAAATGCATGTGTCCTTTATGTTGCCTACTCTCAAATATAATCTTTTAAAATCTCTGATCTGTCCTTTCCCTTTGTCAGGGTCTTGGGGCAAAATCCAGTAAAGTTGGGATTTCTCAGGCCCGAGAGTTGAATTGGGAAGTTCTTAGCCCAAACAACAACCAGTGAAATGATAAATAAAGAAACTATAGCTAAAATTGTACGAGAAAGCTATGATAAAGAAAGTCAACTGAAGAGTGTTTAAGACATAAAAAATCAGAACTCTAACTGAAGTGAGAGTCAACAGTCCACAATTTGGTCCCAGAGATGAAAACAAATGCAAAACAGATGGAGTTTTCTGAGTTTTTGACTAGAAGGAAGGCTGTGTTTGAGGCCTCTTTTTAAATAACCCTGATTGTGTGTAATTTAAGGCATCATTTTTACTTAAAAGCCAAGGGTTTGTGTGGTGTTTGTCTTGAATGCATCATCTCCCTGGTAACTCTAATTATTTTTTAAAAGTCTACATACTTTCTCTTCCTGTAAAATATTTTGTGTGTTGGGGGGGGGCGCACATTTTACAGAGTATTTTGCTATATGTTTGTTTAATTGCAATTTAGTTTTTCAACTTTGTTACTATAACATTGTTTGGTTTCCCTTGGACGAAGAAAACAGAACTGTTAGAACTCCTAGTAAAAGGAATCTACCTTATAGAACTCACTCCCATTTTGATATTAATTGTGGGTTGATGATCATTCATCGAAGTCCAGTGACCCATTACTACCTTCAACCTTCCATATAGCCCTCATTATTTTCATGCTTTCCTTAGGTACTCATTCAGACTTTCTTCATTTTGGTCTTTTTATAATCATCCAGTACAAAGACAACACTTTTTGAAGCGTTAGATATGACATATTCAGTGGGTACAGATTTTAGATGGCCAGTTTTATTTTTAAGTCTTCTAATAAATGATGTAAATGCTATAATTTTCACATGCAGCTTTCTCAACCCCTACCCAACCATCAAATAATTCCGCCTCTCTCAGACAATAATAACTATTATCTGAGTTGTAAGATAATGACAACTACAGCTAAATTTCTGAGATTTAAAAGCATGGTTTTATTTAAAACATAAATACAAAGTTATGCACAGAATATGAAAATAATTCAACAACTGGACTGAGAAAAATCTTTACATAAATATATCCCATTGGTTCAATATAAAAACTTCCCAAATCAATATAAAAACTTCCCAACTCAAATTATAAATCTTCATCCTACCAAATTTCAATTGATGATACAGTTCAATAGAGCACGATGAGCTCATTAAACTGTTTCCAAGATGTATTACAAGTGGACTTTATGAAATTTAGAATTGCTCTTTATTTCCATATTTCTGTAACCAACATTTAACATAATTTGTACAAAGATTAATTGAGTAACAAATATAATTCCTCAGTTAATGGAAATAAACACAAGAAAATCTAAATGTAGAGTAGTTGATATTCTTTTTAACTGAAAATTGGTTAAACTGTAACAGAAAATTGTGGAGTATTTTTGGTGTCCTATACACTTGCTATGTTTTTAAATTGGTTTGGAGACCAACAAGAGTAAGAAATATATTTCTGTCACTGTGGAAACTGGGTACGGAGACTTGATAGCTTGAAAATTTAATGGCCTTTTTCATGGAAATGATCCAACTCTACACTGAAGACAAAGGCCTTATTTACTGTTTATTGAACAAATAACTTAATCTCTATTATTTATCTTCTATTTAGTAGTTATATGCAAGAAAATATTTGCTAATTAATACAGCAAGTAAGAGATGAAAAAAAATTAGATTTCTGTCTACCTAATCTACAGTGTTTTGGAAAATTCCAATTTGGTTGACCTGCCATTGGAGAAATTCTATTTGATGTTACAGCTGAAGAATCTGGTCAGAGGTCAAAGGAAAACGAACTTTAAATGGATTAAAGACTTAAACATGAGACATGAAACCATAAAACTCCTAGAAGAAAACATAGGGATAATCTTTCACTCAGGAGACAAGAATATGCATTGGGAAAAAGATAGTCTCTTTAATAAATGGTGTTAGGAAAACTGGACAGCTACTTGCAAAAGAATGAAATTGGACTGCTTTCTTACACCATACACAAAAATAAACTCAAAGGATTAAGGACGTAAATGTGAAAGCTGAAACTATAAATATCCTTGAAGAAAGCATAGGCAGTAATTTCTCTGACATTGGCTGTATTTTCTAGACATATCTCCTGAGACCAGGAAAACAAAAGCAAAAATAAACTATTGGGACTACATCAAAATAAAAAGCTTTTGCACAGCACAGGAAACAAAGCAAAACAAAACAAAAACACCTAAAAGACAACTTACAGCGTGGGAAAAGATATTTGCAAATGACATACCTGATAAAGGGTTAGTCTCCAAAATACATAAAGAACTTATGCAACTCAACACCCCCCCGCCCAAAATAATCCAATTAAAAATGGCAGAAGACATGGACAGACATTTCTCTAAAGAAGACATACAGATGGCCAACAGACAGAAAAGGTGCCCAACATCACTCATCATCAGGAAAACGCAAATCAAAACTACAATGAGATACCATCTTCACCTATTAGAAGGGCTAAAATCAAAAACACAAGAAATCATAAGTGTTGGTGAGGATGTGGAGAAAAAGAACCCTTGTACACTATTGGTGGGAATGCAAACTGGTGGAGCCATTATGGAAGACAGTATGAAGTTTCCTCAAAAAATTAGGGGTGCCTGGGTGGCTCAGTTGGTTAAGCATCCGACTTCAGCTCAGGTCATGATCTCCCGGTTTGTGAGTTCAAGCCCTACGTCAGACTCTGTGCTGACAGTTCGGAGCCTGGAGCCTGTCTCTGATTCTGCATCTCCCTCTCTCTCTTCCCCTCCCCTGTTCACTCTCTGTCTCCCTCTCTCTCTCAAAAATAAATAAAACATTAAAAAAATTGTTATTACTTTTCTTCACGATCCAGTAATTGCACTACTGGATATTTACTCAAAAATGTAAAAACACTAATTTGAAGGGATATATGTGCCCTGATGTTTATTGCAGCATTAATTACAGTAGCCAAATTATGGAAGCAGTCCAAGTGTTCGTTGATAGATGAATGGATAAAAAAGATGTGGTATACATATACAATGGAATATTACTCAGCTAATAAAAGAGAATGAAATCTAGTCATTTTCAACAACATGGATGGATCTAGAGAGTATAATACTAAGCACAAGTCAGTCAAAGAAAGAAAAATACCATATGATTTCACTCATATGTGGAATTTAAGTACTAAAACAAATGAACAAAGGGGGAAAAGACAAACCAAAAAACAGATTCTTAACTATAGAGAACAAACAGAGGGTTACCAGAGGGGAGATGGGTGAGGTGATGGGTGAAATAGGTGAAGGGGACTAAAAGTACACTGATCATGATGAGCACTGAGTAATGTATGGAATTGCTGATTCACTATATTGTACACCTGAAGCTAATATAACACTGTTAACTACACTTGAATTAAAATTAAAAAAAAAAAGAAAAAATGTAGGTAAAACCTTCTCAATGTTTATTTTGACAATGATTTTTTGGATATGATGCCAAAAGTACAAACAACCAAAGCAAAATTAAGTGAAAAGAGTCTATCAAACTTAAAGCTTTTGCACAGCAAAGGAAAACAACCAATAATATGAGAAGGCAGTCTATAAAAGGAAAGAAAATCTCTGCAAGCCAAATATCTGAAAGGGGAGTAATTTCCAAAATATGTAAGAAACTCCTAAAACTCAATAGCAAAAAAAAAAAAAAAAAAGCAAAACCAAACACACAAAAAGACAAAAACAACCCCCCCCAAAACTCAAAACAAATAATTTGATTAAAAAATTGGGGAGAGGAGTTGAATAGGCACTTCTACAAAGAAGACATATAAATGGCCAACAGGTATATGAAAATATTCTCAACATTACTAAATGTCAGGAAAATGCAAATCAAAAGATATCCCCACACATCTGTTAGGATGGTTATTTTCAAAGAGAAAAAAAAAAAAAAAAAAAAAGTATTGATGATGTTTTAGAGAAATTGGAAGTTCCAGGTTCTAGTGTAAAATGGTATAGCCACTATGGAAAACAGTATGGCAGTTCCTCAAAAAATTAACAATAGAACCAGAATATGATCCAGCAATGCCACTTCTGGGTAAATCCCCAAAAGAATTGAAATCAGGATCTTAGAGAAGTATTTGAAACTTCATGTTCATTGCAGCATCATTCATAGTATCTAGGATATAAAAACCACTCAAATGTCAATTGACAAGATGCATGCATAAAGAAAATGTGGTATATACACACACTAGAATTTATTCCGCCTTTAAAAAGAAGGAAATCCTACCATTTACAATAACATTGATGGACCTGGAAGACATTGTGCTAAGTGAATTACATCAGTCACACAAGGGTAAATACTGCATTATTGCTCTTAAATGAGGCATCTATAATGGCCAACCATATAGAAGTAAACAATACAATGGTAGTTACTCAAAGATGGCAGGGAGAGGTATTGAAGAATTGTTGTTAAATGGGTATAAAGTTACAGTTATACAACATGAGTACGTTCCAGAGATCTGCTGTACAATAAAGTACCCATAATTAACAATAAGGTATTATACACTTAAAATGTTTTTTATTTTATATTTGAGAGAGAGACAGAGCATGAGCAGGGAAGGGGCAGAGAGATGGAGACAGAATCTGAAGCAGACTCCAGGCTTGGAACTGTCAACACAGAGCTGGACACGGGGCTCCGACTCATGAGCAGTGAGATCATGCCCTGAGCTGAAGTCGGACGCTTAACTGACTGAGTCACCAAGGTGCCCTGTACACTTAAAATTTTTAAAGGACAGGTATCATACTAAGTGTTCTTAGCAAAACAAAACAAAATGGCACAAGGAAACTTGGAGTTGATGGGTATCTTATTTTATTATGGTGATAGTAATATAAGTGCATACATATGCTCAAATCCACCAAGTTGTATGCATTAATTATGTGCAATTTTTTGTATGTCATGTGTAGCTCTGCAAATTTGGGGAATAAGAGGGTGAGGGGTCAAATACTTGAAGAGAAGCATTATTTCCCTAAATATGTGGTTTGATATATTGCAATTTTGGAAAGTTGGTATAATTCTTATCTATGTAATCATGTAAGTGCTCAAATTTTGGTTTTAATAAGCTATTAAATGACATAACTTTCTCTGTTATATATAACTATAGGTAAAAATTATTGGAGATTATTACAAGGTTGAAAAAAATCTTCAGAAGTTATTAAGAATTTTTAGGATTTCACTCTCAAGTTAAATAGAATATGCACTGTCTTAAAACTGTCCCCTGAAGAGGAGATTCTTTCTCTTTCAATAACTCATGTCATTAATGCAAAGTGTTCCTATCTAAACTTCTGTATATTTTGCAGGATTATAATACTGACTATCTGACAAATCTCCAGAATAGTTACGCTTTTGTTAATTATATACAGAGAAGAGTATTTAAGACAAATCATTCAGGAAGAACTTGATAAAAAGTTGTAAATTTAATCTTCAGTTGCACTTGTTTGCTGAATACAACTAGAGAAGTAATTTTAACTGATTGTTAGTTTGGGTTACTCAAGGGCTACTTTCCATTGAAATAGTAAATATTGAAAATTACTTCTTTCTCTTCTTCACCCACTATCCTGTGCTCATAAATTCCCCCCCCCCTTTTAAAAAATTTATTGTCAAGTTAGCTAACATACAGTGTAGCCTTGGCTTCAGGAGTAGGTTCCTGTGATTCATCACTTACATACAACACCCAGTGCTCATCCCAACAAGTGTCCTCCTCAATGGCCATCAACCACCTCCCTCATCCCCTTAACCCCTTACCCCATCAACCCTCAGTTTGTTTTCTGTATTTAAGAGTCTTTTATGGTTTGCCTCCTTTTCTGTTTGTAACTTATTTTTCCTTCCCTTCCCCTATGATCTTCTGTTAAGTTTCTCAAATTCCATTTATGAGTGAAATCATGTATCTGTCTTTCTCTGGCTGACTTATTTCACTGAGCATAATACCCTCTAGTTCCAACCGTGTTGTTGCAAATGGCAAGATTTCATTTTTTTCATCACTGAATAGTATTCCTTTTTAATAGAAGATGGATAGAGATGTTTTGTTATAAATATGAATTACCATGTTAGTTAAATAGTCACTTCATGTAGATTTTGTTATTGTTATAATGTACTTAGTTATAATTAAAATTAAAGATAATCTTTTTATCTTTTGGTAAAACCAGATGATTAAGTTAGAGCTCATTGACTAAACTTGATAACTTTTTTAAAAATACTGTTATAGAATAGTATTAGCTTCTAAGAAAATAATTAGGTCTAAGAGTCCTGCAGAAAAAAGAAGAGATCTTATTATTTACAAACTGAAAATAGTACTTACTATAACATAGTCATTAGAGAATATTAGAAGTTGGGTTCTTTTCATTGTGTTGAGTAAAATTTGCCTTCATTTAACTTTGATGCTTATTAAATATGGAGCACAATCATCAAAGTCAAATTTTAGATGCAAGGCCATAGTCACACCTCTTCAATGAACATTTGCAACAAGAAAATTGTCATTTATCAGCTAAGTGAGACTTTCACATATGTTAATTTTGTGTTAGATATATGCTATCTAACATATGTGATAGATATATGCATATATGCTAGAAAAATAGAGGATATATCAGCCTGAATTTATACATCTTGCTTCTCAAAATTTATTGCATGAATTGTTAGCAAGATGAAGCTGATATCTGAATTTAATAAGCCAATGATTTTGTAGCAGAATTACAGGATGCTAATTAGAATTTGCACTCTGGATTTTAGAGTATCACTTTGAATTATGTGTTGTTAATAGAAATTTTTCATCTCTATTAGATTATTAGCCTCAGTAACTTTATTTTAATAACATATGAATTCTACTGGTAATGCATACATAAGTTTAATGCTCTTATGTAAATGCATGATCATATTTTATTAATTGAATCATTTTAGTTTTTTAAAAGTCATGTAAGGAAATGCTTCATCAAGTATAGAAAACAGATTTGAAGACAGGAAGTAAACAGTGAGAAGACAGGAGGCAAACAGTGAGAATAAGAAGAATAAAAAAGTGTTTGCAGTGAGGTACTTCAGGGATGGGAATGATGCTTTATAATACATTGTTATGAAAAGATCCAAAAGAGAAAGCACACAGTGAAATTTGAATTTACAAATAATAGTTCTCTTAAGATGATTGGGGCATTCTTCAGGCTGCATTTAGGATAAGCACTTGATGAGCAAAATTTTGTACCTGCAAGTGAAAATTCATATGTTCAGAGAAAAATCCAATCCAAATTTATGAACTCACTGATGTTTGTCCTTACCACCTATATTTCACGAGGCTGCCATAGCAAAGTATCACAAGCTGGGTGGCCTAAAAGAACAGAAAGTAATTTTCTCACAATTCTGAAAGCTAGAAGTCCAAAATCACATTGTTGGCAGAGTTGGTTTCTTCTGAGGACTATGAGAGAGAATCCATTATGTGCTTCTCAGTTTCTTGTGAGGGCTAGTAACCTTTGGTATTCCTTGGCTTGTAGATGAATCATACAACCTCTGTTTCTGTCTCCGCCTGACATTCTCTATGTCATCACACAAACTCAGCATGGCTGGGGAAAAAATTGATAAAAATTTATGACTAACTATAAAGAGGTCCTTAGTGCTACCTAGAAATCCTACCACTTTCCCCTAATCAATTCACTTTTCCACTTTTCTAGACAATTAGTCTGTACCTTCTCCTCTTTCATCAAGTCTCCAACTCCACTTTCACCTCTTCACTCTCAGTTAATAACTTTGTTATTTTACAAAGAAAAAAAAGGCAGGAAAGAAAAGTTTCATCTTCTAAAAGCAAAACTACATGCACTTATATAATTTGTGCTCTCAAGCTCTGCCTTCAGTCTTTTAAATATGAATGAACTATGCTCCATCTAAGGCTCACCCCTTTTCTGTACACTGGTGCCCATCTTCTCTAACCTACATTGCTCCTACCATTCTCCCTTCTCTCCTCTCATCTTTACTTTCCCCTACCCGACTAGATCATTCCCAATGAAATATTTACAAACCACCTACCCTTTTAGATCTCATGTCTTAGCCCATGTACTTATCTCATTTCTCAGATCCATTTAAATTGAAATCACCCTGAAGAGTTATCCATACTGATTGCCTCTACTGCTTCCCCTCCTATTCTCTTTTGAACCTACTCTACTCAGAATGTTGTCTCAACCATTCCATTGAAACTACTCTTGTGGAGTTTATCAATGGCCTCCAAGTTACCAAATCTGGTAAATCTTTTCCAAGTTCTTATCCTAGATTACCTATCAGCAGCATTTGGCTCAAACAATCACAACTTCATCCTTGAAACTCTTTCTTTACTTGGATTCCAGGACACACACTATCTTTGTTTGTCTCTAACCTCCTTGGCTACTTTATTATCTTCCTGACCTCTTAATGGTGCTTTAAACACCAGTAATATGCTGATGAATCCAGTATATTTATCTCTAATTTGATGTCTTTCTTGAATATCAGTCAGATCATGAAATGCCTATTCATCATTCGTATGTGAACATTTAAAAGTATCTCCTCAAACTTAAATTGAAAAATAATACTTCTGATTCCAATGCTTTCCCTCTAAAATATACATTAGCTCTTTCTATAGTTTACCAATGTCACCACATGACAACTTATATTTACAGATGCCTTTATCAGAAACCTTAGTGTAATCTTTAGCTCCCTCTTTTTTTTTTTCTGGCATCCTTGCAAATCCTTTCTGCTCTACCCTCTATATATATCTGAAATGGACCTTAGTCCATGCCACCATTAACATTTGTCTGGATTATTGCAGTAGTTTCCAATGGCATCCTTGTCACCACTCTTGGAAAAGGAGGAAATTTTTCAAAATTTTTGTCTGCTAAAATTTTTCATCTGCTTCTTACATTAAAATCTGAAGTCTTTACTATGATCTCAAAAATGTACACGGTGTAGCCCCTAAAACCTCTCTTAACTCACTCCTACTCCCTATGAAAAGGTCAGTCGTAACTCATCTCAGTGTCTGTGGACTTTCTCCATTTCCTACCTGTAATATTCTTCCTCTGGAGGTCTGTGTGGCTCACTCCTTCACATCCTTTGTAACTCTACTCCCATGTTTCCTTATCGGGAAGGATTCCCTCTGACCCCCTCAACCCCTTTACCCTGGTTTAATTCTTTATATAAGACTTATTATTGACATATTCTCTATTAAGTTTTTTTTGTTCTTATGTTTTTTATTGTATACCTTCCCCTTCTAGAAGGTAAACTCCATGAGAGCATGATCTTAGTTTCTTATTTCACTTCTGTGTCCCCAAAAGCTTCGAATAGTGCCTGGTACATAGCAAACGCTCAATAAGTATATGTTGAATTAATGAAAATTGGTCCCTGGCTTGTCCTTTAAGACCAAGACACAATACCTCTTACAGTGGTCTCAGGGATCTATGTTGCTAACAAGGCCTTCTAGTATTTAAAAAATTGTAATGTGGAGCATAATCAAAGTGATATATTAGGTATCAGAACTTTAAAAAAGAGGAACTTTGAACTATATGTGGCAATGAATTGTGTACTGATTAGATGGTTGAGGTTAATGAGTAACTGAATTCTTAATTATTATCAGATTTATTAAAATTTTCACTTTATAGGAAATATTTTCCATTTTTGTATTCTACTCAAAATGCCAAATAAATTTGAGATGTATCTTGCATGAAGATATGAGCATTTACTGTCCAGTTATCTTGGTTTTTATAAATTTTCTTTTACTGTAGAAAAACACTGAGTAAACCCACTGATAAAATATTTTAAAATAAAATATTAAAATTTAATGTTTAAAATATATTTGAAATGAATTCTGAATATTACATATGTTAGAAAATTGTTTTGTCTATACATTCTGGCATATTTTTAAGTTTTCTATGATTCTTCCATATAATTCTGATAATGTGGTGACATTGCTACATTCAAATTCTTAGAGATATTTGAAATAAGATAATTTATCTTTATTTTGCTCCAGAGACAACATATGGAAAAAAAAAATAGAATCATTGTCCTGAATTAAGGAAAGAGACTATATCAGGAGACCACTCTGAATCTAATGATCTGTTCCAGCAAGTAGTATATTTTTCAGATTTTTCTGATCCTAATGGCTCATCAGGTAGTCTTTTAAAAAATGAATTTGAGTTGTAGTGTATAAACAATAGAGCTTCCTGTCAGTCATTAAGACACTCATCAGAGAGAAATGAGGTATAGTTCTATCTTCTCTTAGCAGTAACAGATGGAAGATACATTTTGGTTCATATTTTCCAGTCGTAATTTCCAAAGCAAGAAGCCTTTCTTAAGAATATGTGAATAGTATAATTTTAAAATAACCTTGGCCCCATAACTGAAAATAACATTGAAGTTATTACTTTTCCTTGAGCTGTGCTTATTAAAGGTGGTTTAAAAAATAGACCAGTAATTATTGTAATTTTGATAATTGGCAAGTCTAGGCAAGAGAGTACTAAGTCATGGAGGAAGGTTAGAGAAATCTCAAACATTGCCTTCCTTTCCATCCTTGATATGATTTGAATAATTATTTTTTAAAATAAATTTTATAATCATGTCTTTTCCTCTTATACATCCCTGTATATGGTGATGGTGGTTCATAGTGGTTTGAGAGTAAAAGCTTAGGAATCAAAGACCTAGGTTTAATCTCTGCTCTAGCAATCAGCCCATTAGCCCAAGTGGTCTGAGGAGTGTCCTAACTCCTCACATTCAGTTAACATGTCTAAAAGGTAGAATAATAACAGAATATATTAGGGTAGTAATGTCAGCAACATGTTTCCAGTTTCTCCTTCCTCCCATGGAAACAAGGATTCAATAACAATAGACAGACAAATTCCCATCGTGAGAAGTACAGTTACCAGTTAAGAGGCTCTTACACTCCATCTGAACACAAAACCAGCTACATCAAAGCCAGTAGGAAAATTCTTGGTGATCAGTTGCCATAATCCCTGTCCCCAGTTCAGTGCAGTGTTACCCTGAGAGCACTCTCAGCTTCTAGCATTTTCCTGAAGACTAGAACATATACCAAACTTGTAAACTTTTCTGGGGGCTACTCAGGGACTGATGTTTATCTTGCCTAAATCTAAGTGCTGATAGGAAAGGGCAAATTGGGGGTCACTGAAAACAAAGGTTTGTGCCTTTGAGCACACATTCACTTGCTGTAGTTCTCCCCAATTCAGCATTGAACAAGTAGGAGAAAACCCCCAACTCATGACTTCTCCCACAGGAGGGAGAGTTGGATTATATGTCCAACATTCCAGATTTTGGGGGGCCAACTGGGGGACTGTTTTCTGCCTCACCTATCTTGGAATGCTCTTGGAACCTGGCATGACCTAGATGGCTAGGAGCTGATAAAAACAAAAGATAGTTGGGTATTTTGCTGCTACTCCAGAGAACCCATGTGATAGCAGACAAAAGATGATATAGTTTGGTGACTTCTTCCTCATGGGAAAGGGGACAGTGATGCATGCATCAAACCTTCTAGATTTGTGGGGGCTTCCCAAGGGATTGCTTTCTGTCTTGCCTCACTTGGAGTACTGATGGGATCTGGCATACTCTAGAAGTCTTCAGGCTACAGAGAACAAGAAAGCAAGACAGCTTGAGACATCTGTAGAGAACCTGCAGTACCACAGACAGACACAGGAAAGATCAAGAGATTATGAGCTCCTGAAGGAAGGGAAGGGAACAGAAGGGAATGGAAGGGAACGGAAGGGAAGGGAACGGAACAGAACGGATGTAGGCAGTTACAGCTATGAACAGTCTTCTTAGAACTGCTTTTGCTGCATCCCATAAATTTAGTGTACTGTATTTCCATTTTCATTTGTCTCAAGATATTTTAGGAATTTTTAAAATTTCTTCTTTGATCCACTGGTTGTTCAGTAACATGTTTAATCTCCATATATTTTTGTGAATTTTTCAGTTTTCCTTTTTATAGTTGATTTGTAGTTTTATATCATTGTGATCAGAAAAGATACTTGATATGATTTCAATTTTCTTAAATTATTAAGACTTGTTTTGTGACCCAGGATGTGATTTATCCTGGATAACATCCTATGTGTGCTTGAGAAGAATGTATATTCTAATGATTTTGGATGGAATATTTTGTAGATATCTGTTAGGCCAATATAGTTTACAGTGTTATTCAAGTCTGCTGTTTTTTTTTTAATTGCTTTTCTGTCTGTAAGATCTATCCATTGATGCAAGTTGGTATTAAAGTCCCCTTCTGTTACTGCTATCTATTTTTTTTTTCTTTAGTTCTGATAATGTTTGCTTAATATGTTTACATGCTTCATTGTTGGGTGCATGTATATTTACAACTGTTATATCATCTTGATGAATTGGCCCTTTATAATATAGTGAACTTCTTTTTGTCTCTTTTGTTCAATTTTGACTGAAAGTCTATTTTGTCTGATGTAAGTATAGCCTACTCTGTTCTCTTTTGGTTCCCATTTGCATGGAAAATCTTTCTGCATCCTTTTACTTTCAGTCCATGAGTGTCCTTAAAGTGAGTTTCATGTTAGTAGCATGTTGTTGCCTACTGTTTTTTAATCCATTTAGCCACTCCGTGTCTTTTGACTGAACTCAATCCATTTACATTTAAACAAATTATTGATAGGTAAGGGTACACTATTGTCATTTTCTGTTTGTAATTTCTCTTTTCTTTTTGCTGTCTTCCTTTGTGATTTCTTTCTTGATTTTTTTAGTAGTGGTATGCTTTGATTCCTTTCTTGTTATAGTTGTGCATATATTCAAGGTTTCTTTTTTGTAGTTATCATAAGGCTTACATAAAACATCTCACAGTTGTAAAAGTCTACTTTAATCTATTTTAAGTCTATTTTTAGCCATTTAACTTCAATTGCATACAAAAACTATACTTTTATTTCTTCTCCCCAGCATTTAAGCTAATTATGTAATTTTATTTATGTTTTATTTTTTTTTAAGTTCATTAACTTATTTTGAGAGAGAGAGAGAGGGAGAGAGAATGAGTGGGTGAGGGGCAGAGAGAGAGGGAGAGAGAGAATCCGAAGCAGGTTTGCACTATCAGCACAGAGCTTGACACAGGGCTCGATTCCATAAACCATAAGATCATGACCTGAGTCCAAATCAAGAGTCAGACACTCTACTGACTGAGACACCCAAGGCATGCTGCCTTTTACCTATTTTTTACTATTTTAATAATTTTGAATTTTGTTTTCATTTTCTATTTATATTGTAGTGTTTTCGTTCTGTCCATTTTACATTTGGCTTATAAGTAGCAGGCAACAGTCATGATCACAAAGAATGGTAAATGCCTTTTTAAAATATTTTATAATTAATTTATTTGGTATTTTCTATCATCTGAATGTTTGTGCCCCCCCCCCCACATTTATTTGTTGAAATCTTAAACCCCAAAGGTGATGGAATTAAGAGGTGGAAGTCTTTGGGAGTTGATTAGGTCATGAAGGAAAAGCCCTCATGAGTGATATTAATGCCCTTACAAATGAGGCTCCACGGAGCTCCCTAGCTTCTTTCACCATGTGAAGTTACAATGAGAAGTCTTTTCTTGGACTTTTCTTTTCTTGGACTTCCAACCTCCACAACTATGAGAAATAATTTTCTGTTGTTTACAAACAACTCAGTCTGTAGTATTTTGTTATAGTGGCTGAAAGAGACTAAGACAACTTAGTCTTAATATTGACAAATCAATTACTTATTAATAGTGACAAACTAATTACCTATTAATTTCTCTGAATTTGAGGTTTACATGTGAAGGAAAGGACCAGAAATTTTACTAGTTCTAAAGGAACTATTAAGGTACTATTTTAGATTTTCAGCTGCATTTCAAGAAATTGGAATGGTGTTGATTTCTTAGAAAGAGACATGTGTGAACAAGGAAGTCCAGCTGGGTACATCTGGGTTGTGAGGCCAAATTAAAGGATTGGTTTTGAGATAGTTGGTAGGAGGGGTCAGTGGGGCCAGATTGGGTCAGAAGATTGGATTTTCTTTAATATTCAATTAGGAATCATTGAAAGTTAGGGCAGGGTAATGGTCCAGCATGAAAACTCAAATTACCTGAAAGCACTTTGTAAGTTGAAAAAATACTGCAAATGAGTATGTTATTGTAGTTGTTATGAGGAACATATCACAAACAATATTTTGGGAAGACCATTTTGGTAGTGGCATGCCAGTAAGAATAGAAGGGAGAGGCTGTGGGCAAGGAGACCATAGGATCTTTTCCTCTTTGGTCTAAGAACTCTTTAAGCCTCTATCACAGCTAATCTTTGCTGAGTAGGAGGGGAGAGGACATTCAGATCTAGAGTATTACTTCTCATTCTTGAATGTGCATACAAATCACCTGGAAATTTTGTTTAAAGTGCAGATTTTGATTAAGAATTTTGGGGTGGGCCTGAGATTCTTCTTCTTTAACAAGCTCCCAGGTAATTCCAATGCTGTTAATCCACGGAACATGCTTTATATAGGATGGATTCAGAGGAAGTTGTAAAGGATGAAGCCCCAGAGGTAGTGCAGATTCCAGTTGGCAGCTTGCTTTCAGTTTTAGTCAATTCCAGACAGTGAAAAAAAATCAACCGTCTCTCACTGTGAAGGGTTTCCAAGGTATGCACATCAAACATTAAAGGTTATATTATATTTAAAGGGCATCTGTCTCTTCCCTTATCTTAAATTATACTTAAAAGTCTTTTTCAATTATCCTATACCCTTTCTTTTTTTAAAAACAAAATTAGCGATAATGGGAAGGAAAAAATAATACACCACAGCACAGATGATGATAATATAGAGTCAAGGAAAAAGCCATTTTCCACTGAGAGTAGTGTTAAAATACTCTCACATAACAACCTCAATATTGACAAACTAATTGCTTACTAAGTTCTCTGAGTTTGAAGTTTACCTCTTAAAGAAGGACCTGACTTTTTAAAAAAAAATTTTAACATTTATTTATTTTGAGAGACAGAGACAGAGCACAGGCAGGAGAGGGACAGAGAGAGAGGGAGACACAGATTCCAAGGCAGGCTCTAGGCTCTGAGCTGTCAGCACAGAGCCTGATGCAGGACTCAAACCCACCAACCATGAGATCATGACCTGAGCTGAAGTCAGAAATTTAACTGACTGAGCCACCCAGGCACCCCAAGGACTTTTAAACCATGACTAGCATAACTGACCATAAAAACTGAGGACTTTTTTTCTTACTGTATGTTTCAGAATATGTCTCTGAAAAATGGATTATATTGACTTCGTAAATATGAATCTTTATCCCTTCTTATTTTGCTTTGAATGCAAATCATCACAAAGTAAATGGCTTGATTGAATGTACACCTGTAGCTTGAAGGCTTCAATAGTTAAAATATATATTGAGCTTAGGGTGACCCAAATAGAATAGATATAAAGAATACTTGTCTATGTAGCATCTCTGGAAAATATTAAGTTCTCATTGAAGAGCTCATTGTAATTTTCATGCAACTAAACTAAAACATTTTCTCTGTATTAAGAACACTATTTGAGGGAATTAAGGACATGTTCCCATTTTAGTTTCAGTTCACATTGTTTAATTGGAAATTTTATTTTCCCATTAAAATATTTTGCGTAGTATCTCAAAACCGATGGTGGCTGGATGAATCTCTTCAGGATAACTTAGCCTATAAGGTTGTAGACTGCAGTAAGTATTTTGTTAGGTTGTTTAATTGAAACATTTTGAATAGGTAGGTAATCCATGCTTATGAAAAAATGTAAAAATATACAAAAAGATATTGAAGTGGAAAGTAAGTCTCCCTCTTGATCAGGTTACCCTATATCCCAATGTCAAAGCAAAAATTGCAGCTGATAAACATGCAACAAAGACTTCATTCAAGGCTATTGCAACAGGGAGAGATACCAAAACTCTGAGCCCAATTCTACTAAAAAAAAAAAAAAAGGCAGGGAGCAGGGAGGGGAGTAGGAGAGTTTTTTGGATCTGGGCTGGAGAAATCATAGGTCACCTGTATTTGCTAATTTACCTTACCCAAGGGAAAATTAAACTTTTTCTTTATGACAGGAAGTAGTTTCATAACTCAGAGCAAGTCACCTCCCTAGGTATTAGTCTCCTACCTTCCCATAGAAACTGGGAGATAGGGGCTGTCTTCCTTGATGGTTACATATCAAAGAGATGGCTCCCAGGTCCTTGAGAAAGATGGTTCTGGGTTAAAAAAGAGGCAAAGGACATTTTAAAAGATTTACTTCTCAAAGGGATAAAGAATTTACAAGTATAAGTTTTCTAAAGTAAGTGCTTTATGAAAAATGTTGTCAGGGGTCTAGAGTCACGAATCAGCTTGTCTAAGGTGTAGTCAAGCTAAGGGAATTGTAAGGCCTTCTTAGTTACTATATACCTCCCTGAAGGCAACTGCTGTCAGGTTCTTAGATGTCTTTCCAGAGATGATAATCTATGCCTATTGGATGTAGATACATTTTATATTTTTCAATATTCTTTAACTTGCTTTTTTACTTTATAATGTATCTTGAAGACTAGTATTATTATAAATGGTATACAGTTAATTATAAATATTACTCTATCTTATAGATGTACTAAACTATTTAAATAGTTCTTAAATAATAACAATTTAGGCTGTTTTTAGGCTTTTATTATAATCAATGGTGCTATACATTGGAACACACTTTGTTTTGCACATAAGAGAATATTTACACAATAAATTGCTAGAAATGGTATTGCTGAGTCAAGAAGGATGCATTTCAGATTTTGCTGACTGTTACCAAGTTGTCTTCCCTATGTTGTACCAATTTTGGTTTACATCAACCTTTGCAAACACAGCATGTTATCAAACTTTCTGATTTTTGCCAATGTGGTAAGTGAAGAGTACTGACTTTTAACTTTTAATTTGCATTTTATATTATGAGCACTCATGCTGTCAGGGTACAGACATTCAAACTGCGCAATGGATTTATTGTTAATTGGCAGGTAGAAATAGTTATAACTACCCATTAATGATAAAATGTCTAAATTGTAGGAAAAATACCAAAATTATAAAGTAGTTACAGGACTTTCTCCTTTTACAAAAACCTTCAAGAGACAGAAGGTTAGGGACAGCCTTGGATAAAGGCTTTTGTCTTTTCTAGTCTCTAAGCTTCCCATTATCATGTTTCTGATTCATGCTATCCTGATAATTTTCCTTTCAATGTCTGTTCTTATATTTGCCTATACTATCAATAAAAACATGACTTTACAAAATTTGGGGGTGCCTTAACATGGTAGGTTAAGTGTCCAACTCTCGATCTCAGCTTAGGTCATGATCCCACAGTTCGGAGTTCAAGCCCTACACTGGGCTCTGTGCTGATGGTGGAGAGCCTGATTGGGATTCTTCTCTCCTCTCTGACCCTCCCCCACTTGTGCTCGCTGTATCTCTCCCTCTCTCTCTCAAAATAAATTAGTAAAAAACTTTAATAAAAAAATAACTTGAAGAAAAGGGAGGTTTTGAAGAAAATAATTTTTGGAAAAATCTGCCTCTCATTCCTCTGAATCATCTAGCAGGAATAAGAAAAGGGGCTAGGTAAAAAACAGTACTGTTTGTTAAGCAAGATCTCATTGAGTTTATTTCCCGATACAAATGTTATTTTGTTTAATTTCCGGCATAACTTTCAAAATAGATGATGTCATCTTTGTATTACATGTGTGCAACCTGGGATCAAAGGAGTGAACCAGTTGGACAAGGTTACCTGGATAGGGAATGAAATTGGAATTGGATCCCTTTATCGTGTCCCTGCAAAGCCCTGCTTCTTCCATGTGACACATATTCTCTGCCCATGCCATGTTATGTAGAAAGGTCTTGTCAGTTTATTTTGGCTGCATCCCATCTCAACTAAGAAAGGCCTTTCTGGCTTTTCTGGCTTTTTCTGCAGTGATACACACATAGACATTCTAATGTTAGTATATATGAAAAAGTGAATCATGTTTTACTGGATTATTTTGAATAGGTAAGAAAATAAGTATGTAGATACATGTGACTCACTGACAGAAATAGTATTTTGTTAACACTGAAGTTGCAATGTGTTTTGCCTAAATTTCCTAGAGGAATTTCAGTAAAAGATATCCACAAGAGTATATTTTGATTGTGCTGACAAAGCAGGCTGTTTCTTTTCTTTTTTTTTTTTTTTTCAAATTCTTTTTGTTTGTTTATCTCTTTTTGAGAGACAGAGCATGAAGCGGGGGAGTGACAGAGAGAGAGAGAGAGAGAGAGGGGAGAGAGAGAGAGACAGAGTGAGAGTCGGGGAGGGGCAGAGGGAGAGGAAGTCACAGAATCCAAAGCAGGCTCCAGGCTCTGAGCTGTCAGCATAGAGCCTGATGTGGGGCTTTAACTCACAAACCGCAAGGTAATGATCTGAGCTGAAATCAGACGCTTAACTGAGTCACCCACGTGCCCCAAAGCAGACTGTTCTTTTTCTATTTATTTAAAATTTTTTTAATGTTTATCTATTTTTGACAGAGAGACAGAGCATGAGCGGGGGAGGGGCAGAGAGAGAGAGAGAGAGAGACACAGAATCCGAAGCAGGCTCCAGGCTCTGAGTTGTCAGCACAGAGCCCGACGCAGGGCTTGAACTCACAGACCGCGAGATCATGACCTGATCCAAAGTCAGAGGCTCAACCGACTGAGCCACCCAGGCGCCCCAAAGCAGACTGTTTCTTAATTGAAGTATTTTTTTTCCATAATACATTTTAGAATTATATGGAGAAGGATGACCTAGCTTCATTTCTCCAGGACATGATTTCTTTAGAATAATAAAGTTTCCATGAAAAAAGATGGTATAACTGTGTGAATGTGAAAAATGATGAGGTGAAAAAAAGTGGGCAGACTGACTTCTTGAGACTTTAATATCCTAACAAACACTGCAGCCTCAAAGGGGGATTTTCGAATGGTGAGTTTCCCAATCACATTGGACCTAGAACTTCCTTTCATGACTATCCTTTGAGACTGGTGCACAGGAGGAGTCCACTGGGAAACACTGGTGTAGAAAGAGCTGCTGGTGAATAAGGATTGTAGATACCAATGTAAGTACCAAGTTATGACACAGTTTACACTATTGTCTTTAGGTTTATTAGTTTCTAAAATCTAGACTGCCTGCAATTTTTCAGGCACTTCTGGCCTGATTTATTCCACACGTCTTCAACTTACTATGATTCACCATTCTCAGCCTTCTTACTGCTGTTAGTTGGTCAGTATTCTCTCTGGAATCCTTAATGCTGTAGAATAGCAAGGCCTGTGATCATCAGTTGTTATATTTGCAGGTTGGCCCCTGAAGCCCCAGTTTGTGGTGTGGATAAAAGAAAAATACTCCCTTTAAAGGATTGTTATATTTTCACCTGGTAAAGTTACTGAAATGTCACTATGACAAAGACTGTTTCATCATAATATATATGCTTTTCCCCCCCAATTTCCATAAAATATTTTATTCTGAAGCACTAAAAGTAAATGATGGTTGGTTAGCAGTAGGTAGTGAATTTTGCAGTGCACCATCCACACCTCCCTTTACGATGAAGCATTCTTCAAACTGCCAGGTGTGTTGGCTACCAACTGTTCACAGCTGAGTGCCTCCCCAGCAATTGCTTTCAGCAACACAGGGCAAAGCCTCTTCCAAGGAAGCAACCAGTAATGCAGGATGAAAAAAGGCCAAGATTCTGCTTTAATCCTGGATGACTCTAAAAGGCTAGTCTACCTCCAAATCTCCCTGCCAATTCAGCTGAGCCCTTTATTTCACATTCGTGGTGATTTAACCTCTCCCTCTGCTCACTGTGGCCTCCTGCATTCTTTTCAAAGGTATTAGTCTCAAGAGCCTTGCTCAGTAAACTTCTTGCAAACACATCTCTGTCTCACTATTTCCTGATGGATCTGACTTAGGCCATAGTAATTTTGAGGAGTGTAGGCCTGCATAGTGTCCACTAGCATGGAAAAGAATGGACCTTGTAAAGCTGAGTTTATATCTACCTGAGTCTATTGAGACAAATATCTGTAGTCAAAACATCTAAAAGTAATTAATATCCACCTACAGTGTGGCAACCAAAATGCTTTTGTAGAGGGAATTTATTCCTTGTGGAAAACAAAGAATCCTACTTCTCTGAGTCTAGGAGGAAGCTAGAACAAATAAAATATTACAATACACATAGTCAGCTTGACCTTTTCTAGGGAACTAGACTTGGTTCATATTGTCAGTCATTTTGAATTTTTAAAAAATGTTTATTTATTATTTAAAGACAGAGTCAGGGCATGAGCAGGGGAGGGGCAGGGGGAGAGGGAGACACAGAATCTGAAGCAGACTTCAGGCTCTGAGCTGTAGCACAGAGCCCGACGCGGGGCTCGAACTCACAAACCGCGAGATCAGGACCTGAGCTGAAGTTGGACGCTTAACTGACTGAGCCACCCAGGCGCACCATATTGTCAGTCATTTTGAATCATTGCACCCCAAATATTAGCACTAAATCATATTAGGGAGGAGGTGAAGCCGGCTGAACTCTATTAATGTGGCCTCCATCTCTAACTAAAAATAGTTGGACCCTTTGGAATCTGCCAAATTCTTGACTACGTATCAGGCTAAGTCAAGAGTCTACAAATCTAGAGAGACTCCACTAGTTTTGAGAAACTCTACAGTTATGTGAGAAAGGCCAAGCTTGAGGAAAGTAGGTACTTTTAGTGATAGGGGAGTGAATGAAGGAGAGGTTAAGGGAGGGAATGGGATTGTTTGACTTCAGATAGTAATGGCTGCATCATAATAATCATCTCCTTTTCCTCCCCCTCTTCTGCTCTTATTTATTGAATATGATTATGGGTCAGACACAAGGTGTATTTTTATTTAGTCCTACGAGGTAGACATTTTATCCCTATTTTAAAGATGAAAAAACTGATGTCCAAAAAAATCAAGTAAACTGCCTAAAGTCACTGCCCAAGTCTGGCTAGATCTAAAACCATATTCTTTCCTTTATGTTTATAATGGAAAGTGTGTTTTGTGCTTCTTTGTAGCAAGAGAATTAATTATTATTTGCTCAAAAGTTTCAGTGATTTAATCCAACAGATTGTGAATTATTCTCAATGTGCCAGTTAGGTTGAATTTTGCCTAATATATTGATGAGTAGATAATTTCATACTTGGAGCTATAACTAAGAAGAGTAATGGGAAAAGCAATAAAAATTTCAGAGGGAATTCATACACTAATACGTCTCCTTTTTTCTTTAGAGTAACTAAATATTTTGGAAAGAAAAATGCACATGCTCGCTGAATGCATTGACTTGTAAATGGAAAAAAAGGTACCATAATTATACAATTAAATATACTGAAAATACCATTTGTCAAGTTGATTATCGAAGATTAGGTAAACTAAGTTGGCTTCTGGAGTTGTTGAGTTTATTATTTGTCATTCTCTTCAGAGTTTAAAAGAAGTTTGGAAAAAGTCAGAATTATTGTGATAACTCTCCTATTTCTCTTGGGTCAGAATATAACCACCTCTGGGAATAGAAGGAAAGCTCTATTATTATCTCATCTCTGTATCATTTCTAGGACTATCTCAAGAGAGAAAGATTGAGTTGTAGCTAAAGAGAGAGACTGAGGAAAGTAGAAATATAAGGAATTTAACTTCTATTCCCTTGCTATCTACAATGAAACCAATTAGGATTTAGAAAAAGTTTTTAAAATAATTCAAGTTCACAAATACCCAGTTTAGGATGAAGTTGGAATTGTAAATTAGGTTGATTTACTTTAGGCTGAGGTATTTTATAGAAGTAATTATGTTAAATATTTCATGCAATGCTATTGGTTAATTAGGTAGTAAACAGCAAAATGAAAATCAGGAAAATGAAGACATTTATGATTGAATCACCAATTTTTAAGTGTGAGGTATGTATTACACAGGTTTACCTCAACTTTAAAGTCATGAGATAATCTTGAAAGTATAAACTGATGTGAAACCCAACAGGATTATGGATATTGTCTCTGGTGTCCATTTTGAAATATGTTGAAGTAAGAGTTATCTTCTCAATATAGCTGAATCTTAATTTGATTGGGAAAAAATCAGCAAAAAATATTTTAGGAAAACATGTTCTTCATTTCCTCAGTTTAAAAGGGACTTACACAATAAATAGAATATATAAACTCTATAATATAATTATATTCTAAATATAATAGAATAGAATAAATAAACTCATTTTGGAATAGATACTTCTGAAAATATTAGTCAAATTTTTGTTTATTATATATACATATTTATTGTTTATTATATTTTTTCAGTTTCTTTATTTGTTGTTGAGAGCATGATCAGGGGAGGGGCAGAGAGAGGGAGACAGGACACAGAGAATCTCAAGCAGGCTCCTTGCTGCCAGCACAGAGGCCAGTGTGGGGCCTGAAATCATGAACTGTGCGATCATGACCTGAGCCAAAATCAAGAGTCTGACGTTTACCTGACTGAGCTACCCAGGGACCCCTGTTTATTATATTTTAAATGTACTAATGGAGAGGCTACTCAAAGGAAACCGATGGTGACTCCTTAGTAAAATAAGAAAATTACTTTCTGAATTTATTTAGTTTATGTTTTTCTAAGTTTTTTAATGTTTATTTACTTCTGAGAGAGAGAGAGAGACAAAGCACAATTGGGGGCGGAGCAGAGAGAGGAGACACAGAATCCGAAGTAGGCTGCAGGCTCTGAGCTGTCAGCACAGAGCCAGATGTGGTGCTTGAACCCAGGAACAGTGAGATCATGACCTGAGCAAAGTCGGATGCTTAACCGACTGAGCCACTCAGGCACCACTGTTTATATATATATATAAAAATTAACTTAAAATGACCCATATTCTTTTGTTATTATAATTTATCTTCTTTTATAGTTTCATAATAGTTTATTTTTATTTTATTTTATTTTTACGGTTTTACTTATTTTTTTAAATTTTATTTATTTATTTTTTTAATTTACATCCAAATTAGTTAGCATATAGTGAAACGATTTTAGGAGTAGATTCCTTAATGCCCCTTACCCATTCAGCCCATCCCCCCTCCCACAACCCCTCCAGCAACCCTCAGTTTGTTCTCCATATTTATGAGTCTTTTCTGATTTGTCCCCCTCCCTGTTTTTATGTTATTTTTGTTTCCCTTCCCTTATGTTCATCTGTTTTGTCTCTTAAAGTCTTCATATGAGTGAAGTCATATGTCTTTCTCCAATTTCATTTAGCATAATACCCTCCAGTTCCATCCATGTAGTTGCAAATGGCAAGATTTCATTCTTTTTGATTGACGAATAATACTCCATTATGTATAAATACCACATCTTCTTTATCCATTCATCCATTGATGGACATTTGGGGTCTTTCCATACTTTGGCTATTGTTGATAGTGCTGCTATAAACAAGGGGTGCATGTGTCCCTTTGAAACAAAACACCTGTATCCCATGGATAAATGCCTAGTAGTGCAATTGCTGGGTCACAGGGTAGTTCTATTTTTAATTTTTTGAGGAACCTCCATACTGTTTTCCAGAGTGGCTGCACCAGCTTGCATTCCCACCAACAATGCAAAACAGATCCTCTTTCTCCGCATCCTCGCCAACATCTGCTGTTGCCTGAGTTGTTAATGTTAGCCATTCTGACAGGTGTAAGGTGGTATCTCATGGTGGTTTTGATTTGTATTTCCCTGATGATGAGTGATGTTTATCAAAATTTTAAAAGATTAATGTATGCAGAGGTGAGTAAATATTTTGTATATTAATGTTGCAGTGGCACCTTCTTGCTGAATTAAAAGCGAATCCTGAGTGCCCATTTAAAAGTAGCGTATTTGGGTTTGATATCTGATATGTATATAAGCATATAAGAGGTATTTTTTTCCTCTGGGAATAAGCATTGCAATGTGATACAGTTTTATTTTTCTTGTTTACTATAGTAACAATGATTGCCTGTAGCTGATATTCTCTGAAACACACTTATTTCAGCCATTGTCTGGCATTTATACCCTGTGAATGCAGTTGTTGCCAATATGACTAATTATCTGTTGACTAATCGTTCACAAAATTTAATGCCTTATGTTTTAACTATCCCTCATTCAGTTTCAAACTTCTAAAGTCATAGTTACTCAGTAGATTATTCTTAGATATAAGCACTAACAAGGGACAATAAGGAAAATTCCATGACATGGAAACTTGATGAAAAACTAACACGGACATTAGATACAACTAATTTTGGTATATTTTCATTTCTTTATTCTCTAATAGTAAAAATCGATGTTACATTTAAATATTGAATACTTTTATTATTATGCTGCATTTTAAAATTTTATTAACTTGAATTTATTACTAATTCATTTGGATAAAATGGCAGAAAAAATGAGAAATGCTACTTTTCTGATTTATCAAAATTTATGAATACTGGCACATAATTTTATTCCAAAAAAAAAGACAATGGCTCAGAGCATAATACTGGATGTTATATATGTAAACATTTAAACAACACAAATATTTTTTCCCAAACAGCTTTCATTTTTAAAAAGATAATATGTAGATAATTTTTCTAAGGAAGTAATAAAAATACTTAATATCCCATTGCAAAAGCAGGCTATAAATACTGACTACAGAAGTTTGTTGTGGCTTCCATGAACTCTTCTCTCACAAAACCTTTCCGGTGAAGCACAGAGCCCTGAGAGAGAAATGGGTTCCTACATAATGAATAATGTGAGGACTTAGACATGTAAAGAATTGTGACTTTTCTAACTTTTTCCCTTTGTAATTTCACACTGTTTCCAGAACAACTCTGTGGGATGGTTAGGGCAGCTTCTTTGAGACCTATTTTATCTATTTCTCTTCCATTTCTAATAATCTTGTCATGATTATGGCCATAGTCTTGGTTTAGGACTACATTACTTAGCACACTAGCTATGGGAATGTGCTCCTGTCTGGAGTCCCTGCCTCTGATCTACTGCCAGCTGCTATAAGAGTAATCTTGATCTAGGGCACTGAATATGGCGTTTCTTATCTTCAAAAACATTTAATGATCTCATCACTATCTGTATTTTTGTAAAGTTCTTTATGTGACTTTAACATGCACCTAATTTTCTAAGTGGTTTAAAATATTCTAAATTAATTAGATCCACTTGGTTGTCTGTGCAAATGAGGCCAAGAAAAGAACAATGGGAAAGTAGTAGGGTAGTTAAATAAACAAAACATAATGTAATATTTTAAGGAAAAAACACAAATTAAACACAAATATTTTTCATACTGGGTGAAGAGCTTGCCAGTATATTCCTAGTTAGGGAAATTTAGAATTAAAATGTTCAATAATGAAATGATTGTAGCTTTCTAGAATGTTGACTGACAGGCTTTGACCTGCTAATGAAATTGGCATAATATTTTAATGAATTATAACTGATAAAATGTGAATAATGACACCCAGAGTTAAACTAAATGGAACAGATTACATGGGAGATAGAGTTAAATTTCTCATAAAAGATATCTGATGACAAAGTAATTACAAAATAATTATGTAGTAAATTATATTTTTATCTGTACCAGTGGGAAAACTCTATTTGCTGATTTGCTTTAAACTTTGTTAAACAAACTTTCAGTAAAATTAATCAGCCAGTCAAAAACTGATTTCAGAAAAATTTAATATGATGTACTAGAAGAATGAGGACGGTTTTATTAATCATCCTAATCTACTTTTATGTTTCAGCTTCCACCAAGTTACTTTGGTTACTGACATGATTTTGTAATTTGAATACATAAGGATATTGATCTGTCAATGCTATAGCTAAGAAATTTGCATTTCCAAGGCTTGGGAATCTCTCTGTCTCTCATACACACACACACACCCATATACACATACACACACACACATACACACATACACAAACACACACATAGCTTGTATATTAAATACATTTTTACAAAATTTCAAAATCAGGGAAGAATGAATCTGACCAAGACTAATGCTAGGATCAGTGGTTTCAATGATAATATATATTCACCAGGATCCTTGCTTCCATTTATCCTTATTTTCCCAACTACAGCCACCCTTCAGACATCATCACTTGATGAATCCAACTATTCATTTCTTTGATTCTGTTCCCAGGCTGCAAAGTGTTGCTGGACAAATCTCCAAGTTAAGTCAATAAGCTCCACATAGGTCTTATGCTTTCTAGCTCCACTGGAGTTCCTGCATGCTTCTTCATGGTCTCTTCCCCTTTTTTTATCGTGTTCTCTGCAACTGACTTTACTGGGTTTTCCAAAAATGTGTTCCTCTTGTCAATGGCATACTTCACCCTCCCAATGCTGCCAAGAAGAAAATATGGCCATTAGACAGGACCAGTTCCAAACTTTGTTTCTGACTTGAATATGACATCATATACTCTGGTCTCCTTCTTGTTTCCTATTAAAAGAAGAGGAGTTGATTTTCCTTTCCTAGTTTAATCACTCACTCTTACTCGGTGTGGTAAACAGAATAATGCTCCCCCCAAAATGTCAACATCTTCATATATGGCCCTTGTAAATATTTTACTTTATATGACAAAAGAGGTGGCGCCTGGGTGGCTTAGTCGGTTAAGCGGCCGACTTCGGCTCAGGTCATGATCTCGCGGTCCGTGAGTTCGAGCCCTGTCTCGGGCTCTGTGCTGACAGCTCAGAGCCTGGAGCCTGTTTCAGATTCTGTGTCTCCCTCTCTCTGACCCTCCCCCGTTCATGCTCTGTCTCTCTCTGTCTCAAAAATAAATAAAAGTTAAAAAAAAAATTATATGACAAAAGAGACTTTGCAGATGATTAAGTATAGAATCTTGAGATAAGGAGATTGTTCTGGATTATCTGAGTTGGCCCACTTTGCTCACAAAATCCTTGTAAAAAGGAAATACAAGGTCAGAGTCAGAGGCCATATGAAGATTTGACAACAGAAGTTGAGGTGTGTGTGTGTGTGTGTGTGTGTGTGTGTGTGTGAGAGAGAGAGAGAGAGAGAGAGACAGAGAGACAGAGAGAGAGAGAGAGAGAGAGAGAGACAGAGAGAGAGAGATTTGAAGATCTCATGCTGCTGGCTTTAAAGATGGAGATGAAGCTATAAACGAAGGAATGCAGATAGCTTCTAGAAGCTTCAAAAGGCAAGCAAATGGATCATCCTCTATAGCCTCCAGAAAGGAGCTCAGCCCTACTAACATCTTGATTTTTTTATCCTGATAAAACCCATTTTGGACTTCTGACCTCCAGAACTGTAAGATAATAATTTTTGTTGTTGTAGGCTACCAAGATACAACATCAGTATGAAACTAATACACCAGTATCTCAGTTCCCATCACTTATAAAGAGATTTTATCCCATTATCTTGTCTATTTTCTCTACCAAAAATTTGCCTATTCTTTTACCTCTTTCTTTTCAGGTTGTAAAAAACAAAAACAAAAACAAACAGGCTTCCATTATCCTGCTCAAATGACTGCACTTATATCTCTCCTTCCTTTCAGTATCACTCTTATTAAGAAATACTTAATGTCCTCAAACTTTGGTTATTGAGTCTCTGACTCCTGCCCTCCCCTGAATGGCTTTTCCAACCTTCATGGCAGTTTCTTCTTATTTGACAAATTTAACTAAGCTTTTCTCTCATATGAGGGATTTGCAGTTTTCAACAGTAATTTCCTATTCTCTCACAGCTTCTACTTATCATTTCGATTAGTCTATTTGGGATTCTTCATAGGATCCTTTTCCTCTGTCTGGTCACTATTTATATATTGGTGGATGACTCAAGTTCTACTCTTTTCTGTCTTTAGTTTTTATTTACCATTTAAACTTTGGGTGATCTGATCTACTTTCATGGTTTTCATTACCAGATATAAGGGGAAAACTTCTAATCAGTGAGTCGCAAATTTACTCTTGAATTCTAGATGCATTTATCTACTAGACATGTCTGCCTGTTTGTCTTCCAGGCACTCCAAACATTATTTAAACCTAGAGAGATTCTTCTCATGTTCAGTGTTTCATAGAAGAAACAAGGAATCACCCTTAGCTTCTCTATCCTACTGATTCTTCTTTCTATTTTGCTCATTTGAGTTTATTTCATTAACATCAACCAAATTAATCTTTGTGCCCCACAATGCCTCCACCATTTGAAAGGTCACCTCGTGTTTTCTCTAGAAGATTTAAAAGCCTCCTGATTGGTCCTTCTGCCACAAACTTCCTCACCTCCAAACCTGTCCTCATCCTGCCTCCAGCATTATGTTACCACAGATAAAACATACATTCCTTAACATTGCTTCTAAGTGCTTGCTTCAGCAGCACATACAGTAAAATTAGAACAATATAAAGAAGATTAGCATGGCTCCTGTGCAAGGACAACATGGCCCCTAAGATTTGTTCTAGTTTACTGACCAACTTCCCAACATTTCTTCTCTCCACATCAGATACCCTGTGTTCCAAACATTGACAGCAGCTCCATATTCACGAGACCTGCCTCATCCTTTCTTGATTGCATATCTTTGCATACATTCTTCCTAAAATTTGCTTCCTTCTTCTTTATGTAGCAACATCTGCCAATCTGTTAAGCTCTTTGAATCTGTTCTCAAGTAGCCAGAACCAGTCACTAAATGTGTTTCTAGATCACTCTGTTCCTGTCTATGTTATAGCACTGTATTGCACTGTAATTATTAGTTTTTGTATTCTGTATGACTGGTCTTTGAATTATTTAAGAGTAGGCTATGTCTTCTTCATGTTTATATACCTAGTACTTAGCACTGTGCTTGACATATGAGAAACATTAAGTAAAATGTAGCATGGGCCAATGACATCATAAATTGGTGTGAACAAAAGGTTATGCAATAATTTTCTGAAAAACAACCCTCAAAAGGCTGTAAGTAAAACTAGATGGAAGCTGTGAAAGAATTGATTGTGAAAGTAAACACATCATGGTTGATGTGGTAGCGGAAATAACAGTTCAAGGATTTGACATTCCTTGTGAGGAAGGCCCTTTACTTTCCAGTTGGTTGTGTACACAGATGAATAAGATGCCATCTCTGTTCTCAAAAGATTACAATCTGTAAGGAAAAACAGTCATGTGAACAATTTAGTGGAATAAGGAACTACAAAAGCATCACACAAAGAGAGGGTAGTGAGTTCCTATAAAGGCTTCCTAGAAAAAGTAATTAAATCAAGAAAAAGGGGAAACATTTTTGAGGCAAAAAACAAATATTACTACCATAAATTATAAAATTTAAGATGGGTAATGTGTGAAGTGGAACATTAGTTATTATGTTCTTCCTGTAAGCCAATGGAAAATGTGTCATTTTCATGTCCATTTGTGTATATTTGAAAGCTATATTCTGATTGAAAATTTCCTTTATTATAAATTAGTGTGTACAATTAATTTTATTAAGCAACCATATTGAATTTGTGCCTGGCTAGAGGAGAAATAAAAATATTTTAGTACAATCTCTGATCCTATTATGGTGGGAAGAGAACAAAGCATGTATCAGGTGAAGTGATAGAGCTCCTGTTGGACCTGGCATCCGTGTATAGGAAATTTAGGCTTTGTTCTTATTCCCACATCCTTTAGGGATGTGATCAAAGACATTTAGGTCTCTCAAACCACACAGTTTGAAACTGACAGTCACCTCAGAGAAAAGATTCTGACGAGTCTATGGGAATGCTATCAGAATACCATCAGTCAATTATTATTGTAAATTAAACAAATATCCCTGATAAAAATCATTAAAACCTATACATAAAATTAATTTAATAATTTTACTTTGTAGTTATTTAGTCCCAGCAAGGGAAAATTTACACACTAACAATGAGTTTTAATAGTTTTTAGTTGCAATTTTGATATACAATGAGACTAAGATGTTGACATGCATTTGATATTGATTGTTTCTTCCAGAATGATAAATCTACCTAAGGAAAAAAGTAATCATTATATATAATGAAAATCAGGTGGTTTTGAACTCTACTGTATCTGGATAGGAAAAGTTCCCAAAACTTACTTGTTTTCTTTGTTAAGAATTTTTTAGCTGTTGGGGCACCTGGGTGGCTCAGTCAGTTAAGCGTCCAACTTTAGCTCAGGTCATGATATCACGGTTCATGAGTTTGAGCCCTGCATCAGGCTCTCTGCTGTCAGCATGGAGCCTGCTTTGGATCCTTTCTGCCCCATCTCTGTGCACGCAGTCTCTCTTTCTCTATCAAAACTAATTAAATAAATATTTTAAAAGAATTTTTAGCTGTTCTTATTTTTTCATACATTCAAATTAATTTATAATCAGCTGTGAAATTTCTTCGAAACTATGTAAGATTTTTATTGAAATTACAATTAAAGAGCATTAATTTAAAAAGAATTGAAATTTTGTGTCAACTGATGAATATGGTATACATCTCTATTTGTCTCAATAAGGATTTATATTTGTCTACAGAAAGGTGTAAAATATTTGTTAAATTTGTTCCTGGTATCTATCTTTATTATTATTATTATTACTATAAATGGTGTTTTGACCTACTTCATGTCTACCTTAGAAAAGCCTGTCTAGTGCCTTTCCAAAGAAGACATTCAGATGGCCAACAGACACATGAAGAGATGCTCAACATCACTCATCATCAGGGAAATACAAATCAAAACCACATTGAGATACCACCTCACACTGGCCAGAGTGACTGAAATTAACAACTTAAGAAACAACAGATGTTGATGAGGATATGGAGAAACAGGAACCCTCTTGCATTGTTGGTGGGAATGCAAACTGGTACAGCCACTCTGGAAAACAGTGTGAAGTTTCCTCAAAAAATTAAAAATACAATTACCCTACAATCCAGCAATAGCACTACTAGGAATTTATTTAAAGGATACAGGAGTGCTGATTCATAGGGGCACATGTACCCCAATGTTTATAGCAGCACTTTCAACAATAGCCAAATTATATCCATCAACTGATGAATGGATAAAGATGTGATTTATATATACAGTGGAATGCTACTTGGCAATGAGAAGGAATGAAATCCTGCCATTTGCAACAATGTGGATGGAACTTGAGGATATAATGCTAAGTAAAATAAGTCAGTCAAAGTCAGATATCATATATTTTCACTCATATGTGGAATTTGAGAAACTTAACAGAAGACCATGGGGGAAGAGAAGGGGGAAAAATAGTTTCAAACAGAGAGAGAGACAAACCATAACAAACTCTTAAATACAGAGAACAAACTAAAGGCTGATGACAGGGAGAGAGGGAGACAGGAAAATGGGTGATGGGCATTGAGGAGGGCACTTGTTGGGATGAGCACTGGGTGTTGTATGTAAGTGATGAATCATGGGAATCTTCTCCCAAATCCAAGAGCACACTGTATACACTGTATGTTAGCTAACTTGTCAATATATTATATTAAAAAAAAATAAAAGCTTGTCTAAGAATTTTCCTAGAATGATTATTTTTAATGGCAAGGATGACTGGAACTATGTATTTATTGACCAGAGAAAGTATGAATTGTGCTCTCTCCACATAATGGAATATGGTACATAAAGTAAATTTGAGTGAAAAACAGTATATACAAAAATATGAGTAAATATTAGAAAGTAAATATAATAAATCTTATAAAGTGTTATTATACTTTATTAGTTAAATACATTGTTTTGTATGCCTCAAATATTAGATGCTGCTTTTTAAGAGGAATAGCTCAATGACTTTTAAAAATGGTTAAGAATTTACAGATAAATAACATCACTAAGAATCACTGTAAATCCTTTTACTACTAACTTGTAATCCTCTTATACAAGGCCTGTGAACACCAAATCCTTGGAAAGAGGCTTTTATAAGCTTTGTATGTAGCCTTAGACATAATAAGAAATATGTTTTCTTAATACATCAAATTGATTCTGTGCTTGAAAATATGATACCCTTTGAAATAAATAAAACATGGCAGTATATTATTAGAATATCAGCATTATAAAATTCCTTTCTTCAGGTCTTTACAAAACTATCATCTTTTTAATAAGGCCAACACTGACTATCACTGCAAACTGCTCTCTCCATTCCCTAACTGTGGTCTTTTTTTCTTTCCTCTCATTCATAGCACTTAACATCTTTGACCATACTGTGTACTTTATTTATACTTCTTGTGTTTAATATCTATTTTCTATCACTAGAAGGCAGTGTGGGAGCTAGCTTCCAAGATGGCCCCCTATGTTCCAGTTCTAGTATTTGCATCTGGCTGTGGTACTCTCCCCGCTTTGAATCGTGTGTGGTCTGTGTGAAAAATAGAATACTGTAGAATTGGTTTTGTATAATTCTCAAAACTAGGTCATAAAAAATACTTCAGTTTCTACTTTGTCCTCTCTTGGATCATTTACTCTGGATAAAGCCATCTGTCCTATTGTAAGGACATTCAAGTAGCCTTATGGAAAGGGATGTATGAGAATGAACTGAGGCTTCTTCATAATAATGAGAAACAACTTGCCAGCCAAGTGATTGAGTGAGTGATCTACCTTGAGAGTGGATTTTCCAAAGCCAGTCATGGCTTCTGGTAACTGTATCTCTGGCCCCCATTTGACTAAAACCTCATAAGAGACACTTAGTCAAAATCATCCAGGTGAGTTGCCCCTGAATATGTGATTCTCAGAAACTGTAAGAGATGATAAATGCTTTTTTTTTAAGTCAGGAAATTATGATTTAAAAACAAATCCATAAATGTAACTATTACATCCTGTGTTGAAACCTCAGAAAGATATAACTCAGAGAACTATTCAGTTGAACAATGGTGCTTTGTTCTCGTAGCCTCAGCTTCCGCCTAAGGTAGAAAACATCTTGAAGATGCCCAGGAGTGTGACTTTTATCTAATGAAATGAACCCCAATATGATTCATAAGGGACCAAAGAAATTTTAAGAGCATTATACAGTCAGAAACACTGCTAGCTTGATCGGAAAGGGACAGAAACAGTACAGAATAAGAAGAGGATTTGGATCCCCATTTTACATACAGGAATTAAACTGATAATATTACTCAGCCATAAACACAGTTTATATTTCCTGACAAAGAAAGAAGGACTAGAAGGTCAGAACTAAGGGCCCAGAGTGTAGAGCAAAGAACCATGGCCTGGCTTTTATTTCTAACATGTGCCTTGTGGGACAAGCTCCTATAAGTCTCCCATTGTCTCTCTTTTTCAATAAGAGAATTTATAGTAGTTATTCTTTGTATAAATCAAGCTAACTATTGAGCATTTACCATATGTTATATATTATCATATTTAATCCTTATAATCCTATGTGTCAGTACTATTATCTCCATATTAAGAAATGGAAGAAAATGAGGAAAATGGGACATAGAGAAGTTTAAGAGATTGTACTAGTTATTGTCAGAGACAGAATTTGAACTAATACAATTAGACTTCAAAAACTATGTTCAGTGAATATCATCAATTCACTCTGCTATCCTGGCTTAGATTTCAAATCTAACATCCTAATTTCAGATGGCTGGCCTTTAAATGCAGTAAAACTAAGAAGGGCTTCTGGGGCATTCATGCTGACTTATATTCTGAGGATGTCATTATCTTTGTCATGCTCTGAAGGAGAAACTTTGACTTTTAAATAGAGTGCCTTTGTTGAAACCTCAGAAAAGTTTACCAGCTAATATTTTACAAAAAATACATATTAATTTAAATATTAAATATAGTTGATAACAAAAAATATTCCTTATGGATCAATTAGCTATGAATTAATTTCTCATTTTATATATTAACAATGGAATAGGACCAGGATATCTGTAATAAACAAATCCTACAGGGAAAAAAGAAAACCGGGTGGCAAGTGAGAAATTCTGAAATCCCATTGAACAGACATTTTAAGAACTTTTACCCTGAGTAGCAGAGATTCCTTGATTAAGTTTCTTGTTATGTTCCAGAAGATTTTCTATATCTATTTTTCTTCCTATTCTTTGGCTATGCCTTCTGGGATGTTTCTTCTTTTCTATTATTCTTGGTTCATCTGAAGTAGGAATTGGAAACTCTGCTCAATAAAAAGATTTCTCAAGAAAACCACTTTTTCCCACATAACTTTGAAGGCCCACAGTATTTTCTTGTTTGTCTGTTTAAGCCTGGAACATTCTGAGGTGTTCTATAGTCCAAACTTATAAGCATCCCTTTGAAAATGCAGTAGACTTCTGATTTATTTGCTTCCAGTCAATTCCATGAGTTATGATTTTGGAGTCTTCTTTACTTTTTTGTTTTCTTATTCCATGAATCTCCCCCAAATATTGGATGCTAACTTGAAGTTCTCTGGAACATATGTCAGCTACACCTGTAATCTGATCTTTTCCTGTTTCTTTTTATTTAGTAGAAAAGGTATATTGGTTTTGATCTCTCAAAGGCAATTTCAATCCGTTCTCTTACTATTAGAATCTGAAAGCTGTCAGTTTTTCCGATCATGCAAGGCCCAAATTGCTGTTTTTAAACTGGCTAATTCTTCCTATGCCAATAACTTTCTCATAATATATTATGAAACACAGCCAGTACCGATTAATAGACCATCCTCTCCCTGGAACTACTGTTGGTTCTCAAATCGGCCCCTTGATATGCAGAGGGCAAGGAGAGACCAAAGCAAGAGGCAGACCACTCCAGATTGGTAGGTGGCAGGTTTTTTTTTTTTTTTACGTTTATTTATTTTGAGACAGAGAGAGACAGAGCATAAACGGGGGAGGGTCAGAGAGAGGGAGACACAGAATCGGAAGCAGGCTCCAGGCTCTGAGCCATCAACCCAGAGCCTGACGCGGGGCTCGAACTCACGGACCGCGAGATCGTGACCTGAGCTGAAGTCGGACGCTTAACCGACTGAGCCACCCGGGTGCCCCGGTGACAGGTTTTAATAAGCCTGAAACTTACACACAAGGCTTGTCTTGGGTGGCTACAAAATGACCAGATCTCCTCACCTGCTTGCCAGAATCTTAAAAGTTTATAAGGACCCAAACTGGGTTCAATCACATACATCATGAAGATGGTTTCAACAACACCTTACTCTTAAGGCTATGTCCTTGGAACAGCTTCCACTATGGCAACAGTATATTCCAAGGACAAGGAAGGGGATGAGGAGCCTCAATTGTTCAGGTATAGCTCACAGGTCAGCTGAAGATCATGTCCTCTCCATGACCTCCTCTAACAGTTACAAGTTAAATAGTACATGGTCTCTCTTCTGTTTTGTTAGCATTAACAAATACAGAGCCTATGCATGATTGTATCTTCCTTTGCTGCTATCAGTTACCTTGCCTTTTGATCTCAGGTTAATGTCAAATATTTTAGGCTTTGTTAGACCAAAGCACATTTCATGCTATATCTGTTGGATTAAATAATGTTAACTACTACAGCAGACAAACCCCAGAATCTCAGTAGTTCAACAGTGGTTTCTTACTCACATTTTTTTTTCCAATATGCAAGATGGCAGAAGGCACTCTGCTAGTCACTTGGGAACCCAGGTTGCACGAGGAACCATGGTTTAGTAGGTAGCTACAGGAAGAGAAGAGAGAGATGGAAGAAGTGCACAGATCTTAAGAGCTCAGCTGGCAAATAATGGATCACTTTCGTTCATAGTCCACTGACTATAACTAGTCCCAAGGCTCCAACCTAAGTGCAAGTGAGTCTGGGAAAAATTAAGAAGCACAAAGAATAATAAGAATGTAGATGGGATCAACTTTTAGGTCCTCTCAGCTCCACATTTTTATGAATCTTTGCTTAAACAATAATCTATTCTTTAACAGCTTCCTTATAGATGATATCTTAGAATATTAGAGGAAACATTATCTAACCAATGCAGAATACCTGTTCCATTTTAGAACAGTGAAAAGTCCCTCTTTCTCCAACACGCCCCCACCCCAAACTTCCACACATTTCTGTTACGTGATTTGAGCACGTAAATATTTTATTAGAAAATATTTAGACTGCAATTTTGTATTGCTTACATGGACAATAAAGTGAGTTAGAGTAAAAGCAAATGAAACAAAATGGCTAACAATATTTCCCCACTTAAAAAAAAATCAGCTAAGTAGCAACTAATATGATAGAAATTTTATGAATTCAGGGACTAAAATTTCTTCATTCAAACTCTGGATTGTGTTTATATTTTAATCAAAATTGTTTATTTTGAGCAAAGGGTAAGATTGATTACCATTGTAATAACAAAGGCTAATTTAAATCTTCTTTATTTCTATTTTCTAGTGTTATGTTGATATAAAAGAACAGTTTTATTTTCTCATTTAAAATGTAACATTTTGTAATTCTCTACAGAATGGAAATGGCTTTTGTGTTCTCTAGCTGGTGTCTTTAACTATGTTTAGTTTGTATTTATTAGAGTGGCAAATTTTTTATTTTCTGTTGAGTTTAAAAGTGGGCTAAAAGGGGATGGAAAAAAATCTTGCCTTTTAATGTTTACGCAATTTATACAATTTGGGTTCTGGAACAAAGGGGGCAGTTTCCAGATTGATCGTATATGTGTGTGTCTTTGTGTCTGTACGTGTCTGTCTGAGTGTCTATATGTGTCTGTGTGTATAACTGAAATATATAAGTGCAATAATTTTTTCTGGAAAGGGGACATAATTATTATTAATACAATTATTTATTTAGGTAAATATTTCATTAATATATAAATTTGTATGTGTATAATTTTGTAAGTTATATGGCAAATTTAAATGATTACTTTATTAAAGGGAAGGCCCAGGACAGTGGGCGTGCTCATCATCTATAGAATAAAGTCCAGAGAACTCAGCAGGACGTGTTCTGGCTTGCTTGCTTCTCCAACTCCAACTTCAGCTCCTCAGCATATCCAGCCTCCTGTACTAGCATTACTAAACAGCTTGTAATTCCTCCAAAATGTCATGCTTTCAAGGAACTCCATAATAATATCTGCCTGGCGTTATTTTCCATCTTTTTTTTCTAAGAGAAATGTTCTTTATATTAAGAACAGTTACTCAATTTATTGATGTATATATTTGTGTGATTACTTGATTCAAGCCTGTTTCCCCAAGTAGACTGTGAACTCTGTATTATCAGGGGCCCACTAAATCTGATTTGATCATCACTGCATCCCTGTGGCATTGTGTCTTGTCCCATGGTAGGTATTCACTAATTATCAAATGATCAAAATAATGAACTGTCTTGTTATCTGTCTTTGAGTATGGGACAATGAAAAGCTAGATCTAAGATAACTATGGGAAAGTATAGTTGCCAATTTCTGAGGGATCTGTTTTTAGTTTTTAGTTTTCTACTGTTTAAAATAAATAGGAGAGATGTTACTATTTCGTGAACATTCATTATGTGCAGAGTATTGAACTGTGTTTGTAAAGATGCATGAAGATTTACTCCATCTTTTCCTTTGTGGAAATTGCAATATAAACAATGGCCAGGGTTAAAAACATGAAAAATACACAAGATAAACATAATTTTCCAAAAACGGAATTTATTTTACTACCAAGGCCTAAACCAGTAAGTCTGAGTAACCACTTTCACTAGGCTTTTATTTTATTTTTGTTTGCCGAAGGGCATTTTATGGTGTCTATTTGGAATGTTTCACTCTAAAGACTAACTTGGAAATGTAGTTTTATTTTCACCTCATTTAGGGAGTGAGAAATCCAGAACATGTAGCTATTATGAGAAGGGGAATAAAAAGAAATCCTTATTAAGAGAGCTTCCTAGTATATTTAGTCCTGGTTCCAGATGGGCCTCCTGCCAAGCCAAATCCCCACCATGCATCTCTTGTCCTTCTTACCCTTTACAAGATGGCAAGTTCAATCTCGGTATTCACTGCCACCTTAGTGCTATTTTCTAAACCTATTGTGACTTTTTTGCCTAAATATTTCTTTAGTGAAAATGCAAAGAATGTGGGCAGAACATAGTGAGTAAAGATAAAGAAGACTTTGACCACCTTTCCCCAAGTATGCCCATAATTACAATAGGCAAAATTTGACCACGAATTTACTGATCCTTTCTACTACAGGATAGCATGATTCATTCAACAGCAAATATTTTTGGAGTACCTGTTAAGTACTGGAACTGTTTTAGGGAATGGAGATGTAGCATTGTACAGAAAATAATCCCTGCCTTTTGGATCTTACATTGTGGTACAGGATTTTACTTTCCTCTTCTCTAGACACTAGTCTACTCTAGACACTAGATCAAAACACTGCTGAAAAATTTACTTTTCATGCAAAATCCAGTCCTTTTTGTGTTTTGAAGAAAACTTCTCTAATAGCCTATCAGGCATATGAAGGCCTGTATAGTTTAGTCTGTACTTAACACTTTAACCTTGTATTAGTTTTCTCAAAACAACACAGATGTACTATCTCACAGTCTGTAAATCTGAAATCCAGGTTGACTCAGTTAGTTTCTCTGCTTGGGTTTCACAAGAGGGAAATCAAAGTATTAGTCATGCTAGGCTCTATCTGGAAGCTTTGGAAAGAATCCATTTCAAGTTCATTCCGGTTGTCAGTTGAAATCAGTTTCTTACTGTTGTGGCACCGAGGTGCCCATTTTCTTGCTGGCTGTCAGTCAAGGCTGCTCTTAACTTCTAAAACCACATTGCCTGGCTTGTGGCCCCCTTTGTCTTCAAAATTAACAATGATTGGTTGAGGCCTTCTCATGCATTGACTCTTGCAGTCGTCCCCCTTTTTCTTCATCTGGCCAGAGATAGTCCTCTGCCTTTAAGGGCTCATGTGATTGGATCAGGTTTACCAAGATAACCCCAAATGGGAGAATTTCCGTTTTAAGATCAGTAGCTACTAAGTATTTGCAAAATCCCTTCTGCATGCAGTTTAACATATTCACAGGTTCAGGAGATCAGCACATCCATATTTTGAGGACCTTTATTCTGGCTGTGGCAAACTTCAATTTTGATCATAATCTATCTCCCTTATACTCCCATTCCCTATTATGAACATTTCCTTTCATACCTTCTAAATTCCTATCATGTTAAATAGCTTCTTATGATGACTAAGTGTCTGTTTTTTAAATCCCATGCTCCTCTTTCTTTTAATTTGGATATCTTCTATCTATGCTTCTTTTAGATCTCAGCTAGAAGTACTCTCTTCATGGAGTCAATGGTGCCTTTCCTGGATTTCTCATAGAACTTGGAGCCTTATCTAAGCATATGCATTATAATTATTTTCTAAGTTACCTCTCCTAGTAGGCCAGTGGCTCTAACTTTTAGGAGAGGAAGGTACCTTAATATAGCACTTAGCCTAGTGTCTGATTCAAACTAAGTAGAGTAATAATATGTATTGAATGGATACAGGACTAACCACTGTGTTGTAAGCCACTAGCAGTTTCTTTCTTTTTCTAAATTCCAGTATAATTAACATACAATATTATTAGTTTCAGGTATATAATATAATGATTCAATAGTTTTGTACATTACTCAGTGATCATCACAATAAGTGTGCTCTTAATCCCCTTCACCTATTTCAACCATCCCCCCACCTGCCTCCCCTCTGAACCACCAGTTTGT
Organism: Panthera tigris; assembly: GCF_018350195.1. Lineage (NCBI taxonomy): Eukaryota > Metazoa > Chordata > Mammalia > Carnivora > Felidae > Panthera > Panthera tigris. The sequence continues at coordinate 70,026,348 of NC_056664.1, read as the reverse complement.
TCTCTATATTTATGAGTCTGGGTTTTTGTTGTTTTTTTTTTTTTTTTTTTGGTTTGTTTGTCTCTTTTTTTCCTTGTTCATTTGTTTTGTTACTTAAATTCCAGACATGAGTGAAATCATATGACATTTGTCTTTCTCTGACTTATTTCACTTAGCATTATACTCTCAGATCCATTCACATTGTTGCAAATGGCAAGATTTCATTCTCTTTTAGGGCTGGGTAATATTCTCTTATATCTTCTTTATTCATTCATCTATCAAAGGATACTTGGGTTTCTTTGATAAATGGTATTGTTTTCTTAATTTCTCTTTCTGCTGCTTCATTATTAGTATATAGAAATGCAACAGATTTCTGTACATTGATTTTGTATCCTACAACCTACTAACTTCATTTACCAGTTCTAGTAGATATTTGGTGGAATCTTCAGGGTTTTCTTTATATAGTATCATGTCATCTACAAATAGTGAAAGTTTTACTTCTTCCTTACCAATTTGGATACCTTTTATTTCTTTTTGTTGTCTGACTGCTGTGGCTAGGTGTTCCAGTACTATGTTGAATAAAAGTGTTGAGAGTGGACATTTTTATCTTGTTCTTGATCTTCGGAAAAAAGCTCTCAGTTTTTCACCATTGAGCTTGATGTTATTGGTGGCTTTTTTATTTATGACCTTTATTATGTTGATATATGTTCTCTCTAAACCTACTTTGTTGAGGGTTTGTAACATGAATGGATGTTGTAATTTGTCAAATGCTTTTTCTGCACCTATTGAAATGATCAAATGGTTTTTATACTTTCTCTTATTGATGTAATGTATCATGTTGATTGAATTGTGAATATTGACCCACCCTTGCATCTTAGGAATAAATCCCACTTGATCATGATGAATGATTTTTTATTTGTTATTATTTTTTTGTGAAAGATTTTTAAATGTTTTGTTGGGTTAATGTTTTGTTGAGGATTTTGCATCTATGTTCATCAGAGATATTGGCCTGTAGTTCTCCTTTTTGGTATAGTCTATCTGGTTTTCTTATCAGGGTAATGCTGGTCTCATAAAATGAGTTTGAAGCTTCCCTTCCTCTTCTATTTTTTTCATAATAGTTTTGGGGGAATAGAATTAATTCTTCTTTAAATGTTTGGTAGAATTCATCTGTGAAGCCATCTCGTCCTGGACTTTTGTTTGTTGGGAACTTTTTAATTACTGATTCAATTTCATTGCTACTACTTAGTCTGTTCAAATTTTCTATTTCTTCTTGATGTAGTTTTGGGAAATTATGTATCTAGGAATTTATCCATTTCTTTTAGTTTGTCCAATTTTTGGCATAAATTTTTCATAATTTTCTCTTATAATCCTTTGTATCTTTGTGGTGTTGTTTGTTATTTCTCCTTTCATTTCTGATTTTGTTAATTTGAGTCCTCTCTCTCTCAATGAGTCTGGATAACATTTTATCAATTTGGTTTATCTTTTCAAAGAACCAGCTCCTGGTTTCATTGATCTGTTCTATTGTTTTTTTTAGTTTCTATTTCATTTATTTCTGCTCTAATCTTTATTATTTTCTTCCATCTACTGGTTTTGTATTGTGTTTGTTCTGTTGCTAGCTCCTTTGGGTGTATGGTTAGGTTGTTTATTTGAGATTTCTCTTGCTTCTTGGGGTAGGCCTGCATTGCTATAAACTTCCCTCTTAGAAAAGCTTTTACTGCATCTCAAAGATTTAGGACCGTTGTGTTTTCACTTTCATTTGTCTCCATGTATTTTCTAGTTTCCTCTTTGATTTATTGACTGACCCATTCATTATTTAGAAGCATGTTATTTGACTTCCATGTATTTTTGTAGCTGTTCTCTGTACCTTCTTTTGCTTTCTTCTTTTGAGCCTTGCTGGCTTTCTATAGTATTATACTTGGACTCCTCTCTCTTTGTATTTTGCATATCTATTGCTGGTTTTTGATTTGTGGTTATCATTAGGTTTATATATGACATCTTATGCATATAGCAGTCTAAATTAAGTTGGCGGTTGCTTAAGTTTGAACCCATTTTAAAAGCACTAAAGTTTTATTCCTCTCCCCCCTGCCCACATTTTAGGTATTTGGTGTCACACTTTAATCCTCTTATTTTGTGAATCCCTGGACTAATTTTTTATAGATATAGTTAGTTTTACTGTGTTTGTACTTCCTACTTTTCCTACTTCTGCTTATGGTCTTTCCTTACCATTCAAAGAATCCTCTTTAATATTTCTTGTAAGGCTGGTTTAGGGGTGATGATTTCCTTTAACTTTTGTTTGTATTAGAAACTCTTTATCTCTTCTTCTATCCTGAATGATAGCCTTGCTTGATAGTGTATTCTTGGTTGGAGGCTTTTTTTTTTTTTAAAGCACTTTGAATATATCGTGATATCATGCCACTCCCTTCTGGCCTGCCAAGTTTCTGCCGAAAACAGCCTTATGGGTTTTCCTTGTATGTAACTGTTTTCTTTTCTCTTGCTGCTTTATCATTACCTCTTGCCATTAAATTACTATGTGTCTTGGTGTAGACCTCCTTGAGTTGATATTGTTGGCAGCTTTCTGTGCCTCCTAGATTGGATTTCTGTTTTCTTCCCCAGATCAGAGAAGTTTTCATCTATTATTTCTTAAAATAAATTTTCTGCCTCCTTTTCTCTCTCTTCTCCTTTATGGGTCCCTATCATGCCAATGTTGTTATGATTGATGGTGTTGCTGAATTCCCTATCTATTTTTATTATTTTTTCCTCTCTCCTGTTCAGCTTGATTATTTTCCATTTTCTGTCTTCCAACTTACTGATCTATTTCTTTTTATTCCTCTACTCTGCTATTTATTCCATCTACTATATTTTTAATTTCAGTGATTGAGTTCTTCATCTATGATTGGTTCTTTTTTATATTTTCTATTTCTTGAGCATCTCACTGAATTCCTCCATTCTTTTCTAAAGTTCAGTGTGTAACTTTATGATCATTACTTTAAATTCTCTATTAGGCATATTATCTCCATTTTATTTAGGTCCCTTGATGTGATTTTGTCATGTTCTTTTATCTGGTACATATTCCTCTGTCTCCTCATTTTGTCCCTCTGTATCTGTTTCTTTGTTTTAGGAAAGTCAAATAGGTCTCTTGCTCTTGAAAGTGGTGGCCTTATGAAGAAGAGGTCCTGCAGTGCCCTGTGGTATAATGTCTCCTATTCACCAGAAGCTGGCACTTCAGGGGTGTCTCCAATATGTGTTGCACATGCCCTACTCTTGTGGCTGAGCCATGTTTGCCTTCAGCACAGTCATCTGCAATGGCTCTCTTTGCCTATTGTGGGCAGGGTTTGTTTCCTGTACTGCTAATGGGCCAGTCTGAGGCCACCTTGGGCTTGAGTTGGGTCAGGCCAAGCGTTTGCCAGAACTGTGGTGGCACTGAACTCAGGGAGCTCTTCCTGAGCTGTCCCCTGAGAAGCTTTTGTTGGTGGGCAGGGCCTGCAGTCAGACCATCTCTATTCCCCCATCCCACTGCAAGGTCACAGTAGAACTTGTATGTGTGTTTATCTTCCCCTCTCCCCAGGTCTGGAGTCACTTTGGAGTGGTGCTGACCCTTGTTGGAGCTATTTGCACACTGCCAACCTTGTGATGCTGCTTTGGATGGACTCCAGATGAGGGTGGATTGGAGGGTGCTTGTCCATAGGAGAGCATGGGGTCAGGAGAGAGAAGTGGCACCCAACAATTCTTTTGTCTTTGGAGAAGTCTCCTGAAGATCAGTGCCCCTTCTCGTGGTCTGAAATTAGTAAATAAATATCCTTCCTTTATACCCCAGGCACCTTTCAAACTGCTGCTTCTATGCTGTATCTCATCAGGGTTGCTGTTATGCTGTCATTTTAAGGGTGGGTACTCAGTTTCTGATTGCCCCCTGGATCTCCCAGAGCTGAGCTCCTGATTTTTTAATTTCCCACTATTAAACCCCATGTATATAAAGACTCAAAAAATTAGGCTCCTCTGGTGTTCAAACCCAAATGTGGGAGTTTGTCTTCTCTGTGTAGGTCCCCTATGTTTGGAGTACCTAGTATGGGATCTGCTCATCTCCCTTTACCATACTTGCAGTGTTCCTCCTTCCTGCAGACAGTCTTGCAGATCAGTTTGGTTCCCAATTGTGTGCCTGCCCTTTTTACCATTTTTGACATGGCCTTTTCTCTATGTTTATCTGTGGAGAGTCTGTTCTGCCAGACTTCAGGTCATTTTCTGGGTTATGTACAGTGCTGTGGGTGTTATCTAGGTGTATTTGTGGGATAAGGTGAGCTTAGGGTCCTCCTACTCCACCATCTTTTCCAGAATGCCACCACTATTGTTTTTCTTAATCAGCCATTTAAAGTAAGTGATTTTGTCCTGAGTATTTGTGTTTCTGACGCCTACCACAGTGTCAAACACCTGTAGTGGTTCAAGTTTACTGATAGACCGAGTGCAGCAAAAATAACACTTGCTTTTTCATGGAATAATTAACTAGCAATGTTACTGGATACAGTTATCTGTTAAACATTTTGAATGTTTGTTTAGAATTCATGAATTTAAACTCAACTTATCTAGAGGATTTATAGGCCTATTCTGCCACTTTATTATTCAACTCTATGGATTGGGGTATAACTTTTCTTTCCTTAGAGTTAATAAGTCAATTTCTGTTCATATTTGCTATACTTCCAGTTATTTTTTCAAATTTGCATCCTAATTTTCTTACAAAGAGGATTTTAGTTGGCTGACTAGTTTTATTTACTTTAAAGTGTCAAGCAATGTATTGTGGATCCATTCAATTATAGAATTCTTTTCAACCAAATTGCTCACATCTCATGAATATAATTTTTCGTTGTTGGATTACTCAGTTGGTTTATAGAATAAGTATTGTGTCATTCTACTTGAACTTAACTAATATTTCTTTATGTTTCAGGTAACATATTAAATATAATTCTTAAAAGTCAGATGATTCTGTATTGCCTCTGAGTGACTAAGAAATATAAACTTTGCATAAACCAATATTTATTGTGTCTGTATTGTATCTATTTTGTGCAAATTGGAGAGTCATATATTATGAAGATTATGTGAACTGTAGATTAACAAAATTATATACAGGTTTCCCCCCACTATCCAAAAGTTCACTTCATTCCACTCTGCTCTTATGAAAGACCTACATTGGTACCTATTTTTCACTAACTGAAAGAAATCTGAAGAGTATTTTCATGTTTATGAAGTAGTAATTACTTTACCTTATACCCTTTTGGCTTATAAGTTTTCATAGGAATGGTCTACTTCTGGATAGTGGAAGAAACTTATACTTAAATAGCATACCTCATTTACTAACTATATAGGATAACAGAGTTTACTATTTGTATTTTTTAAAAAAGTAGTATCTTTGTGTCATCTTAATGGCTTTTCCTATTCATCCAAAATTCTTTTTTCAGTTTATCCAGATTTAGCAAAAAGAGATTGGTTGTACTCTGAATACAGACTAAAGGTCTTTAGAGATCACTTAGTCGCTTCATGTTTGGCCATTATATACTCATTGTTTCAGGAAAGGCATACAAGAGCAGAAAGATAAGGGGAAAAAGTACCTTTCAGACTGTTTCACTAGCCAGTAGAAATGGAAATAATATAAAGAGTAAACATTAGGAAGAAAGCATCATGAATAAGAGCAGAGCAATAATTCTCTTTGTACAGAAGGGGGAAAGCATCAGGAGGCACAAATTTTGGTGGCCCTGAGGGGGATTTTCTGTGCTCTGCGACTTGGGCTAAGTCCCAAAGAAGGCTGAATTGCAGCTTGGATTTGAGGTTGCTGATAGTAATGGATACCTGATCTCCATTTGTATGGGTAGAGCTCTCAGAAGCTATGAGACATCAACAAGCAAAGGCCTGTATCATGAAGCCGCCCAGAATTCCATTGATCCAGTGTGGCCTGGCAACATAGCAATGATTCCACTCTAGCCTTGAAGGGCATAGAAGTGGCCAGCAGCCTGTATACTAGAGATAGTCTCATGAATGTGAACACGTGAGGTCTTACAGCAAGCTAGGAAGACTTGTAAACAGGGACATACATTTTGAAAAGAGTGCGTGTAATTAAAGACAATTTTTGGTCACTTTACATCAAGATTCTGATGTATCTTACTATCTACTAAATGTTTGTGTTTCTCCTATGTTCATGTTCTGAAGCCTATATCCCCATGTGATGGCGTTTGGAAGTGGGGCCTTTGGGAGATGGTTAGGTCTTGATGGCAGGGCCCTCATGAGTAGGATGAGTGCCCTTATAAAAAATACTCAAGAGAGCTCCCACACCCCTTCTATTATGTCAAAAGACAGCCATGTATAAATCACAAAGCAGGTTTTCACCAGACATAAAATCTTCTGGAGCCTTGACCTTGGACTTTCCTGCCTTCAGAACTGTGAGAAATAAAGTTCTGTTACTTACATCCACCCACTCCAAGGTATTGTGTCATAGCAGCCCAAATGGACTAAAACATGGCCCCATATCACGTTCTCCCCCAAATCATACACACACACACACATACATACACACAACACACACACACTCCATGACTTGATCTATGTAAGACTTTTGAAGTTTAGGTGCAACCTAGGGGGAATATAATATGAATATTAATATGAATATAATATAAATATAATTAGACTAAATTTCCATGAATCCAGTGAAATAGAAATTAAATTGACTTACAGGAGACAAATATATAAAATCTATTTCTTAAACACATACATCTGAGGACTTTGATTCTTACCCATGGCGTTAAATTTTTTTCAATGTGATATAAATGTATTATGTAACTTGCCAATGTTGTGCAACAAAGAAGTCAAAGATCCAGGTAAAAACCTAAATTTCTAACTTTTACTTTAAAGCATTTTCCATGACACATCATAGACGCAATTTCTAAAGCTAGTTTTTACTTTTAATACAGCCGCCAAACACATCTTGGGGGACTTTATATGTTTCTAGCATTGTGTTCATGAAAATTTTTAATCTCAGTTTACTTATATAACACCACATAGCAAATCTACTGAGCAGCCCATATTAGGGTATGGTCAAATTTAATATTTACTCTTCTAGGTATAATCAAAGAGTAAGGTGAGTACTTAACTTCAATAAAGCTTCTAATTATGTACATTTATTTCACAAGTATAGGTAACTGTTTAGTTTTTTCCTTTCATTTGTAGTTTGTGGTTTGCTTTCTCATTTTTCAGGATTATTTGTTGGTCTGTAGAACATACGTGGCCACCAATGAATTTAATGGGGGTGTGTGTCTTGTTTTATGATCTACCTGGGTTTTTGTTGTGTAGGGAAAATGTAGTTCCAAATAACTGCTGCAGTGGAGAGGTCCCTGCTTCCAAAGATCTGTGTCCTGCTATAACCTTTCTACAATGTTTCCGGAAAGTTAAAATGGAACATATTACCATGTGCTGCAGGTCTGGAATAATTATATTGGTTTTAGATTGTTTTGATAACTTGACAAAGGCAGAATGTTAAAAAACATACACTGTTTTCATTTCCATTCAAACACCCTGTCCAGTAAGGTTCTTCCTACATTTAAATTCTTACCTGAAAGGATTGTATTTTGATGTATCTATCAATAGAGAAGAGTAATTCCACAGAGATCATAGCAGCAAAATAAAAGCCCAAAGCTTCTCAGGATAGCTATGGTGAAACTGTGACTAGAATTCCCAAGGGAGTTTAAAAGCGATAACTTGTGCCTACCCATCCGGCATTCAGTCTGTATTCTTTTAAACTCCCAAGGCCCATTTCCTTAGCTCGTACTCCTACATTCCTCTCTTCTAACATATAGTTCTTTTGATATCTGACAAAATCAACAGTACAGTGTTACGGGCTCTCTCCACACTAGCTTCATACAAAGGCAAAATTGATCAAATGCTGTGTGCTGTACCTTCTGAAGAAGTGAATTTAGCAGCCGCTTGTCTTCCTGTTGGTGTTATTTTTCCAGTCAAGAGGCAACTTTGATCAGTCAGGAGGCTCCTTCAATGTGCTTAGCTCTGTTGTGAGTGAGCAGGTGTAAGGGGAAGATTTAAGAAGTCAGAGGTCTGGGGTGCCTCTGTTGGTTAAGCGTCCAATTTTGGCTCAGGTAATGACCTCACGGCTCGTGGGTTTGAGCCCCGTGTGGGGCTCTGTGCTGACAGCTTGGATCCTGGAGCCTGCTTTAGATTCTGTGTCTCCCTCTTTCTTTCTCTGTCTCTCTGCTCCTTCCCTGCTCATGCTCTGCCTCTGTCTCCCTCTCTCTCAGTCTGTCTGTCTCAAGAATAAATAAACATTAAAAAAAGAAGAAGAAGAAGTGAGAGGTCTGATCCTATATTCCTATGACATTTCCAGTGTCCTTGTAGTAACAATACAATCACACTTACAAGTACTGTCATCTTGGACACTGTTGACCAGCCATGAGCTCTGCACATTTAAAAAGAATTAAAATCAATCTATATGTTTGTAAATATTAAAAGAAATGTGTCGGAACCTCCTTCCACTTTCTCAAAACATTATCTTTTGGGTTAGTATTATGGTTATATATTATCCAAAGAAATGGATCAGCAGTATCTTGCCTTTCTTTGTCTTACCACTATGTGAGAAGTGATATGAAAATGTAAACTATTAGTATTTTTGTATTCTTATTGCTAATAACTGTAATTGACTTCATGCTTGAACCTGTTTTGTGGCTTCACATTGATTAGAACAAAATCTATCTTTCTTACAGTAGCCTACATGTCTTTTTACATGATCTGGTCTTTGCCTCCTTCTGAAACTGCCCATTGGGCCACTATGCTTCAACTGTTCTCCCCTTTTAGGTTCTTAAACATGCCAAATTGTTTCCATGCTTAGTGCCTTTGTAGCTGCCTGTTCTTCTGCCTGGAAAAATTGACTAGTTATTCCTACATCCTTTCCAAAGATGGATCTGTCTCTTTTTTCAAATCTTAACCTACAGACAGTAGCTGCACCAGTGGTAAGAGTAGCATAACATATAGACGTGTAGAATCACTATATTGTACATCTGAAATGAATGTAGCATTGTGTGTCAACTATACTTCAATAAGCACATACCCACATGCACACACACACACACACGATCTCAGGCAAAATATCTCATGAGACCAACCTTCACCAGACTATTCAAATTAGGACCCTCATTATTCTCTAATACAGCTAACTCTTTTATAGTGATAATCTAGTATATAATTGTGCTAGCCACTTGATCCCCTGTGTGTTCTAGTATCCTCCTGAACCCAAAATCCTCGGGAAAGCTGGGACTTGATTTTATGCTGCAGGTGACTCGGTGCCTTACATAGTGTCTAGTACATTGTTGGTTTCTAATATTTGTTGAATGACCAAAAATGAATTAATAAGAAGAGAGAGGAAAAAAAAAGAAAAATGACAGAAAAAAAGAAAGAAAAAGAAAGAAAGAAAGAAAGAAAGAAAGAAAGAAAGAAAGAGGGGAAAAAACAAACCCTGCTTCTTTTTCACGGTATGGCATAAAAGAGAAATCAGGAAGGAGAGGTTTTCTACTCTCTGAGGCAGGTTGTCCTTTCTATATTGGTATCTCCAGCACTGTGCCTGGCATTTAGTGAGAGCTCAAAAAAGATGGGTGGAAATTAGGAATAAGTAAATGAATAAATGAACAACTATGCTGCTTTTTAGTCTCTGTCTAAAAGAAATACAATCCAAAAAATATCAGCACCTTTCAAGAAGAGGGAGAGGGGCACCTGGGTGGCTTAGTCAGTTGGGCATCCAACTTTGGCTCAGGTCATGATCTCCCAGCTTATGAATTCAAGCCCTGCATTAGACTCTATGCTGACAGCTCGGAGCCTAGAGCCTGCTTCTGATTCTGTGTCTCCCTCTCTCTCTGCCCCTCCCTCATCCATGCTCTGTCTGTATGTCTGTCTCTCTCTCTCAAAAATAAATAAACATTAAAAGAATATTTAAAGAAAGAAGAAGAAGAAACCCTGGAAATGCACAGCATTGTTGGAAGCTTTAGTGCCTATGAAAAACAGGCAAAGCTGTAGTATATGTCTTTGTGACTTTGGGGGCTGTTTCCACCCAAAGTTAGATTTTCATTTTTGATTTAATCTCTGTGTATAAGCCTATCATGATTATGCCAAGATAGAGATATATACATTTAAATTGCACTTTTTGAAAAAAATGTAAAACTTTTGGAACAATTTTTTTAGTCAATTTGAGAGCAATTTCAGCTTTGTATATCTCTAAATAACATTAAAAATGTGGAAACAATAAAAAAGGATTGGAAAAAAATTACTGAGATTGTATTTGAAATGTTAGCCTTGGTTCTTAACTTGGTCTCTAGATACTAGCTCAACATGGAAAACTAACTGGCATTTAGACAAAACATCCTGAAGTTCTTTTGGTCCCCAGGGTTGCTGTTTCTTCCAGCTGCATAGTATTACTAGCAGCATATAAATTGGTGTTGGTTTGTGAGAGAATTACTTGAGTTGTTTTGCTTTTTGAATTAGTAAAAGGAACTTTTTAAATATGAGTAAAGTAACTTCTAAGACATACCTTGCAGACAGCCTGACGTTAGAAATGCTCTTAGCACAGATAAACAGCCCTGGTTACTTTGTGGGGGTTCTTACTTGTCCCTTAGCTTAGCGCTCTTCTCTTGCTACCCAGAGACTGAGAGAAATCTCATCCTTTGATATCCCAGTGGCTTGAAAATTCCACTCCTCACATTATTAGTATGTTCAAGTTCACACCGGTACTAGTAGGGTAGGTGGAGAGCGCAAAAATTATGTCTGCCAGCATCTCTGTCTCTGGGGAGTTTCAACTGTCCCCCACCCCTCCACAAGATGATTTTAGATTAGTAAATGAATCTCCTTAACAAATAGTCTAGGCACTTTTCAAACTGCTGCTTCTTCATTGATTCTTGGACAAGTGAGGTGCACAAGATTCCTTTGAAAGAGGAATGTCAGTTTTCTATAACATGTTGGATTACTCCGACATCAGCCCCATTAGTTTTTCAAACCACACTTTTTAGGGGTTCACCTGTCTGGTACAGATCCCAGGGTGTGGGATATCCAGTGTGGGGCACCAACTTCTTGCACCGTCTTGGTGAAATCCCTCACTATTGTGTATCAGGGGTAGGTTTTTTTTTTTGTTTTTTGTTTTTGTTTTTGTTTTTGTTTTTGTGATACTGGTGCTGGCTCTCCTATCCCATCTCTATGTGGTTTTTATCCTTTATTGTGGAGAAGCAGTTCATCTAGTTTTCAGATCTTTTTCAAAGGGAATTATTCATATGTAGCGGTATATTTGGTGTGTCTGTGGGAGGAGGTGATTTCAGGATTTTCATAGGCTGCCCTCTTGCAGAAGTCCAGAGTGTTAGTATTTTAAATCCTACAATAAACCACAGCAATATTTCCCAATCACCTTATAAACCCTGACAAACTTTTATACTCAGGTCCTCCACAGTCTAGTCCTCCATTGTCAAATCAAGTTATCTTTTTTCTCACATGTCTAAGAAAATACATACTTTCATGTAGGACTATATATTTTAGCAAGAGGAGCCTTACCTAGAAGACCGAGCTCTATATTATTGAAACTTCAGTCCACTATGGTCAGCAAGAATGTATACCAGTGGTAAACCAAAGCAGTGCATTATGAACAGTTCTGTGAAAAGGATGGGGGTGGAAAGGCTTGTATGGGGTAGAGTTATTGCCAAATCAGGGAAGTTCTTTGTTTCTTTTATAAAGAGAATGGTTCTGGTGTTGCTAGCACTGAGAAAAGTCAGAAAGGACGCATGGAGACAGCCAGTTAAGTGTCTCCAGAAAAAGACTGCAGAAAGAGATAGAAATTGTGCACAATTGGTAAATAACTGTGGCTGTTAAAAGAAAGATTCTACATAATAGCAAACTTAATTCAACTGAAAACTTCATTCACCTGCAGTTAGTCACAAATGATTTGGATAAAAGGAGTGACCATTTCAAAAGAAGATAGCTTATGGCAAGAAAAAGGTTGGATGTGGGAAGATCAGTTGAACAGGAGAATCTAGCCCTGTTTGAATAAAGCAGGCTAACAATTGGTGGTCCTCTACCAAATGTCACCCAACACTGGTTTGTTTAGTTAGCACAGGTTTCAAAAACTTGAATGTAAATGCTTTAGTGTGGCATTAATACTTCCAGCTTATTATGTCACTTTCTATTATCTAATATTCATCCCATTTATATACTTACGATACCTGCATGGCTCCTGTGTGCATTTGAACTCATGACATAGGTATTTTTATATGTTTCATGAGAGGAAGAGTGAGATGCTTATATCAAAGCATCATTTAAAAAAAGCATCATTGATATGCTTTGTAGTGTGTTCTATGTAATTATGTTTAACTCATCCTATTAATATTGAACAGTGTATATATAGTTCCTATTCCACAGGCATATTAAATACATGCTTCTGCTATTTTATAAAGTCTCCAGTTAAAAACTCTTCCAGATATAGATTGTTAAATAGATTGATGATAGAGTATACCTTAATGATCATTGCAGTTGAGATGCTTTCAAATAATCCTCAATCACAAATTGCCATCTGAACTATGATTTGTGAAGGCTTAATTATACTGCAAATAATAACACCTGTGGTTCTTCTTTTCTCCATTCCACCCCTCCCCCATTCTTTTTGGAGTCCAGATTTTGCCTTGATTGTGGTAAGTGTGTTTTCTAATTTTCATCAGAACTGAAGTCATTTCTCCCTAACCCTAGTGAACACCCTATCCTTCTGAACAGGGTGAGCATCCTTTCCCCCAAGGAATGATTTATTCAGGGACTTACAAGTTATTCCAATTTTTTGTTCATTAATTATGTCATGAGTCACTGAACATTTCTTTGTGAAATGCTTCCTGGATATATACATACACAAACATATCCACAAAGATATATACATATATGAATACATAAACCCATATGCATAAATACACATTCGCATGTATATGTGTATGTGTATGTGTGTTTATGTTTTGCCCTCCGTAAACACCTTTCATAGAAAAAGGTAACTGATAAGAGTCTACCTTCCAGGTGATTTATCTAGTCAACTCTCACCACAATTCTATCAGTTTGGTATTTTAACTTTTTAAAATAATTTTTATAATTGAGGAACTTCAGGTAGTAACAGGTTCAGTATTTTCCCAGGACACCTAAGTAGTGAATAGCAGAGCCAGGAGTAAATGTCTAAGTCTATTACATTTCTATTTCATCATGCTATTTCATGTTGATCTCTGCAACACAGGTTAAGGTAGATCAGATTTTACTTCTCTTTACGTTACACTAGAAAAACAGAAAGTACTCCACTTGATTATATTGTGTGTATTTTTTACTATCTCAACAAAGAAATAAAAACTCTTCTAATGTTTTATTTCGTCGTTAAGGCAAACAGAAGAGTAGCAACATGTTTTGAATGATTTTTGCTTAGTTTTATTAGGTAATGAAATTATAATCCATATCTGAAAAAGAAGAGAAATGACCTTACATTGAGATGTGCAACAAAAGTAATGTAGAGTAGCAGATCCCTGTCATATCTCTGAGACTTGTCTTGTCAATCATTAGCTGTCAAGAGTGTTCATCCTGTCATTTTGATTAAAAGTAACAAAACTTGTTTGATGGAAATACTTTCTTTCTCTTGAAGAAAAATCATATGAGGTTATCTTCTCTCTCCCTGTAAACAAGGGAAAAATACTTGTCATCATTTATCTTGGCAAAGTGTTGAAATATATTAATTGAAAATAACCAAGGGCAGAGGTGGTTTTTTTAACGTTTATGAATTTTGCATGGAGGAGAGAGTCTCCACGGAGTTAGTCTGCTGGATATTCTTTTGGAGACTTGATTTCTGAAATCCAAAACAGAAGTAAAATTGGCATTAATTTACATTTGCTTATTTTTCAAATCAAATATGTTAAAAATTCACAATATTTATGTCCTAGTTCTGTTGATTGATATACATGGAATACATCGATTAGGTAAATGTTTGTTGTAAAGTAATTTAATTACATAATGACTTTGTTCCTTATCTTTTATGCCAAGAGAGAAAAGAGAAGAGCAGAGTACACTGTCAGGCATAGGAGCATAATCTTTCCTCTATTTTGCACTGGAAAAGAATAGATTTCCACGATGGTCGCTGTAAGTAACTTCAATCTGTAACTTTGTGTCATGTATAGACAAGGTTATAGGTTTATGTTTCCAGCAATTCACTTTAAAAATTTTCCCATTCCACGGAGTGCCGGGGTGGCTCAGTCGATTAAGCATCTGACTCAGCTCAGGTCCTGATCTGAGCTTGAGCCCCGTGTTTGTGAGCTTGAGCCCAGTGTTGGGCTCTGTTCGGATTCTGTGTCTCCCTCTCTCTGCTTCTCTCTCTCTCTCAAAAATAAATTAACATTAAATTTTTTTTAATTTCCCCATTACAAAACACCAACAGGTTGAAAAAATACAACATACAACTTTTAAATTATAAATTTGTGCCTAAAAGAAAGGAAGAAAACCCTTAATAAAAAAGAAGTGGGCAACTACAAAATAGTTTAAAAATCACAAGCGGAACACTGGGGTGTCTTGAGGACATTTGGCTATACCAGGACCTTAGATCTTTGGGTCTTAAGGTCTTTGAAGAGTACATGAGAAAAAACAAATAACCTTTGGCCCCAGCAGAAGAGGGGAAGGGGACCTGTAATGATGTTTACATCAAAAATCTACAACTTAGTGAAACTGAAAAAGACATTCGCCAAATAACAAAGGGACATAACATTGGAACTGGTCTTTGCTGGACTTGGCTCCAAGGAGGAAAGCAAAACTTTGTCCCATTTGACCCAGAAAATCTCACTCTAAGAAATACAGTCAGAGTGGCCCTACTTCCATAAAGCTGTTATGCCTGGCAAAAGCTAACTCATATCCCCCTTGAAGAAATCTCTACTCAGCTCAGACCGCTCTTGGTTCTCATACTTTAAGGTCATAAACATATCAGTTTTATACTTCAAATCACAAAAAGATGAGAAAATAGTCCACCATTAGCAAGAGTTAATAGAAACAATAAATAGCATAGCTGGAAAAAGCATGATTTAAATAATTGGGATGTATCAAATTTAAAATATAAAATATTATTAAAACATTTAAACAAATAAAAAGGAATTGAAAATATGGTCAAGGAGGGCGAGACTAACAAAATTTATCTGGAATTTATTTTAGAGAACTAAATATATTGTTCAGAAATAAAAATAATGCAAATTAAAAGCTCAGTGGAATTAGTAAGCAGAAAATTAGATACAAGTTAAGAGAAAGCTAGTGAACTGGATCTTATATATGAAGAAATTCTCTAGAAACAGGGAAGAAATACAAAGTGGATTAATGTAGAAAAAAGGTTAGTAGACAGAGTGGGCAGAATATAAGAGCCAATGCTATGTCTTATTATTTACAGGAGTAGAAATGGAAAAAGCTAGTGGTTAAATATATAAATGAGTATTATCCAGAATTGATAGAAGACACAGAATACCCAGATTCAAGAAACATAATAAAACCTACAGTGAGATAAATTTAAAATAATGGACCTATAGAAACATGTTTATGTATATCAAAATCAAAGAGATGTTTCATGCAAGTATTTAAGAAGAGAAAGAAAAATCAAATCATCTACAAAGGAACAATAAGTGGAATGACATCTGATTTTAACAGTAAAATATGTCACAATAAGAGGAATAATGTGATCAAAGTACTGAGAATAAAAATAACTTAGTCTTAATCCTATACCTAATTGAACTTTTAATAAAGAAAAATTTCAACTTTTAATGGTTGTGGGCTGTGCTTCTGGGCTCCCAGGGAAACTACACTTTTACTTTTGCCAAGGTCAGAATGACTTAACCAAACTTCAAAGCATGGGCTGTATTTCTGCCCGGAGCATACACTTTACATCTATTTCATTAGCAAATAACCTAACAGAAACATTTCAAACTAAAGATAAGAGTAAAAACCTCCTAAAGTCTCATACCTCTGAAGCCTGCAACCTTGTACATACCAAAAGCATAAGATGAAGTTTGTAATTTTCTGGAATGTCTTCTGTCATGATGATTTGTAATTCTTGATGTAACAGAAAACATATATAACCCTCTATTAAGCCTTCCTTCTCTGGAGCTGTCTCTTCTTTGTGAAGATTATGTATCTGGAGCAGCTGTTCCACCTCTGTTCCACACCTTTGAACTGTTCTACCTCAAGTTCAAATGAAACTCTTGTCCTTTCTCTTTAAAATTTCAAAAAAGGTTTGTTCATTTTGCACCAACAGTTTCACTTAATAAGAAAGAAATAAATATATTTTCATAAAAATGTGAAGAGAGTTTGTTTCTACTAGACTCTTCCTTGCTGAAGGATATTTCAAGATTGTACTTCAGGGAAAAGACAAATCCAAAAGTTAGCACTGAGAGCAAGGAGTGGTAAACCAAAAAATGGATACACTTGTGGTTATTTCTAACTAAATATTTTTGTATAAAAATAGTATTTTTGAATAACCTAGGGGATAAAAGCTAGAGAACTAAATTATTTGAATAGTAAGGCAAATTTTGAATTAAAGCCCTTGTATTGCCAAGAAGAAAATTGAGATTTTCATTAACTTTGAGCTTTAAGTAAAATATGTACATATTAAATGTCAAGAAATTGCTCAAAGAAAAGAAGTAACATGTAGTATTTCTATTATAGCAGTAAAAAAGAAGAGTTGTAAAAGAATTTTAAAATCCAAAATCAACTAAGCATAAAAAGGGAGCATATATAGAAAGAAAATATTAAAGTCAGCAGGAATATAAACCACTTATAAGCTTAAATGTACCTAATATAGTCTCGAAATATAGAAAGTAAAAATTGACTGAACCATTGTGTTGATAAACCCACCAAAGGTAAAAGGTTTTTAAAAGAAAGTTCTCAGTACCTGATAGATTAATAAGGTAATAATAAATAAAGATATAATAGATTTGTACTTTGTGTTTTTTGCTTTGTCCTCCAATAATAACTTATCGGGAGGTAAATTATTCCTTCTTATTAGGGAAAACTTCCTTCAGTCTCTACCCAAATTGCACTTCCTCAAATTTCTAGTCTTCTTTCCCTATTCCCATCATTCTTTATTCTCTATCCTAGGATAATTTGTTTTCATAGCTTTTTTATTAAATGACCATATGCCTGTATTTATTTGTATATGCACTTTCCCCTTTACTCCTTATGTCCCACATGCCTATAACACAGCCTGGTACATTTTAGGTATTTAATAAATATTTGTTGAATAAACAGACTTGAGGGCTTGGCAATGTTGTTCCCTTTGTGGATGAGCTCTTCCCTTCCTCTTCCTTTTCCTGGCAAACACCTACTTGTCTTTTTAGCATTTGGTTTTCAGATTCCTAAAAAAATCTTTTCTTGCTTCTCCAGCCTATGTTAGATCCCTGTGTTTTATGCTTCTATAGCACTTTATAATTCCTTTTGTAAATTCACTCAATCAATCATTCAACAATTATTTGAGTGCCTAGTTCTAATCCCTGTTTTAGACCCTAAGGATGCAGTAGTGAACACAACAGACATGATCTCAATTCTTGTGAAGTTTGTATCTAGTATAGTGGGATTGGAGGGCAGACAAGAAGTAAACAAGTACATAGTACTTCATACAATTAAACTCAGTGTGAGGAAACATGAACCAGGATTAGGGAGATGAGAGAGCCAAGAAAATACTAGATGGGGCTCCTTTATATGGAGGTCCAGGTAAGTCCTCATGCATTAGATGTTTTAGAGGAGAATCTATAAGTAAATGAGGGGTTGGCCCTGAGCTGAGCATAACTGGGAAAAGCGATCAGGTCAGAGGAAACAGCAAGTGTGAACACCTTGAAGCAATAATGTTCTGAAAGTTTTCTCGGAACAGCAAGGTGCCCAGTGTGGCTGGAGCAGAGCGAACAAGGGAAGGGGTAGTAAGGGAGAAGTCAGAGACTTTTTTGGGATTTCTTTTGACGAGTGATGTCATTTTAGTTTATACAGTTGTCACACAGATTGGTGGGGGGAAGGGGCAGATGGTCATAGGAACACAGGATTCTGAAGGTGTAGTCTCAAGAACAGCCACAAGGTGATGCTGGGCTGCCCAGGCAGCTCTGGGATGTTCTGGGCTGGGAGCTGGGAGTCATAGTGATTCTAGGGGGCTCCCTCCTCACAGGGCAGATGGGGTCGGAAACCCCCTTCCCAGAGGGGTTTCTCTGCAGTCCAAGGATCCTGGACCCCGGGTCCAGGGTGTGTCCTCGGTGGTGCCCATCTGTTCCGGGTGCAGGTCCGTGGTCACAGCCCAGGGACTGTGTACAGCCCAGCCAACTCAGCAGAAGGTCACCTCACTCCTTTCTGTGCTGCTGCAGGGTTAGAGCAGGGAGGCCCCAAGCAGTCAGGTCACCACGTAAAAGCTGTATAGCTGGACATTGTAACTGAGGCTGCTGAGGGCGATCTCTGCCACCTCCTGGAAGATCACGTGGATGTTTTTTGTGGAGCTGAACTGAGCACTCAAGGTAGGCCACTGCTCTTAGCTAAAGATTGAATGAGGCTAAAACTTGCTACTTTAAAGACTTTGGCTTTTCCAAAAGAAAGCTGGAGTAGCCATACTTATATCAGACAAACTAGACTTTAAATTAAAGGCTGTAACAAGAGATGAAGAAGGGCATTATATAATAATTACAGGGTCTATCCATCAGGAAGAGCTAACAATTATAAATGTCTATGCACCGAATACCGGAGCCCCCAGATATATAGAACAATTACTCATAAACATAAGCAACCTTATTGATAAGAATGTGGTCATTGCAGGGGACTTTAACACCCCACTTACAGAAATGGATAGATCATCTAGACACACAGTCAATAAAGAAACAAGGGCCCTGAATGATACATTGGATCAGATGGACTTGACAGATATATTTAGAACTCTGCATCCCAAAGCAACAGAATATACTTTCTTCTCGAGTGCACATGGAACATTCTCCAAGATAGATCACATACTGGGTCACAAAACAGCCCTTCATAAGTTTACAAGAATTGAAATTATACCATGCATACTTTCAGACCACAATGCTATGAAGCTTGAAATCAACCACAGGAAAAAGTCTGGAAAACCTCCAAAAGCATGGAGGTTAAAGAACACCCTACTAACAAATGAGTGGGTCAACCAGGCAATTAGAGAAGAAATTAAAAAATATATGGAAACAAACGAAAATGAAAATACAACAATCCAAACGCTTTGGGACGCAGCGAAGGCAGTCCTGAGAGGAAAATACATTGCAGTCTAGGCCTATCTCAAGAAACAAGAAAAATCCCAAATACAAAATCTAACAGCACACCTAAAGGAAATAGAAGCAGAACAGCAAAGGCAGCCTAAACCCAGCAGAAGAAGAGAAATAATAAAGATCAGAGCAGAAATAAACAATATAGAATCTAAAAAAACTGTAGAGCAGATCAACGAAACCAAGAGTTGGTTTTTTGAAAAAATAAACAAAATTGACAAACCTCTAGCCAGGCTTCTCAAAAAGAAAAGGGAGATGACCCAAATAGATAAAATCATGAATGAAAATGGAATTATTACAACCAATCCCTCAGAGATACAAACAATTATCAGGGAATACTATGAAAAATTATATGCCAACAAATTGGACAACCTGGAAGAAATGAACAAATTCCTAAACACCCACACTCTTCCAAAACTCAATCAGGAGGAAATAGAAAGCTTGAACAGACCCATAACCAGCGAAGAAATTGAATCGGTTATCAAAAATCTCCCAACAAATAAGAGTCCAGGACCAGATGGCTTCCCAGGGGAGTTCTACCAGACGTTTAAAGCAGAGATAATACCTATCCTTCTCAAGCTATTCCAAGAAATAGAAAGGGAAGGAAAACTTCCAGACTCATTCTATGAAGCCAGTATTACTTTGATTCCTAAACCAGAGACCCAGTAAAAAAAGAGAACTACAGGCCAATATCTCTGATAAATATGGATGCAAAAATTCTCAATAAGATACTAGCAAATCGAATTCAACAGCATATAAAAAGAATTATTCACCATGATCAAGTGGGATTCATTCCTGGGATGCAGGGCTGGTTCAACATTCGCAAATCAATCAACGTGATACATCACATTAACAAAAAAAAAAAGAACCATATGATCCTGTCAATCGATGCAGAAAAGGCCTTTGACAAAATCCAGCACCCTATCTTAATAAAAACCCTCGAGAAAGTCGGGATAGAAGGAACATACTTAAAGATCATAAAAGCCATTTATGAAAAGCCCACAGCTAACATCATCCTCAACGGGGAAAAACTGAGAGCTTTTTCCCTGAGATCAGGAACACGACAGGGATGCCCACTCTCACCGCTGTTGTTTAACATAGTGCTGGAAGTTCTAGCATCAGCAATCAGACAACAAAAGGAAATCAAAGGCATCAAAATTGGCAAAGATGAAGTCAAGCTTTCGCTTTTTGCAGATGACATGATATTATACATGGAAAATCCGATAGACTCCACCAAAAGTCTGCTAGAACTGATACATGAATTCAGCAAAGTTGCAGGATACAAAATCAACGTGCAGAAATCAGTTGCATTCTTATACACTAACAATGAAGCAACAGAAAGACAAATGAAGAAACTGATCCCATTCACAATTGCACCAAGAAGCATAAAATACCTAGGAATAAATCTAACCAACGATGTAAAAGATCTGTATGCTGAAAACTATAGAAAGCTTATGCAGGTAATTGAAGAAGATATAAAGAAATGGAAAGACATTCCCTGCTCATGGATTGGAAAAATAAATATTGTCAAAATGTCAATACTACCCAAAGCTATCTACACATTCAATGCAATCCCAATCAAAATTGCACCAACATTCTTCTCGAAACTAGAACAAGCAATCCTAAAATTCATATGGAACCACAAAAGGCCCCGAATAGCCAAAGTAATTTTGAAGAAGAAGACCAAAGCAGGAGGCATCACAATCCCAGACTTTAGCCTCTACTACAAAGCTGTCATCAACAAGACAGCATGGTATTGGCATAAAAACAGACACACAGACCAATGGAATAGAATAGAAACCCCAGAACTAGACCCACAAACGTATGGCCAACTCATCTTTGACAAAGCAGGAAAGAACATCCAATGGAAAAAAGACAGTCTCTTTAACAAATGGTGCTGGGAGAACTGGACAGCAACATGCAGAAGGTTGAAACTAGACCACTTTCTCACACCATTCACAAAAATAAACTCAAAATGGATAAAGGACCTGAATGTGAGACAGGAAACCATCAAAACCTTAGAGGAGAAAGCAGGAAAAGACCTCTCTGACCTCAGCCGTAGCAATCTCTTACTCGGCACATCCCCAAAAGCAAGGGAATTAAAAGCAAAAATGAACTACTTGGACCTTATGAAGATAAAAAGCTTCTGCACACCAAAGGAAACAACCAACAAAACTAAAAGGCAACCAACGGAATGGGAAAAGATATTTGCAAATGACATATCGGACAAAGGGCTAGTATCCAAAATCTATAAAGAGCTCATCAAACTCCACACCCGAAAAACAAATAACCCAGTGAAGAAATGGGCAGAAAACATGAATAGACACTTCTCTAAAGAAGACATCCGGATGGCCAACAGGCACATGAAAAGATGCAAAACGTCGCTCCTTATCAGGGAAATACAAATCAAAACCACACTCAGATATCACCTCACGCCAGTCAGAGTGGCCAAAATGAACAAATCAGGAGACTATAGATGCTGGAGAGGATGTGGAGAAACGGGAACCCTCTTGCACTGTTGGTGGGAATGCAAATTGGTGCAGCCGCTCTGGAAAGCAGTGTGGAGGTTCCTCAGAAAATTAAAAATAGACCTACCCTATGACCCAGAAATAGCACTGCTAGGAATTTATCCAAGGGATACAGGAGTACTGATGCATAGGGGCACTTGTACCCCAATGTTTATAGCGGCACTCTCAACAATAGCCAAATTATGGAAAGAGCCTAAATGTCCATCAACTGATGAATGGATAAAGAAATTGTGGTTTATATACACAATGGAATACTACATGGCAATGATAAAGAATGAAATATGGCCTTTTGTAGCAACGTGGATGGAACTGGAGAGTGTGATGCTAAGTGAAATAAGCCATACAGAGAAAGACAGATACCATATGGTTTCACTCTTATGTGGATCCTGAGAAACGTAACAGAAACCCATGGGGGAGGGGAAGGGAAAAAAAAAAAGAGGTTAGAGTGGGAGAGAGCCAAAGCATAAGAGACTGTTAAAAACTGAGAACAAACTGAGGGTTGATGGGGGGTGGGAGGGAGGGCAGGGTGGGTGATGGGTATTGAGGAGGGCACCTTTTGGGATGAGCACTGGGTGTTGTATGGAAACCAATTTGACAGTAAATTTCATATATTAAAAAATAAAAAATCAAAAAAAAAAAAAGACTTTGGCTTTCACTCTGAGACACTAAAGCCACAGGAGAGATTTTAGTTTCAACAGGCTCTCTTGTAGGAGGTAGAGTTAGAGGGGAAATTAGTTAGAAAGTAATTAAAAGAAACCAGATCAGACGATGGTGGGGATCTGGGTAGTAGCAGGAAAGGTAGTGATAAGTGGTCAAATTATGGATACATTTAGAAGACTTAGCCCGCAGGATTAAATGAGAGATTGAATATAGGGTGTTAAAGAAACAAAGCAGCCTATGATGAATCAAGGGTCTGGCCTGAGTATGGGAAGACTATAGAGGAGCATAGGGAGAGGGTCTATGACTAGGGGGAATACAGATTTTGGACATGTTGAGATATGGGACACCCAAATAGAGATTTTGAATTGGAACCTGTATATACAATTCTGGAACCAAAGGGAAAAGCCCAGGATAGAGATACAAATAGGGGAATTATCAATATATAGATGATATTTAAAGCCATCTGCAGGATGAAAACAACAACAACAACAAACAAACAGAAGTTGGATGACTCAGCTCTGGGTAATTCCAGCATTTAAGTTTTGAGAGAATGAGGAAGCACTAGGCAGGGAGGAAAACCAGAAGAGCAGTGATGAGAAGCCAAGTAAATGAGTATTTTAAGAAGATGGGAAGGATTAGCTGCGTGGCATGCTAATAGGCGAGGCAAGGTGTCACCTGGGAATTGATCAGATGTGTATTCCCATCTGGGAATACAATTGTGTAGCCCTCTGGAGGTCATTGGAGGTCCTAACATATTTGAAATAGCAGATAAAAGCTTCATTAGAATAGCCTCAACAGGGGATGGAAAACACATATGGGGACAGTATGAACAACTTTTTTGAGAATTTTTGCTTTCAAAGGCAGCAGAGAAATAATATAATAGCTGGAGGGAGATAGAATAATTCACCTGCTTGATACTCCTGTGTCCGTAAACATGGTAAGACTCACATGCTGTGGTAACAGCTATGTCTATCCTGTTGACTGCTTTTTGCCTCGTACAATGCTTGACCAAAAGTAGATGTGCGATTAAATACTTCTTGGACAAATAAGTATATGCCATTTCTGTTAAAATTAAAATCTAAAATTTGTTATGGTTTGAAAATATTTTCAATTGATGTTGCTTTTTCTTTGAAGCCAGAGCAAGAATATGCATTTTGACTTTGGTAAAAAAAAAAAAAAAAAAAAATGATTACAGATATGATCATGCTACATCTATTCATCAGTTCCTCAGCTAACTTAATTATGCTAAGCACTACATACCATTTTTATTTCAGAAAAACTGCAATATGACAAGTTGATTTGCTAAAAAGTATTAGGTGCAGTTAGCTTTAATTATCTTTAGCAGAGTTTTTCAAATCATGGAGAAAAGAAAGTAAATATATTTTTCTTCAGCAAAGTAGATTTTGATTTAAGTTTGGAGAGAACTGGAAAACCATTAAGTCTTTTTTTTCTGTACACATATTTTTATTTTATCTTTTTTATTGAGGTATAGTAGATATGAAACATATTGATTTCAGGTGTACAACGTAATGATTTGATATTTGTGCAATTTGGAAATGATCACTATAATAAGTCTAGTTATCATTCATCACCACACATACTTACAGAATTTTTTTTCTTGGGATGAGAAATTTTAAGATCTGCTCTTATAGAACTTAGAACTTTCAAATATGCAATGTAGGATTGTTAACTATTGTCACCATGCTGTACATTATCTCCCCAACACTTATTTATTTTATAACTGGAAATTTGTACCCTTTGACCCATTCACTCACTTCTCCAACCTCCCAATTCCCTGTCTGGCAATGAGCAATCTGTTTTCTGAGTTTGATTTTTTTTTTTTTTAGATTTCACATATAAATGAGATTACATGGTATTTGTCTTTCTCTGTCTGGCTTGTTTTACTTCACATAATGCCCTCAGGGTCCATTCATGTTGTCTCAAATTTGTGTTTTCCACAAATTGGTGTGTATTTTAACAATTAAAATAAAAATTATGTCAAATTTAGAATCTTGAAAATATCTTTAATTTCTATAAAGCGATATGAGAACACCAAAAACCAAATAGAAAAATGGGCAATTTATAGAATAGAAACAAAAACAGGCAAAAATATAAGAATTCAATATTACCCATAATTAGGGAACTATAAATTGTAGTCACATTGAAATCGCATTTCATGCCATTATGTTAGTAATTGGTAAAAATTTAAGTAGAATGATAGTATATAGTGCACAAAGATGGAGAAGCAGTTAGAATTCTTGTATATTCCTTGGTTAGTATAAATTAATTAAGTTGCCTTGGAGAACAATCTGGCTATATCCAGGAAGTTGGTATCATGTGTACCCCACAATTAAACAATATTACTAACAGAAATATGTACAAAGTGCTTATGTTAGCATTTTTTTTGTAATAGCAGCAAATTAGAAACAATCTAAGTGTGAATGTCCCTAAACTGGAGAAACACTTTTAGGATACTCATACAGCATCAAAGTATGAATGAACAAGAGCTAAATGTATCAATATTGATAAATCTTTCCAATATAATATGAATAATAATAAATCCATAAGTTATAATTCCATTTACAGAAAATTTTAAAATAGGCAGAACAACACTACATATTGTTAAAGAATATATCCATATTTAATAGATATATAAAGAAATGTATGGAAATTACAGACAGCAAATTGAATAAACACAGATGGGAAAGGAAAAGAAAGTCATCAGGGAGGTATAATCAGGGTCTTCAACTGAATTGGTAATGTTTTATTACCTAAATAGTGTGGTAAGTATATGGATGTTTATTTTATTCATCTTTATACCATTTTATATGTCTTAAGTGTTTGCTAATACATGTTTGTATTATAGGAAAATGTGTACAGGAAAGATGAAGAATATAAAAGAAAGGGTAGGGAGGTTGGCAAGAGGGCACAAAGGGGAGGGAGTAGACATTACAGAGCCAGGAAGAGCACCAGCTTCATACTTCTGCACAAATTTTGGTGTCAGTAAGATTTGGGTTTAAATCCCAGCTGAAACGTGTAGTAACAGTGTGATCTTGGGCAACTTACTGAACCTCCCTGAGCCTCATATTCTCATCTGTAAAATAGGAGAATTACAATGTGACCTGTAGTGCTGAAATAAGGAAATACAAGTAGAGCATTTAGCAGAATTCCTATTAAAGTGTGCAATAAATCTTAGTAACTATTATTTTTTATCTTTCAAATCACCACTCAAATAATATCTCCTTCTCTCAGCACTACCTTCCATTTGGCAGTTAAAGCACAGTCTATAAAGTATTTTGACAGTGATCTGATCCATATGGCATCTGGGAACATAGGCAGAGAGGTATCCTAAAGATGAAGTGACTTGTCCAAAGTCTCTTTTTTATGAACTAGATCTTGAAATCACTCTCAATGTTCCCAAACCAGTGTTCTTTCCAGTCTGTCATGGCAGTCACCTTTACAGGTGATGATTTCCATGCAGGTAGAATCTATTTCTTATTCTGCTTTGCTTTGTATTCACTATTGTACTTCCATTTGAACTCTTAAGTGTGTACCTCACCAAAATAGAAATGATTGATGAAAATAGCCATAAGCATTTTTATCGCAGTGGATTTTGAATTTTCTTCAATTACTAGTACTTATCAAAGATTTTGAACCAAGAGTGAAAACTATAGGGCAAAACCGTGCAACACAATATTTGAGGCAAACCGTTGTGTTGTCAGTAGTGGGTAAGGTAAAGAAATGGGATGCTCAACAAACTTTGAGGTTACAGAGCTATATTTTTATGTCTATTTCTCACATCTGTGGGGTTTACCTGCTCTTTTAAATCAGCAAAAAATATGTGTGAGAATTATTAGAAATGAATCAGAGATATAACAGCAAGAAGTAAAATATTGATTTGGACACTGAGAAGGAAACTGGCCACAGTGTGAATCCAAGAACAAGGCCAATTAGATTTTGAACTCATATAAAAGGCTGCTTTGCCAATGAAGGAAGAAGGAAGACACCAGAGCTTCTTGGTGTTGCATGAAATCTCTCACAGAGAAAACAGCCAAAGTGAATCCCAGGTGCAGGCTAAGGTGTACTTTCTTCAGTGACTCATTTATTATTGCAGGAAAAAACGCTTCCAAAACAACACCCTTCCAAATAGCCAACGTGTGATGACAAACAGGGAGAAACAGGGACAGGTAGAAGACTTGAAAGATGAATTACTGTCCCTACGTTAGTCAGCCAAAATGTTCTTTAAATGACGTTGTTCAATATTAAGAGGCTATGGAGCCAGGGCACAAGCAAAGACAAGAACCAAATCACCCTATTGATGGTTTTCCACATGATGGAGTGGAATCTATCTGTAGATGTCTTCTTAGCCCCCCAAATGAGACTAATATTTAGCAATTTCATTACTTCAGAAAGAGTATTATTAAAATAGAGTATAAACAGTGGTGCCTGCGTGGCTCAGTCAGTTGAGCGTCCGATTTGGCTCAGGACGTGATCTCATGGTTCGTGAGTTTGAGCCCCAGACCAGGTTCTGTGCTGACAGCTCAGAACCTGGAGACTGCTTCAGATTTTGTGTCTCCCGCTCTCTCTGCCCCTCCCCCACTCATGCTTTCTCTCTCTCTCTCTCTCAAAAATAAACATTGAAAAAAAATTTTAATAGAGTATAAACAAAACAATAAATACATGTTGAAAATTATTGATATTTCTCCATTTCATATTTCATAGATGGTGCTACTGCTAATGACTACATATAAATGTGGATAACTGAAAATTTGTAAACAATATTTTTAAGGATAATACACATATTACATACTGGAAATGAACACACAAAAATATTATACAATATTTGGACTCTAGCCTTCTCTCAAGGATTTCACAAGTTATTGGCATAGTAATTGGGGTTTCTTATAGAAATGAAAAGTTTAGGGATTTCAGGAGTGCCTGAGTGGCTCAGTCAGTTAAGCATCTGACTTGATTTCTGTATAGGTCATGATCTCATGATATTGAACTCAAGCTTCGTGTTGGGCTCTGCGCTAGTTATAGAGCCTGCTTAAGATTCTCTCTCTCTCTCTCTCTCTTTCTGCCCCTCCCCCACTTGCACGCACACTGTCTTTCTCTTTCAAAAAAATTTAGGGATTTAAAGCTAGAAAAATAGTTTTGCTGTACAGAGATTTCTGTTGTAATGGCATATTTTGAAATGGGATTTGACTGGCATAATGCGAAATAGCTGCTATAAAGTCATACCCTGAATCTAAACACTGAAGAAGAGAATATAATTTTCCCATGTTGAGTGAGAGCAATCATTCATCTTACTTCACTTTTCACTGTGAAGAGCTCAAATCTCAATTGAATGAAAACTTCCATAGAAAACTGTGTGGTAGGGAATCAGGGCTCTTCTGCCATGTTAAATGCCTGGTTCCTGAGGGAGACATCTATCTTCTCTGCTTCAGAAATCATCTGACATCTGTGAGTGGGTCTAGACCTGCTGGCTGGTTCCCAAAGCTTTCATTCATTTTTCACTAAGAAAATGTAATATTAATATAATTTCAGGCTACATAGAATGAGTGAAATAGAGTACATTCGTGTAGTGTGCATACTATTGGCATTTTTATTGGTAATATTTCTTAGCCCTAACTTTAACCTCATCCTCTTACTGCTACTCAACAAGATACAGCAGTGTGAGCAGGAAGTATTAATCACCTACCTCCATATTAAGACTATGGAGCTATTCCTTATGTTGTGAAATAAATATTGTGGGGAGAATTTTTTTTTTTAGCTAACTGGTAAGGAACTTGGCCACTGTGGAAGTTTTGGAAAATGTATTTATTGTATTTAATGAGGAAATTCATTCATAATTCTACCACATGAAGCTAGCCTTCATTAGCATCTTGGACTTTTTTTGAAATTTGGAAATAGCCTCTTGTATCTAATAGTAATCTACTTAAAAAAATTTTTAAGTGTATTTAGTTTTTGACAGAGAGAGAGAGTGACAGAGAGTGAGCACGTGCATGGAGGAGAGGCAGAGAGAAAGGGAGAAAGAGAATCCCAAGCACAAAGAGAGAATCTGACAGCACAGAGCCTGATGGAGGGCTTGATCTCACGAACTGTGAGATCGAAACCTGGGCCAAAATCAAGAGCTGGATGCTTAACCAACCGACCACCCAGGCACCCCAACAGTAAGTTTCTTTTTAATTGAATTGATAATAAATATTTCATATTGTTCTTCACAAACATGACTTTAATGGTTTCATAGTATTCCATTTTATAAATGTACAGTAATTTACCGAACAGGTCACTTTTGTTGTAAATTTAGCCTTTCCCCCACATTCCAGTCTGCTGTAATAAATGTCTTTTTACCTAAATCTTCTTGAACATGTCTGGATACATTTTCTTAGTGTCTCCTTAGGATAAATTTTGAAGTAGGATGACTAGATATGAGGGTACAAACATTTCTAAATATCACAAATACACATTTTGAAGCTCTACTGATTTGAAATATTTTTATTACTATATTTATACATGCATTTTCTGTTTCTTTCAACAGAAATATGTGAGGTCTTTTGATGTACAAGATACTGTACTCAGTTCTAGGAGTACATCCCTGAATATGATAACTGTCTCTTATATCCAGAAGTTCATATTCTACTGAGAAAGACATAAAAATAAACAGCCAATTACAATTCAGAGAGATAGCAGCAATGCCAGGATATCTACCCATGAGAGCAAGTGGGTAAATATAGTTTTAGGCCCAGGGCTACAAAATCATGAGAAACAGCCTTCATGTGAGGCAAAAAGGTAGGTTTTAATTAAAGTGATTAAGAAAACAAATTTTTCTGATAATAAATTATGAACTCCAGTGGGCTCAGTGAAAGAGTTTCAAGATTTGAGGAAAAACTAGAGAGAGAGAGGGTTCAGCCTTTTTTGCACAGAGAAGGAGCAATGAGGGTGACTTGAGAGTCTGTGGATTTTTGTGTAGCAACATAAACGGATCAAAGGGTCCAATGAGATTAGTTCCAGTGGTGAGCACACTGGGATTGTTGGGTTTCTAGTGGAAGGACTCCCTGCATCCTGAGGAGAAGGAAGTTTTCTTTAAAGCACATTTAATATCAGAAAAACAAGAATATTTCATGAAAATTAAAAAATTAAAATAGTCTTTCCTTTAGGATTCTCTCATCAGCACAACCTTACTTCCTGTAGTGTATTATCTAACTTTATTGCATTTGGAGGCACCTTGTTGCTCTGGCTTCACAAGAGAAAGAGCTATTCGATGGGAGGAGAATCCTCTGCTTCATTTTCACTCTGGGATCCTTGTTCTACCAGAACTGTATATGCAAAGATGACTCCCTTTGAGGAAATTCAGAGCTCCACATTTTTAACTCTATCTATCATAAGCACAAACAGCAGAGGCAGCAGAGTCAACAAAGGGCAGAGTTTGGCCTATAAAAATAACCAAGAAAGTGAGCAAGGTTCATAGTGATGTAACTGTGTTGTTAACCAAAAAAATAATTTTGTAATGAATTTTTTATACAATTGTCAATATACCATAAAAATTAGAAAAGAGGTACCAAGAGATGTCCAATGAATCATCTCAATGCTAAACATATTTTTCCCTGTCCCTATTATGTAATAGTAGCCCTATATCCTCCTTATGATTGGGGTCAATTTTCTCTGCCAGGGTGTTACCATGCCTTGTATGTTGCTCCCTTGGTTGTTGGACTCTTGCTTTGCCTATGGTAGAAATGTTCCCTTTGGTGAATGAAGTCCTTCACAACTATAAAACATAGACTTGTGTGAAGATGGGTATCCAGATTTTCTAAGTAGGCCACAGAGAGTGAGACTAAGCAGGATCTCTCCATCTTCCACTTCTTGGATCCTGGACCTTTGTGTTCTACCTAACGGTAAAAAAACAAAACAAAACAAAACAAAATTGTTAATTTAGGATACATACTGCATCTTGGAGGATATTTCTATGTTTGCATGGTGTCTTCAAGCTGGACCTTTGAAAGGCTTTTATATTACTCTGTCAGGCGATGTGGTATGTTATAGGACTAATTGATGTCATGTTCGTATGCCCAGTGTTCACCTTCTGTTCTGTAAAGTGGATTGCTTAGTCAATGTTAGATGGGGTAGAATATCAGATCAAACACTCACTAAGCCCTGAGATAGTGGAGCTGCCTCACTCACTATATGTTAACGAATTACTCCCTCTTCCAAAGGGTAAGACGTTCAGTGTAATCAAATGGACACTGAGGAACTACTGACCTACTAGAGAGATGGTGCCATTTTCATGCCTCCAGATGGTAGGTTGGACATTTAGAATTGGCAGCAGCTATGTATGCCTTGGTGAGTGGAAGATCATGTTTTGGGAGCCAAGTATAAATCCTCTGTCCCTACTCTCATGATAATTCCATTTGTGTTCATATTGTACAAGTACTAGAGTGGATGATGACAGAAGTTGAATAATATTGAATAGTTGAATCATTATGTCTACTTGGTTATTTAGTGCTTTTTCTGGTGGTGGATATTCTCTGGCAGGGAATTACAAATGACACAAAGATCCTCATACTTTGTTCACTCTCATAGCTTGTTCACATGCCCCTGTCCCCAATCTTTCAATTTTTTTTTTTCTTCTAGGCCCCTGACCAACAAACCAAGCTATTCTCTATTGTCTGTAAATCCATATATATATTCTTACCTCAGGCCAATTAATGACCAGATGCACTGCCCAAAGCATGGCCCTTTGGAAGAATTGCCCCTGCTGCTGTCTTTCAGGGACACAAATAAGTATGGCTATAATGCAGCAGTACTTAATTTTGGGCTATGGCAACATTACAGCTGAACCACCTGTGAACCAACATCACCCTTTTACCTTCTTTGTCAATTGGGAGCTGAGGGAGAGAAGCCATGATACAGTAAATGGCATGGGGTCTCTGCAGTTTACTTGTGCTCTCTGGTCTTAGTATACCCAATTCCTTATGCACCATTTCCATTTTATGATGGGTTGCTACTGCCCTGCCCAACAATATCATTTGATAGGCTGGGAAAAAACTCAAATAATACAGTTCTGGCTGCTTGTTCACTTGATCTATGTCTAACAGGATCCAGTAGTTTAGCAGTAATGGTTTATTCAATGGTGTATAATTTCTGTTAAAAATGGCATGGCCTTGTTCTAGAACCCTAGGGACCTTAGTTGTGACTCTCCCACTTATTGTCATAAATTCTATGCAACATTGTTCACTACTAGTGCCTCTAAGACCAGAGGGTCTTCTCATTCATGTGGTTCATCTGAAAAGACTGCTTGCATTACAGCTTGGACCCCATGAAGAGCTCGCCACCTTCCATGTTACTTGGTCAATGTGTTGCAGCAATATTCCCAAGTGTAAATTAGTCTGCCATCACTATGTGAAGAGGCCCACCATATCTTCTAGTGGTGGAAGATGCCAAATGTGATCATTTGAATTTTACTTTGAGAAGGGAGGTTATGCTATGCCCTGATGATGGGACCATTAAACATTCATTGATGAGATAGGTATCTGAATCTTTGTAGAATTTATCTTTAACCCTGTGGAGTACATTTATGTTACCAAGGCCTCCAAGATACCTCTCATTTATTA
Source organism: Panthera tigris (assembly GCF_018350195.1). Classification (NCBI taxonomy): domain Eukaryota; kingdom Metazoa; phylum Chordata; class Mammalia; order Carnivora; family Felidae; genus Panthera; species Panthera tigris. Next base: position 69,994,263 of record NC_056664.1, on the reverse strand, counting down.
TTATTCTTTTCTGATTAAAATGATGTCAGTGTGATGTTCTGCAGAAGGTCCATGATAGATGGTCTAGGTAACTTCCAGCTATTTTATGACAGAGGGTAGAAGCATTCACACAGCTTTGGGGCAAGACTTCAACTGTATACTGTTGTTTTTTCCACTTAATGTGTGAACTCTGATTTTCTTTTCTGGTAATTTTGGAAAATAAAGCATATAGAAAACAAATGCCTCATGTTACATTCCTAAGGCTGTGTTGTTGATCTGCTTTAACAAAAACACCTGGTAATCTGCTTAAACACACCTGACTGGCCTCTAATATTTGATGATGTTATCATCCTCATTGCTATCAGGAAACATTTTCTTAGATAGCTCTTGACATGATTCTAATGTGTTGCCCAGTTTAGGAGCCATTGACTTGACATATTATATAATTTTGACTTTAGATATGACATTGTATCTTGCTTACGTATGTAAATAGAAAAGACTATAAAATTGTACTGATTATTTTCAATCAACTGTTTTGAAATAGTTCCTGGTTGAAGACTTATCACAGAGTCATCTACTGATCAGGAATACCTATTTTGGATTGTGCTGGAATCATTACATGTTCTAGGTTCAGTTTGCTACAATAGGCAACATTATGTTAAATAGTACAAATTGCAGATTAAAAAAAAATTATGTCTTTCTTAAGAGCTTTTTTCCTATCAGTTTCTCCCCCATGATTTTTGTATATAATACACATTTTAAATATAAGTAATCTTATTATTCTCAGTCCATTTCCTTTTATCATACGTAACATTTATTTACCATCTGTTATTGAGATTATATGAACATATATTCTGTCATTTCATGTGTTAACCTGTTTCTCTCAATTTGGGGTAATATATAAATTAGGTAAATTCACCTATGCTTTTCTCCATTTTCACTGATGATACTGCTGAACAGGAAGGGGCCAAGGGCACAACCTTGCAGTTTACCTCCTTGAAGGTGATAAAGTTCCATTAATCAATACTTTGGGGGCTGCAGTTGCTCAACCACCATGATCCACATAATTGTTCTGTCATTCAGCTCACATTTACTTTGTCCACAGGGAATCATCAGTTTGTCAAAGGCATTGCTGAAATGGAGAGATACTTTGTTTACAGCCTTTCCTTTGTTGCATTAAAACAATCATAATAGTTACCCTTTGATAAGGAGCTTGCTGAGCACTTAAATTATCTCATTTAAATGTCATCACATTTAATGTTGCTCCTACTAGAAATTAGTTTCATTTCACACATCAGGAAACTGTGGGTAAAAGAGGTTTAGTGATTTGTCTACTGTAGTTCAGCCTCTGGATTCTTTTGACTCCAAAGAATGTTGCCAGAATAACAATTGTATCAAAATATTAATTGATAGGTAAAAATCTCAAATTATCATTTTGTACAACTTAGAGTTACCACTATCATAGTTCTACACTTTTTCTCTGTTTTATAGTTCTAAATTTCTGAGGTAGATTCTAATTCACTTATATTCTTAAAATTTTTACAGGAAAAAAAATAAAAAGGAGAGATTCCATTTAGTTAGTGCCAATATTTTAAATAAACCCATTCAGAAAGACACCACTGGGGGGAAAACTTTCTAAAGGGATTCCTGAAATTGACTGGAAATTCCAATTAAAATGAAATAGATTTATCTTGACAAATACTGCAATACTAACAACAATTCTCTTGGTATGAGTACTGCTAAGAGATTGATGACATTCCAGTGACTTTGTCATGTGTAATAAAAATCAAACATTTGTCACCTACGTTATTTTTATTAGATATTTAAAGGTATTTTTATAATAATTTCCTTAAAATTTTCATTGTTCAATTCATTTTAACAATCACAGCATAGACTGTAGCATTTCTTGCACTTATTTTTATGGAGTTGTTAAATCTTTTATTCCTATTCAGTAATATGTTTAGTCAGCATCTTTTCAACTAGTCAAAAAGGATATGGAGAACAGGGAACACAGGTTTTAAATGTTTTTGTAATACCCATATCCTATTATACAATGCTTTGCCATAAGAACAATTAATTGTATTGGATGGCTGGGTAGCTCAGTTGATAAAGCATCTAACTCTTGATTTCAGCTCAGATCAGGATCTCATGGTCTGTGGGATCAAATCTCTAATCGGGCTCTGTGCTGACAGTGTGGAACTGGCTTGGGATTCTTTCTCCCTTTCTCTCTGCTCTTCCCCCACTCATGCTCACTGGTGCTTTCTCTCTCTCTCTCTCAATCTCTCTCTCAAAGTAAGTAAATTTTTAAAAAAGAACAATTAATTTTTTAAATTTTGTTTGGGACCACATCTGGTTTTCTGCCATATAAAAGTTTTGTTAATTATTAGTTGGAATGCTTTTTATTTATCTTACTTTATTTTATTTTTATATTAAATATAATTTATTGTCAGATTGGTTTCCATACAACACCCAGTGCTCATCCTAACAGGTGCCCTCCTCAGTGCCCATCACCCACTTTCCCCTCCCCCTCACCCCCTATCAACCCTCAGTTTGTTCTCAGTATTTAAGTCTCTTATGGTTTGCCTCCCTCCCTCTCTGTAACTTTTTTCCCCCTTCCCCTCCCCGATAGTTCTCTGTTAAGTTTCTCAGGATCCACATATGAGTGAAAACATATGGTAACTGTCTTTCTGCCTGACTTATTTCACTTAACATAATACCCTCCAGTTCCATCCATGTTGCTACAAATGGCCAGATTTCATTCTTTCTCACTGCCAAGTACTATTCCATTGTGTATATAAACCACATCTTCTTTATCCATTCATCAGTTGATAGGCATTTAGGCTCTTTCCATAATGTGGCTATTGTTGAAAGTGCTGCTATAAACATTGGGGTACAAGTGCCCCTATGCATCAGCACTCCTGTATCCCTTGGGTAAATTCCTAGCAGTACTATTGCTGGGTCATAGGGTACATCTATTTTTAATTTTTTGAGGAATCTCCACACTGTTTTCCAGAGCAGCTACACCAGTTTACATTCCCACCAACAGTGCAAGAGGGTTCCCATTTCTCCACATCCTCTCCAGCATCTATAGTCTCCTGATTTGTTCATTTTAGCCACTCTGACTGGCATGAGGTGGTATCTCAGTGTGGTTTTGATTTGTATTTCCCTGATGAGGAGTGACGTTGAGCATCTTTTCATGTGTCTGTGGGATGTCTTCTTTGGAAAAGTGTCTATTCATGTCTTCTGCCCATTTCTTCACTGGATTACTTGTTTTTCGGGTGTGGAGTTTGGTGAGTTCTTGATAGATTTTGGATACTAGCCCTTTATCAGATATGTCATTTGCAAATATCTTTTCCCATGGAATGCTTTTTAAAAACATAACAATAAACATAGTTATTTCTATTTTAAAAATGAGTTACATTGTTCTGCCTGAATTCAATATGCAGAGGGAGCTCCATAGTATTTAAACATTTTTCAAATTTAATATTGACTAGGAAAAAAATCTATTCTGTATAGAGTCAGACCTAATCCCTAGGTTATCATGAAATATATTTCATAAAATTGAGGGGAAAAAAGACATGTATGTAATGTTAGTGTTATATATTTTAAAGGAAAAATATAACTAAATAAGGATGGGGATTCAAAATTTTGTCAACCAATTTCCAAAACGTAGAAATTCCATATATTAGGAAACAGGTAAGCTTAAAAATTCAATTCTCTAATAACTTTGTATATAAAGGAACTATAAGCAAAATGTGGACAGAATATTTGCAATAGTATTTTCTATAGCAGTTTTCATGAAATTTGGATGTATTTGCATACCTGGAGTATTTTAGAACAGGACTTAATGGATTCTTTCACATGCTAATATGTATTGTAACTTTCTCAGAAAAGTATACAGTATGCAGAAATCCTCATATTTATTTAACATTAGAAATCTTATTCTCAGATCATTTTTATAGGCCAATGGTACACTTTGGGGAATGCTGCTTTAGTAACGAGTAACATGCAGATGTAAGAATGATGTTGGGGCACCTGGGTGACTCAGTTGGTTAAGCATCCAACTTTGGCTCAGGTCATGATCTCACAGCTCATGAGTTTGAGCCCCACATCAGGCTCTGTGCAGAAGAGCCTGGAGCAGCCAGATCCTGCTTCAGACTCTGGCTCTGACTCTCTCAAAAATAAGTTTTTAAAAATTTTTTTTAAAATTTACAAAAAAGGATTGATGTTAAGATGGTCACAGCATACCTAGCTTATACGTGTGTAACATCATAACCCACTATAACAGTATTACATAGAGTAGTAATAATAACATGGAAGGGATAGGTCTACTTTTGGGGGAAGGTAGTGAACATTAATAAATGACTGTAGTAGTCATATTTTATTACTCTTGCTAGTAAGGGATTTTACATATATTACATACAGGAGGAAATGGAGGATCCAAGAAAATTAAGAAGATTTTAGAAAACATACAGTGTGTTTAAATCCTGGGGCTCTAAAAGAATCTTGAGATATAGTCTTGGTGCTATTATCAGAGACTTTTGAAAAATTGTGGAAAATATAAGAGATGAGAGGTGGGTCAGTGTGGACCAGAAATTTGAAAACAATCAAAAATTGAATTTAAGAAGATGACATTGTGTAAGTCACATAACCTCTCTTGGCATTAACTATGAAATGAAGTAATTATTCTCAATCGTTTCTAGGGTTTCTTCCAGGACTGACATTCTATGTTTTTGTGTTTCTAAAATTTCTGTAAATTCCTGGCAAGAATTAGGATACATTTTTAAACAGATGGAGTCTGTGTTTGTGTGAGTGTATGTATACTTAAAAAGGCATGTGAGTGGCTGATGGGGAATTTCTGGGTTAGTGTGGTGCCAGACTAGACAAACACAGTCTTCCAAATTTTTGCTAAAATACACATGGAAACATGCACAAAGAAAACAGCAGCAAGAGAACTTGGAAACTGCATAAAATGAATATTATACACAAAATCCAGACAGAGATAGTCTACTGACTGAATTAGCAATGTAATCTCTTAACCTAAGTGGGGTAAATGACTTGGCAAAAAGTTAAGAAAAATAGAGGCTGGCTACATCTGGCCATATAGCTTAAAGACACAGGCATTATATTCTTCAGATAATTACCTGGCCATCCTCTAAACCTTCTGAAATTACCCTTGCAACCATCCAGAACCAGAATCATGCCACCATCATATGCTTCCCTTTGTCTGTGTCTCTTCAGATTCTTCTTCCACAATATAAGATCTCTAGATGTGGAGGAGTCAAGAAGGGACTTAATCATATTATGGGATATTAGTTTAGTGAAGGCAAATGTTAAAAGGCAGAGAAAAAACTATCATCATGTGCCACAAATGTTTGGAGTGACCTGTTTTGCAGATCTTGGAAGGTGTTGCGTCCTATTTTAAAGACTTTTGAAGAAACTGAGAGCACTTCTTCCATTACTCAAAATTCTCCTCTTTATGCTTACTTTTTGTCTTTCACTTCAAAATCCCCCTCAGATATAGCAATTGGGATTAAAAAGCATCCACCTAAAGCTTCTCTAGAGTTTTTATATTAAATTTTGTCAAGCTCAATATGTGTCAATTAGAAGAATCAGGGACATATATATTTTTTTTTTCTCCAGAGAAGAGAGGAGGAACCAAAAGAATATACATTTAACCCAACATGAGAATGAAAATTCTAACAAGTTTCTGATACTGGAATAAGTCTTTAAAACTTCTAAGTCCCTATCACTGGATATTTCCATTTGAGGATGGATGGCTTATCAGGCTGATAGGGTAATTCTGGCAGTCAATGAGACATTTAATTATGAATGGATAAAGAAGATGTGGTATGTATATATACAATGGAATAGTATTCAACCATCAAAAAGAATGAAATCATGCCACTTGCAATGGTGTGGATGGAGCTAAAGTGTATTAAGCTAAGCGAAATAAGTCAGAGAAAGAAATATACCATATGATTTCACTCATAGGTGGAGTTTAAGAAACAAAACATGAATATATATGAATGGGAGGGGGAGAGAGAAGGGAAACAAACCATAAGAGACTCTTAAATACAGAGAACAAACTGAGGATGGAGTTGATGGAGGGGAGGGGGTGGGAGATGGGCTACATGCATGATGGGTATTAAGGAGGGCACCTGTTGTGATGAGCACTGGTGTTGTATGTAAGTGATGAATCATTGGGTTCTACTCCTGAAACCAATATTGCACTGTATGTTAACTAACTAGAATTTAAATAAAAAACTGAAAAGAAAAAAATGAGACATTCATTTAAACGACTCCAAAGTCTGTTCTAATTCTAACAGCTCAAGAATCAATAAATGACCACATAATTTTGTGTCTTTCCTGTATGCTTTAAGAGTGCAATGTAAATCAAACTGAAGCTGTCTATTGGAGATTGTTGTTTGGAGCTAGTTGAATATCCATGAAGAAAGTTAAAAGCTTGCATGGCACAACTGTGACCCATCACTTAAACAAACCTCAAAACTATTTAATATGCAGCCATACACCCATAGTACCCAAGAGTGTCTAATCAGTGATATATAATTTCAGTGATAATCTAAATTACAGTGATATTTAACTGAGAAGAAAACTACAACAGATCCATCAAGAGCTGAACGTTGGAGGTTGGAAGACAGTTACAAAGACGGAACCAGCCTGGCATATACCAATCACAAGTATGATGACTTACTGCCATTATAGCCACATGACACATTCAATATATGTTGATGCAAACAAGAAGGGGGAAACGTGTTCTTGCCAAGATAGAATAAAGCCATGTTGTTAATGTATTGATTCACAGTAGTGTGATCGACAAATGCCTCTAAGTATAAACAAGGAATAGGTTTTCACAATTTATCTGATACGAATTCCCAGTATTAACTGTGACTTTGTAAAGAATACAGGACCGCAAGTCTGTTTCTGTGACAAATCAACTGCAGGAACGTGGATGAGTCGGTTAAGGACTATTGCCTCAGTTTCCCTAACTGCAAACTGAAAGAGATGGACCTTGATCAGTAATTCATTTTACTTTGACAAAGTTTCCATGATCAAATAAGTATAGGAAATTATATAGAATATTTAGTGGCATATTAAGATTTTCTTAGTAAAGAAACATGTTAAATATTTTGCCTCAGACACCTTTACTTTTTTAGCAACTCCCCACCTTCTCCCCATCCCTCCCCTTCTTCTGCCTTCTCCCTTTTCTTCTCTTTCCTCACATCCCTTGTCCTCTTTTTCCTTTTATATTCTATTTTTAATTTTCTGTTTTCTCTTCTTCATTAGTATCCTATTTTCTCTGAAAAACTGGGAATTTTCAGAAATTCTCAGTTTCCGATATTGATGTTATTATGCTGTGCATATTCCAAATCTCTGAAACAAAGCACCTATGAGCCTATCTCTCTACTGTTGAGAGATGTAGGACTTGAGGAATTCAAAATTATTTTGATATTTAAAATTTACAGGAGGATGGTTTTCTGGGAAACAAATCCTGTCCAAGTGCTGCACCCAGATTGTCCCTACAGTCCGGAGACTGGTGACCAAAGAGGGAGTCCGATTGGACTACATCAGGACCTAGTTTGTAGGGCCATGCAGATTGTGAAGTTTTTAATTTTAATGAAGTCCAGCTTATCAATTATTTCTTTTATGGATCATGCCTGAGGCTGTTTGGGGCCAGAATTTTTCTCATCTGTGAGCAGACTGATGAGGAAATTATATTCATTGTCCTAATGCTCTATTTTATTGTATCTTATCCTATCATATTATCATATCATATTACATGATTAAATGCCCCCACGCCCCTTTCTCTTTGGTAAAATGAATACCAGTATCACTACTCCATTAAAAAGTGGTCTGAATAATTCTAGCCAAGACACTAGCTATGTGGTTAGAGTAGTTAGTCCAAAGGGACTAACAAGATCAAGGTTTCTTGTTCTGTAGAGCCGAATACAGGAAAAGCAATTCAGATATGTTCATGCTAAAGTCCTTGAAAAGAAAGAAGAGTCAAAAGTTGGAAATTAAATTCAAATGCCAGCTTCATAAAAATGAGACAAGAATAGGAGCATCTGATGAAAAAACTCAAGATTTCTCCTAAGTAATTGGTTACTTTATTTTTTTTAAGTTTATTTATTTATTTTGGGAGAGAAAGTGTGAGCGGGGGAGGATGAGAGAGAGAAGAGTGTGAGAATCCCAAGCAGGCTCTGCACCAACAGCATGGAGCCCGATGTGGGGCTGAAACCCCCAAACTGTGATATCATGACCTCAGCCGAAGTTGGATACTCAGCCAACTGAGCCACCCGGGTACCCCAATAGTTGGTTACTTTAATCTCATTTTGTTCCTTCTTCTGGTATGGAAATGGGCCAGGCCATCTTCAATAGTCAGGATTGGAAGTCATTCATAAAATGTATAGTTACATGATATATATTTAAATAAACATGTCATATTTATATAATTTTATGAGATGATTGGTAGAAATACATATGGAATGGAGTAAATGTAGAAGATATGTATCGTGAAGCATTGTACACTAATTTGTTTGACAAATGAGAGTCATAGTACTTGAATGCAGATTTGTAATTGAAAGGAGGTTATTAGCAAATTCCAATTAAATGAGGTAAAAAGTCAAGCAGAGCTTGTGGAACATTTTTCTTTGTCTTAGGACTCAATCTTTGTGATAACTGAAGAATATTAATTTTTTTTGAAATATAAAAAACCTCATGAGTATAACAGTTATACCTTATTATCCAGGACAGTATTTTATTTCTCATAATGTTAAAAATAACATCATTTGAACAGTTTTCAGCAGGATCTGTTAATTTTGAACAGAGAAGCAACACAGTTGATGAATACATATATATGCTATATAATGTAATTCTATATGAAATTCATAGGTGTATTTGATTATGCAAAACAAAGCAAGACAACACCACCAGAGCACTTCTTATTTTAAAAATGGTAAAAATAATATTCTCATGCATTAAACACTGTAGACTAAAAGAAAAATAACATAAAATTTACAACAGCTATAATCAATGAAAAAATTCCCATTTGGAATACAAGTATATACTGACATACAGTAAACCCATTCATCTACTCTTTCTGCTGCAGAAATGATTTGGGATTAGTTCTTTAATCCTGATCTATACACATGAAAGACAAATTTTGTTTGTTCTTTGCTGAACTGCTGATCACAGCCACATTAGCTGATTGCTTACTTTGTATCAGCCTTTGCTTTCTGTCCCTACAGTAACAGGAGGCAGTGGTTCTCCCTGTATTACTGATGATAAAACTGGGGATTCCATAGGTTCAGTCACTTGCCCAGGGTCACACTGTCAAACTTGTCTTGAAACTAGATCTGTATAGAACATTGAGTCTTCACAGATACTCTGTATTGATCTACTCTCTGTATTATGCTAGCAGCAATTTTAAAAATTAAAAAATGAAAAACCAGGGTTCCAGTTACAAATATGTATCTTTATTTTGGTCAATAGCACAGGAATTTCTGGGATCCTGATGACCGTATTAGAATATTCAGTTTTTCTCAATACAGGGTGGACCTTACTGACTCTTTATGAGACTGGAAGTAACATTTCATTTTTAGGTTTCATAATGGTACTTTAATATTTGCTCTCACTGTCTAATTTCTACCCTTTGCCTCAACATTCCCTGGCATTCCCTTCACCTCCAGTACTATTCTCCTAATCTCTTCTGAAGTATATCTTACCTTTCCTTCAAGGTCCACTTTGGATACCACTTTTTCCATTAAAATTCCCCCTTTCCCTTAAATAAATGTAAACTTCCTTCTTCCCCAAATGGAGAATTAGTACTTTCTCTTCAGTATTTTAAATTAATTGCCTACTGTGTGACAGGCATGTGCTAGAGGCAAAGGATTTTTTTAAAAGCTTGAAAACGTGGTCACTTCCCTCTAGGAAATTGCATTTTAGTGGAGAAATAGATGCATAAACCAAAAATTGTGATAAATGGCATGTACTAAAATAAAAGTGACCATGGAATTAATTGCCCAATCTGGATCATTTTTGAAAGTGAAAGGGAAAATTAGTAATTATGCCTGGAAAACAGGCATGACCTGGGACTATCCTGGCAAATCCAAATGTGTGGTCACACTATGTTTATGAACCTGTGTTTCTGGTGAAGATGATTATAGAAAGAGGTGTGGTTAAGCCTAGAAAGAGAAGCTTATAATGTGTACAGCTTTCTGTCTCATATAACTTCCATTACACACACCTTATTTTGCCACCAGATGGCAAGAATTTTGAAGGTGGGCTTCAGATCCTATTCATCATCTTATGTCCCACTGTGCTCACAGGACACTTGCTTGCAGGTGGTCACTTGATATGTGTTGAGTGGATGCATTCGTTTTCCTGTCTTATACCAATGCTCTCTTTCTGCCAGTTTTAGAAATGTACAGTCATTGTTCTCAGGTACATCTCTACTGTGTGTGCATCTTGGCCATCATTTGCTTTTTAAATTTATTTCTTCACAAAGCAACTTAATTATAATGTTTATTATTTACTTCATTATAAATTCTGTAAGGCTTGCTTGCTGCCGATTAACTGATGTGGAAGAAATAGAAGAGAACCAGAATCATAACTCAACAGATGGTGAAAAAAATAGTCAGACGAGGGTGTTAGAGGATAAATTTTACTTTGTGAGAGGAGGGAAAAGACACTGACCAAAGCCCGATGGTGTCAGAACTCTGGCAGTCACTCAGAAAGCATCTTGAAACGAACACTTCTGATTTCAAGTGAATGACTCTCTTGTTCCATCCCAATGGGGTACAACCCAAGCTCTGTGACAAAGTGGGGCAGATTCTGGTCTTCTCATCCTTTCTCTCTGGCATCTAAGTGACCTGCCACACTGTTTGGAGCAGCCCCATCCCATCTTCCTGGGTGATGAACCCTGCTCCTCGTGGAATAACGCAGAATAAGAGACCCATGCTGGAAAAATTTGTAAAGATTACCTGGTGCACCTCCTCATTTCACTGGAGGTTCAGGGGATGGCAGAGAGTGAACTGGAACCAGGCAGAGGACGCGACTCAGCTTAAATGAAATGTAGGCCTTCCAGCAAACAAATCTTGAGAGTAATGTTGCAGATTTATGAACATATTTTGACAAGTTAGTAAAAATGCATGTTTATTTACAACCAATTTTATGTAAATAATGACTGTAGTTTAAATTCTGAAGAACATTAATATTCTGTCAGGCATCCTAAACCCTTTTGAGCCCCTCTGTGACCTCCTAGAGCCGACTTCTATGATGCAGAGGGTTGAAGTCTGGATCTGGTACAGTATCTTTAGCCTTAATTGTGTGCTCTGGCAATGAACAGATGCACCTGTGTTAGGAAACAGCAAGTGTCTGGATTTGGCTCCTCATTAAATAACCAAATCCAAGAAGACACACTTGGGGAAGGGCCAGAATCAATTGAAGGCATTGAGCAACACATACAATCTAGCTGTCTTTATTGTAGCTCTCTAACTGAAGTTAATGTTCAGATGGACAGAAAATGTTTTGGATAAGAGCCTGGCGTCAGGCTCAGAAAGACTGAATCCAAAGCCTGACTGTATCAGTGACTTTTGGAAAGCAACTTAACCTCTTCACACTTAGTTTTCTCATTTGTAAAATAGCAATGTTAGTTCTTATAGAGGTATTTATTAAATATTAAATTAGATAAAGCATGTAAAATGCCTAGCACATAGTAAGCACTCAATAAACATTGTGGATGTCAACATTATTACTCTTACTACTACTACTTGGTGTCCTAGAGCAGTTTTCTAGTGTAAAGGAGGGGCAAATCGGGGGCACCTGAGTGGCTCAGTTGGTTAAATGTCTGACTCTTGATTTCGGCTCAGGTGGAGGTCATGATCTCACTGTTCATGAGTTTGAGCCCTGTGTCAGAACCTGCTTAGGATTCTCTCTCTCCCTCTCTCTCTGTCCCTCCCTCACTTGTGCGCACACTCGCTCTTTCTCAAAATAAATAAATAAATATTTTTTTAAAAAAAGGAGGAAAAAAATCAAACCAAGGAACACACAACGAAGGAATTAATAGATCGATTCACCTATCCATTTTTGTACTTCTTCTCATTATTTACCAAGTCCTTTTTTTAAAATTTTATGTCTTATTTTTTAAAATTTACATCCAAATTAGTTAGCATATAGTGAAACAATGATTTTAGGAGTAGATTCCTTAATGCCCCTTTCCATTTAGCCCATCCCCCCTCCTTCATCCCCTCCAGCAACCCTCAGTTTGTTCTCCATATTTAGGAGTCTCTTCTGTTTTGTCCCCTCCCTGTTTTTATACTATTTTTGTTTCCCTTCCCTTATGTTCATCTGTTTTATCTCTTAAAGTCCACACATGAGTGAAGTCATATGATTTTTGTCTTTCTCTGACTAATTTCACTTAGCATAATACCCTCCAGTTCCATCCACGTAGTTGCAAATGGCAAGATTTCATTCTTTTTGATTGCTGAGTAATACTCCATTGTATATATACACCACATTTTCTTTATCCATTCATCCATCGAGGGACATTTGGGCTCTTTCCATACCTTGGCTATTGTTGATAGTGCTGCTATAAACACAGGGGTGCATGTGTCCCTTTGAAAGAGCACACCTGTATCCCATGGATAATTGCTGGATTGTACGATAGTTCTATTTTTATTTTTCTGAGGAATCTCTATACTGTTTTCCAGAGTGGCTGTACCAGTTTGCATTACCACCAGCAATGCAAAATAGATCTTCTTTCTCTGCATCCTTGCCAACATCTGTTGCTGCCTGAGTTGTTAATGTTAGCCATTCTGACAGGTGTGAGGTGGTATCTCATTGTTGTTTTGATTTGTATTTCCCTGATGATGAGTGATGTGGAACATTTTTTCATGTGTCAGTTGGCCATCTGGATGTCTTCTTTGGAGAAGTATCTATTCATGTCTTTTGCCCATTTCTTCACTGGATTATTTGTTTTTTGGGTGTTGAGTTTGATGAGTTCTTTATAGATTTTGGATACTAACCCTTTACCTGATATGTCATTTGCAAATATCTTCTCCCATTCTCTCATTTGCATTTTAGTTTTGCTGATTGTTTCCTTCACTGTGCAGAAGCTTTTTATTTTGATGAGGTTCCAGTAGTTCATTTTTGCTTTTGTTTCCCTTGCCTCCAGAGACGTGTTGAGTAAGAAGTTGCTGCGGGCAAGATCAAAGAGGTTTTGCCTGCTTTCTCCTCGAGGATTTTGATGGCTTCCTGTCTTACATTGAGGTCTTTCATCCATTTTGAGTTTATTTTTGTGTGTGGTGTGAGAAAGTGGTCCAGGTTCATTCTTCTGCATGTCACTGTCCAGTTTTCCCAGCACCACTTGCTGAAGAGACTGTCTTTATTCCATTGGATATTCTTTCCTGCTTTGTCAAAGATGTGTTGGCCATACGTTTGTGCATCCATTTCTGGGTTGTCTATTCTGTTCCATTGATCTGAGTGTCTGTTCTTATGCCAGTACCACACTGTCTTGATGATTACAGCTTTGTAGTAGAGCTTGAAGTCTGGGATTGTGATGCCTCCTGCTTTGATTTTCTTTTTCAAGATTGCTTTGGCTATTCGGGGTCTTTTCTCATTCTGTACAAATTTTAGGATTATTTATTCTAGCTCTATGATGACTGCTGGTGTTACTTTGATAGGGATTGCATGAAATATGTAGATTGCCTTGGGTAGTATCGACATTTTAAAAATATTTGTTCTTCCTACCCAGGAGCATGGAATCTTTTTCCATTTTTTTGTGTCTTCTTCAATTTCTTTCATAAGCTTTCTATAGTTTTCAGCATATAGATTTTTTACCTCTTTGGTTAGATTTATTCCTAGGTATTTTATGGTTTTTGGTGCAATTGTAAATGGGATCGATTCCTTGATTTCTCTTTCTCTTGCTTCATTGTTGGTGTATAGGAATACAACCGATTTCTGTCTGTTAATTTTATATCCTGCAACTTTGCTGAATTCATGAATCAGTTCTAGCAGTTTTTTTGGTGTTATCTTTTGGGTTTTCCATCTAGAGTATCATGTCATCTGCGAAGAGTGAAAGTTTGACCTCCACCTGGCTGATTTGGATGCCTTTTATTTTTTTGTGTTGTCTGATTGCAGAGGCTAAGACTTCCAATACTATGTTGAATAACAGTGGTGAGAGTGGACATCCCTGTCTTGTTCCTGATCTTAGGGGGAAAGTTGTCAGTTTTTCCCCATTGAGGATGATATTAGCGTTGGGTTGTTCATATATGGCTTTTATGATCTCAAGGTATGAGCCATCTATCCCTACTTTCTTGAAGGTTTTTATCAAGACAGGATGCTGTATTCTGTCAAATGCTTTCTCTGCATCTATTGAGAGGATCATATGGTTGTTGTCCTTTCTTTTATTGATGTGATGAATCACGTTAATTGTTTTGTGGATATTGAACCAGCCCTGAATCCCAGGTATAAATTCCGCTTGGTCGTGGTGAATAATTTTTTTAATGTATTGTTGGATCCGGTTGGCTAATATCTTGTTGAGGATTTTTGCATCCATGTTCATCAGGAAAATTGGTCTATAGTTCTCCTTTTTAGTGGGGTCTCTGTCTGGTTTTGGAATCAAGGTAATGCTGTCTTCATGGAAAGAGTTTGGAAATTTTCCTTCCATTTCTATTTTTTGGAACACCTTCAAGACAATAGGTGTTAACTCTTCCTTAAATGTTTGGTAGAATTCCCCTGGAAATCCATTTGGCCCTGCTCTTGTTTTTTGGCATATTTTTGATTACTAATTTGATTTCCTTACTGGTAATGGGTCTGTTCAAATTTTCTATTTCTTCCTGTTTCAGTTTTGGTAGTGCATATGTTTCTAGGAATTTGTCCATTTCTTCTAGATTACCCATTTTATTGGCATGTAATTGCTCATAATATTCTCTTATTATTGTTTTTATTTCTGTTGTGATGATTGTGATCTCTCCTCTTTCATTCTGGATTTTTTTTTTTTATTTTTTAATATATGAAATTTATTGTCAAATTGGTTTCCATACAACACCCAGTGCTCATCCCAAAAGGTGCCCTCCTCAATACCCATCACCCACCCTGCCCTCCCTCCCACCCTGCCCTCCCTCCCACCCCCCATCAACCCTCAGTTTGTTCTCAGTTTTTAACAGTCTCTAATGCTTTGGCTCTCTCCCACTCTAACCTCTTTTTTTTTTTTTTTTCCTTCCCCTCCCCCATGGGTTTCTGTTATGTTTCTCAGGATCCACATAAGAGTGAAACCATATGGTATCTGTCTTTCTCTGTATGGCTTATTTCACTTAGCATCACACTCTCCAGTTCCATCCATGTTGCTACAAAAGGCCATATTACATTTTTTCTCATTGCCACGTAGTATTCCATTGTGTATATAAACCACAATTTCTTTATCCATTCATCAGTTGATGGACATTTAGGCTCTTTCCATAATTTGGCTATTGTTGAGAGTGCCGCTATAAACATTGGGGTACAGGTGCCCCTATGCATCAGTACTCCTGTATCCCTTGGATAAATTCCTAGCAGTGCTATTGCTGGGTCATAGGGTAGGTCTATTTTTAATTTTCTGAGGAACCTCCACACTGCTTTCCAGAGCGGCTGCACCAATTTGCATTCCCACCAACAGTGCAAGAGGGTTCCTGTTTCTCCACATCCTCTCCAGCATCTATAGTCTCCTGATTTCTTCATTTTGGCCACTCTGACTGGCGTGAGGTGGTATCTGAGTGTGGTTTTGATTTGTATTTCCCTGATAAGGAGCGACGTTGAACATCTTTTCATGTGCCTGTTGGCCATCCGGATGTCTTCTTTAGAGAAGTGTCTATTCATGTTTTCTGCCCATTTCTTCACTGGGTTATTTGTTTTTCGGGTGTGGAGTTTGATGAGCTCTTTATAGATTTTGGATACTAGCCCTTTGTCCGATGTGTCATTTGCAAATATCTTTTCCCATTCCGTTGGTTGCCTTTTAGTTTTGTTGGTTGTTTCCTTTGGTGTGCAGAAGCTTTTTATCTTCATAAGGTCCCAGTAATTCACTTTTGCTTTTAATTCCCTTGCCTTTGGGGATGTGCCGAGTAAGAGATTGCTACGGCTGAGGTCAGAGAGGTCTTTTCCTGCTTTCTCCTCTAAGGTTTTGATGGTTTCCTGTCTCACATTCAGGTCCTTTATCCATTTTGAGTTTATTTTTGTGAATGGTGTGAGAAAGTGGTCTAGTTTCAACCTTCTGCATGTTGCTGTCCAGTTCTCCCAGCACCATTTGTTAAAGAGACTGTCTTTTTTCCATTGGATGTTCTTTCCTGCTTTGTCAAAGATGAGTTGGCCATAGGTTTGTGGGTCTAGTTCTGGGGTTTCTATTCTATTCCATTGGTCTATGTGTCTGTTTTTATGCCAATACCATGCTGTCTTGATGATGACAGCTTTGTAGTAGAGGCTAAAGTCTGGGATTGTGATGCCTCCTGCTTTGGTCTTCTTCTTCAAAATTACTTTGGCTATTCGGGGCCTTTTGTGGTTCCATATGAATTTTAGGATTGCTTGTTCTAGTTTCGAGAAGAATGTTGGTGCAATTTTGATTGGGATTGCATTGAATGTGTAGATAGCTTTGGGTAGTATTGACATTTTGACAATATTTATTTTTCCAATCCATGAGCAGGGAATGTCTTTCCATTTCTTTATATCTTCTTCAATTACCTGCATAAGCTTTCTATAGTTTTCAGCATACAGATCTTTTACATCGTTGGTTAGATTTATTCCTAGGTATTTTATGCTTCTTGGTGCAATTGTGAATGGGATCAGTTTCTTCATTTGTCTTTCTGTTGCTTCATTGTTAGTGTATAAGAATGCAACTGATTTCTGCACGTTGATTTTGTGTCCTGCAACTTTGCTGAATTCATGTATCAGTTCTAGCAGACTTTTGGTGGAGTCTATCAGATTTTCCATGTATAATATCATGTCATCTGCAAAAAGCGAAAGCTTGACTTCATCTTTGCCAATTTTGATGCCTTTGATTTCCTTTTGTTGTCTGATTGCTGATGCTAGAACTTCCAGCACTATATTAAACAGCAGCGGTGACAGTGGGCATCCCTGTCGTGTTCCTGATCTCAGGGAAAAAGCTCTCAGTTTTTCCCCGTTGAGGATGATGTTAGCTGTGGGCTTTTCATAAATGGCCTTTATGATCTTTAAGTATGTTCCTTCTATCCCGACTTTCTCAAGGGTTTTTATTAAGAAAGGGTGCTGGATTTTGTCAAAGGCCTTTTCTGCATCGATTGACAGGATCATATGTTTCTTCTCTTTTTTTTTGTTAATGTGATGTATCACGTTGATCGATTTGCGAATGTTGAACCAGCCCTGCATCCCAGGAATGAATCCCACTTGATCATGGTGAATAATTCTTTTTATATGCTGTTGAATTCGATTTGCTAGTATCTTATTAAGAATTTTTGCATCCATATTCATCAGGGATATTGGCCTGTAGTTCTCTTTTTTTACTGGGTCTCTGTCTGGTTTAGGAATCAAAGTAATACTGGCTTCATAGAATGAGTCTGGAAGTTTTCCTTCCCTTTCTATTTCTTGGAATAGCTTGAGAAGGATAGGTATTATCTCTGCTTTAAACGTCTGGTAGAACTCCCCTGGGAAGCCATCTGGTCCTGGACTCTTATTTGTTGGGAGATTTTTGATAACCGATTCAATTTCTTCGCTGGTTATGGGTCTGTTCAAGCTTTCTATTTCCTCCAGTTTGAGTTTTGGACGTGTGTGGGTGCTTAGGAATTTGTCCATTTCTTCCAGGTTGCCCAGTTTGTTGGCATATAATTTTTCATAGTATTCCCTGATAATTGCTTGTATTTCTGAGGGATTGGTTGTAATCATTCCATTTTCATTCATGATTTTATCTATTTGGGTCATCTCCCTTTTCTTTTTGAGAAGCCTGGCTAGAGGTTTGTCAATTTTGTTTATTTTTTCAAAAAACCAACTCTTGGTTTCGTTGATCTGCTCTACAGTTTTTTTAGATTCTATATTGTTTATTTCTGCTCTGATCTTTATTATTTCTCTTCTTCTGCTGGGTTTAGGCTGCCTTTGCTGTTCTGCTCTATTTCCTTTAGGTGTGCTGTTAGATTTTGTATTTGGGATTTTTCTTGTTTCTTGAGATAGGCCTGGATTGCAATGTATTTTCCTCTCAGGACTGCCTTCGCTGCATCCCAAAGCGTTTGGATTGTTGTATTTTCATTTTCGTTTGTTTCCATATATGTTTTAATTTCTTCTCTAATTGCCTGGTTGACCCACTCATTCGTTAGTAGGGTGTTCTTTAACTAAACTCCATGCTTTTGGAGGTTTTCCAGACTTTTTCCTGTGGTTGATTTCAAGCTTCATAGCATTGTGGTCTGAAAGTATGCATGGTATAATTTCAATTCTTGTAAACTTATGAAGGGCTGTTTTGTGACCCAGTATATGATCTATCTTGGAGAATGTTCCATGTGCACTCGAGAAGAAAGTATATTCTGTTGCTTTGGGGTGCAGAGTTCTAAATATATCTGTCAAGTCCATCTGATCCAATGTATCATTCAGGGCCCTTGTTTCTTTATTGACTGTGTGTCTAGATGATCTATCCATTTCTGTAAGTGGGGTGTTAAAGTCCCCTGCAATGACCACATTCTTATCAATAAGGTTGCTTATGTTTATGAGTAATTGTTTTATATATCTGGGGGCTCGGGTATTTGGCGCATAGACATTTATAATAGTTAGCTCTTCCTGGTGGATAGACCCTGTGATTATTATATAATGCCTTTCTTCATCTCTTGTTACAGCCTTTAATTTAAAGTCTAGTTTGTCTGATATAAGTGTGGCTACTCCAGCTTTCTTTTGGCTTCCAGGAGCATGATAAATAGTTCTCCATCCCCTCACTCTCAATCTAAAGGTGTCCTCAGATCTAAAATGAGTCTCTTGTAGACAGCAAATAGATGGGTCTTGTTTTTTTATCCATTCTGATACCCTATGTCTTTTGGTTGGCGCATTTAATCCATTTACATTCAGTGTTATTATAGAAAGATGTGGGTTTAGAGTCATTGTGATGTCTGTATGTTTTATGCTTGTAGTGATGTCTCTGGTACTTTGTCTCACAGGATCCCCCTTAGGATCTCTTGTAGGGCTGGTTTCGTGGTGACAAATTCCTTCAGTTTTTGTTTGTTTGGGAAGACCTTTATCTCTCCTTCTAGTCTAAATGACAGACTTGCTGGATAAAGGATTCTCGGCTGCATATTTTTTCTGTTTAGCACACTGTAGATATCGTGCCAAGCCTTTCTGGCCTGCCAAGTTTCAAAGGAGAGATCAGTCACGAGTCTTATAGGTCTCCCTTTATATGTGAGGGCACGTTTATCCCTTGCTGCTTTCAGAATTTTCTCTTTATCCTTGTATTTTGCCAGTTTCACTATGATATGTCGTGCAGAAGATCGATTCAAGTTACGTCTGAAGGGAGTTCTCTGTGCCTCTTGGATTTCAATGCCTTTTTCCTTCCCCAGTTCAGGGAAGTTCTCAGCTATAATTTGTTCAAGTACCCCTTCAGCACCCTTCCCTCTCTCTTCCTCCTCTGGGATACCAATTATGCATATATTATTTTTTTTTAGTGTATCACTTAGTTCTCTAATTTTCCCCTCATACTCCTGGATTTTTTTATCTCTCTTTCTTTCAGCTTCCTCTTTCTCCATAACTTTATCTTCTAGTTCACCTATTCTCTCCTCTGCCTCTTCAAGCCGAGCCATCGTGGATTCCATTTTGTTTTGCATTTCGTTTAAAGCGTTTTTCAACTCCTCGTGACTGTTCCTTAGTCCCTCGATCTTTGTGGCAAGAGATTCTCTGCTGTCCTGTATACTGTTTTCAAGCCCAGCGATTAATTTTATGACTATTATTCTAAATTCACTTTCTGTTATATTATTTAAATCCTTTTTGATCAGTTCATTAGCTGTTGTTATTTCCTGGAGATTCTTCTGAGGGGAATTCTTCCGTTTGGTCATTTTGGAGAGTCCCTGGCGTGGTGAGGACCTGCAGTGCACTTCCCCTGTGCTGTGGTGTATAACTGGAGTTAGTGGGCGGGGCCGCAGTCCGAACCCGATGTCTGCCCCCAGCCCACTGCTGGGGCCACAGTCAGACTGGTGTGTGCCTTCTCTTCCCCTCTCCTAGGGGCGGGATTCACTGTGGGGTGGTGTGGCCCGTCTGGGCTACTTGCACACTGCCAGGCTTGTGTTGCTGGGGATCTGGCGTATTAGCTGGGGTGGGTAGGCAAGGTGCACGGGGGCTGGAGGGACAGGCTTAGCTCGCTTCTCCTTAGGTGATCCACTTCAGGAGGGGCCCTGTGGCAGCGGGAGGGAGTCAGATCCGCTGCCGGAGGTTTGGCTCCGCAGAAGCACAGAGTTGGGTGTTTGCGCGGAGCGAGCAAGTTCCCTGGCAGGAACTGGTTCCCTTTGGGATTTTGGCTGGGGGATGGGCGGGGGAGATGGCGCTGGCGCCTTTGTTCCCCGCCAAGCTGAGCTCTGCCGTCCGGGGGCTCAGCAGCTCTCCCTCCCTTTGTCCTCCAGCCTTCCCGCTTTCCGAGCAGAGCTGTTAACTTACGACCTCCCAGACTCTAAGTCGCGCTTGCTGTCGGAACACAGTCTGTCCGGCCCCTCCGCTTTTGCCAGCCCGACTCGGGGGCTCTGCTTGGCCGGCGAGCCGCCCCTCTGCCCCGGCTCCCTCCCGCCAGTCCGTGGAGCGCGCACCGCCTCGCCGCCCTTCCTACCCTCTTCCGTGGGCCTCTAGTCTGCGCTTGACTCCGGAGACTCCCTTCTGCTAATCCTCTGGCGGTTTTCTGGGTTCTTTAGGCAGGTGTAGGTGGAATCTAAGTGATCGGCAGGACGCGCTGTGAACCCCGCGTCCTCCTACGCCGCCATCTTCCGGATACCCCATTCTGGATTTTATTTATTTGGGTCCTTTCCTTTTTCTTCTTGTTCAAACTGGCTAGTAGTTTATCAATTTTGTTAATTCTTTCAAAGAACCAGCTTCTGGTGTCATTGATCTGTTCTACTGGGTTTTTTTTTGTTTCAATAGCATTAATTTCTGGTCTAATCTTTATTATTTCCTGTATTCTGCTGATTTTGGGTTTTATTTGCTGTTCTTTTTCCAGCTTCTTAAGGCATAAGGTTAGGTTGTGTACCTGAGATCTTTCTTCCTTCTTTAGGAAGGCCTGGATTGCTATATACTTTCCTCTTATGACCACTTTTGTTGCATCCCAGAGGTTTTGGGTTGTGGTGTTATCATTTTCATTGACTTCCATATACTTTTTAATTTCCTCTTTAACTTGTTGGTTAGCCCATTCATTCTTTAGTAAGATGTTCTTCAGTCTCCAAGTATTTGTAACCTTTCCAAATTTTTTCTTGTGGTTGATTTTGAGTTTCATAGTGTTGTGGTCTGAAAATATGCACAGTGTGATCTTGATCTTTTTGTACTTACTTAGGGCTGATTTGTGTCCCAGTATATGGTCTATTCTGGAGAACATTCCATGTGCACTGGAGAAGAATGTATATTCTGCTGCTTTAGGATGAAATGTTCTGAATATATCTGTTAAGTCCATCTGGTCCAGTGTGTCTTTCAAAGCCATTGTTTCCTTGTTAATTTTTTGATTAGATGATCTGCCCATTGCTGTGAGTGCGGTGTTGAAGTCTCCTACTATTATGGTATTACTATCAATGAGTTTCTTTATGTTTGGATTAATTGATTTATATATTTGGGTTCTCTCACATTTGGTACATAAATGTTTACAATTGTTAGGTCTTCTTGGTCTATAGACCCCTTGATTATGATATAATGCCCTTCTGCATCTCCTTATACAGTCTTTCTTTTAATGTCTAAATTGTCTGATATAAATATGGCTACTTGTCTTTCTTTTGTTGACCATTAGCATGATAGATGGTTCTCCATCCCCTTATTTTCCATCTGAAGGTGTCTTTAGGTCTAAAGTGGGTCTCTTGTAAACAGCATATCGATGGATTTTGTTTTCTTATCCATTTTGTTACCCTATGTCTTCTGATTGGAGCATTGAGTCCATTGACGTTTAGAGTGAGTACTGAAAGATATGAAATTATTGCCATTATGATGCTTGTAGAGTTGGAGCTTCTGGTGGTGTTCTCTGGTCCTTTCTAATCTTTTGTTGCATTTGGTATTTACATATATATATATTTTCATCTTTTCTCCCCTCAGAAAGTCCCCCTTAAAATTTCTTGCAGGGCTGGTTTAGTGGTCATAAACTCCTTTAATTTTTGTTTGTCTGGCAAACTTTTTATCTATCCTTCTATTTTGAATGACAACCTTGCTGGATAAAGAATTCTTGGCTAAATATTTTTATGATTCAGCACACTGAATATGTCCCACCACTCATTTCTGGCCTGCCAAGTTTCTGTGGATAGGTCTGCTGCAAACCTGATCTGTCTTCCCTTGTAGGTTAGGGACTTTTTTCCCCTTGCTGCTTTCATGATTCTCTCCTTGCCTGACTGTTTTGTGAATTTGACTATGATATGCCTTGTTGATGGTTGGTTTTTGTTGAATCTAATGGGGGGTATTTACCAAGTCTTAAAAGAATGAAATAGTATTGTTCCTTACTATCTTTTCTTGATTGTAGGAGAGACATTATTCTGATTCTGGTAGTGAAAAGCAGTATTATGAAATACGAAATGAAAAAAAAAACTGCTTAAAAAACTGCTTGAAAAACAATTTTAAAAGGTTAAGCAAGATAAACTGTCTTTTCATTGTTGTGCTCCTTCATGTCTAGAATTATCTCCACTTTAGAAGTTACAAATTTCTTATTTTCAGAATCCTGAGTGTTTAAAAACAAAACAAAACTCTGTTAGTCCAGGGAATAAAGGGGTTGCAGCAAAATTTGAGTTAATTAATGTTGTCAAATTGTTCATGCTCTAAAGGCAAAAGTAATTGGTACAATTCTGTAAATCTAGTAAAATTTCTCTGGAAAGTAAACATTGTTCCTTTTGAAGATTAACAGTTAGCTTTTCAGCAAATTTACTTAGTGGAACCAAGAGGATTAGAGATCAAGTACTATCCAACTAAAGTTATTAACCAAGGCTCACATGGACACTGGGGCCACCATTTTTAGTGTCCCTCCAGGTTAGATCTTGTTAGAGCAAATCAACAAAAACATCTGAATAACCATAAGTCATTGGAGCCAGGCAGTGGCATTCTTATTGCAGTCCTGTTGACAAAGAAACAGCAACAAGGAAGTAGGATCTCTGTTGGAGTTTGTGGTAATAGGACTGAGGGATTGAGCTACATGTAGCTGCATACTTTAAAATGAAAATGGTGGAAAGGCAACAATGAAATAGTGAAGTGAGAGATGGAGGCTGCCATTTCCTTGGCAGCAAGAGAAGAAGTGGTTAATCAATGTGCTTAATCAATGTCATTTAGGTACAAATTTTGCAAATATGACTAAAGGGTTTTGATAACATGACATTGTAAGTCACTGAAATCACAATGGTGGTAAAAATGTATGCTGTTGGCTATAGCCTGACAATTTCAGAAATCAATAGTCTTGAGCAAGCATTTTTCAAGACATGTAACATAGCTTTAGGGCAACACACTTCCAAAATCAAGTGTATTCATCAAGAGAATAAAAAAATAGATTCAAATGGGAGATGAGGGAGCAAGTTAACAACTTGAAAACATTATGCAATCCACTTGAAAAATTGCTATAGTCAACCTCCACTGGTGATAATTTAGAAGAAAGGCAGAGGAAAAGACAGTCCAACTGAGAAGGTGGAATTGAATATATCTGCTATGATAGTGAAAGCATCTTTTGATAACCAACAGGAAGTATATTCATTCGCATTATCAAATCTGGCATTACCTTAAGTCATTTCTTGCTGCTTGGCATCTTTCCTGTAACTTCAGTTCTTGGCTGGTGGCCCTAACAGGTGGCTAAGAGCGGAGGGGATGTCACTCAACAGTCCACAGTTCTTAATTAACAGAAGCCCTCTGAGGATATTCAGTCTCTTACTGACATGTCAATTTAAAATACCAAAATTAGTGCAGTGTGTAAAGCAAAAATGCTGCTTTTTTGGCTTGAACTACTTTCCTAAAATGCTGGATCTACTTTTTTGGCTGTGTTGATTCTTGGTGTGCATTTTTTTTGTCTTGTTTAGCATAGCCTATTCATAATTAACAGACAATGTATTCATATCAGGAAGCTTTCATGAGATAACCATTCTGAGCAAAAGTTAGAATTAATAATGTAGTCTAAACCCTTGCTATTCAAATGAGTCTGTAGATTAGCACATTGACATCACCTAGAAGTATACAAGAAATGCAAAATCTTAGGCCTCAGACTTAGTGAATCAGCATTTTCCAAGATTTCCCTTGTATTGATGGATGCCTCTGCATATGAATTTACAAAGCCCTGCTCTAATGTCAATAAAGCTTTTCTCTAATTAATTAATTTATGTACCTTACCAGTTTAATTATTTAAAATATTCAGGGTTATGTCTCAATGTTTAGAAATATATTAGAATATTTCTGTAAACTTTATTTTTCTGATTTTTACTTAACTTGTAGCTTGAATTATTTACCTTTGAACTTAGTTTGAGTGTATGTTAATATAATTTTAACTTTTCTTTTCTTTTTTTTAAGAGTTTAGTATTTGATTCCTTTTTCCTTGCTTTGGTGTAGGAAGTGTAGGTGATTATACTAAGTAAACACAAAGTGAATTGAGGAAAATTTGAACCAAAAAAGAAAAAAAGTATACTGATCTTATAAGTGCAGTTGCTTACTCAGCTAATTTCAAGGACACAGGGAAGACCTAATTTCCTCAAATGTTTTCCTACCCATTATTTTAGACTAATGCCTCAAGTGTCTCATTTGTCCCAAGATATTTGTATTTGCAAATATACCCAAGCAGATAATGCTATAGGCAAATAATTTGCAAAGTATATTCTGAAGGCAGAATGTGTGTTCTTAGCATCTCACTTCGAAGATTGAGAGTTTAGGAGACTTGGGACACCTGGGTGGCTCAGCCGGTTGAGAGTCCAACTTCAGCCCAGGTCATGATCCCATCTTTTGTGGGTTCAAGCCTGCGTCAGGCTCTGTGATGACAGCTCAGAGCTTGGAGCATGCTTTGGATTATGTGTCTCCCTCTCTCTTTGCCTCTCCCCTGCTTGCACTCTGTCTCTCTGTCTCCCAAAAATAAATAAACACTAAAAAAAATTTTTAAAAAGAGTTTAGGAGACTTAATTCTAATTCTAATCCTTTCTCAGAATGGTTACATTTGGAATACATCATCTATTAAGCTTGGAATCTACTCTTGGAATCTCCTCTTTGCAGGCACATTAGCAATTAAAGACTAAAAAGCATTATATTTTGTTCAGCCCAACATTAACCAAATCATGTATCCTGTCATAATATTGAAATCTTATGGAATTCAAATAGAAAATCTCAGATATATGTTACTATGGATTATTTTTACTTGATTATGAATGAACGATATGATACTAAGTTTTGATGAAAGGAAGAGTAGTTACTTGAGCAGAAGGAAAAGATTTGAATTGGTGGGGATATAAGCACAGACAACATGAAGGTTAAGTAACTCTAATGGTATAATCTAGACTCAGTCCTATGGTTTGGCTTTGTACGTAAAATGGAGTCTAGAATGGGTGGATTTTGTGTGTGTGTGTGTGTGTGTGTGTGTGTGTGTGTGTGTTTTGTGTTAATAGAGATAGATGAGGAGAACAGAGCTAATCAGGAAGCCTGCTACTTGGAGTTAGTGTTTTGTTTATTTGTATTGACCCAGAAAAGAGTGCCTGTTTTCTAGAATGTCTGTGAGGACTTAGGTTGGCATAGGGAAAGAATGTCTGGAGAGGAACTGTTTACTTAGTGAGCATGAACTGGGGATTCTGGAAGTAAAATGATGTGTCTTGGAATCTAATAAGTGGAGACCTAGAGGGAAGTGGTGGGGAAGAGCTTTGGCTTCCATTGGCCTGATGTGGTTTGCATTCTGTGGCAACCATGTCTGAGTGGCATTGGGCACACTTTGATTTCTCTGAGTGCCATTTCTTTGATAAATAAAATGCAGAAAACTTTAGAGTAATTGTGAGGGTTAAGAGACCATAAAGGTAAAGTTCCTGGCATGTACTAGGTCATATGAGATGGTCAGTCAATGGTAGCATTGTTTTTTGTTCTAACTGAGCACTTACCAGGGAGGGACTTATCCCGGGAGCCGTGTGTGGTATCCAGGGGGTTAGATGTTATAGAAATGGCATTGTGTGCCTCAGCCAGACACATCTGGATAGACCTCTTATAATTCCTCATAGATTACTGAGATAAAACAATGCAGAACACTTTCATGTGTGCTCAGATGAATACTTGAAGAAAACGCTGTTTCTTTTTCAACCAGAAATGAAAATAAAAACAAAACAACCTCACTTCAAAAATCATATTAGGGCTCAAAGAATATCTCCATTTTCAAAATCCAAATCATTTCCAACTCTTTTATCCTTACATGTTTTCTTAATGGACAGTTAAGCTAAAAAATTCAACTTGAAATACCGATTTTTTAATTCTTAAAGTTACACAAGCATATTGTTGAAATGATCAAGGGATTCATAAGGTTTACTGTTAAATGTCTCCTTCCATAGGTCTTAGTCCTTCTCTTCCCCACTAATAGTTTTTGACTGTCTTTTCAAAAATATATTATGCATATGTCATCACGCACTTTTATCTCTGTATACATTCTTTTTTTTTTCAAATTTATTTATTTATTTTGAGAGAAAGATAGATCTTGAGCAGGGGTGGGGCAGAGAGAGAGAGGGAGAGAGAATCCCAAGCAGGCTGCACTGTCAGCACAGAGCCCAAGAAGGGGCTCCATCTCACAAACCATGAGATCATGACCCCAGCTGAAATCAAGAGTCAGACAACCGATTGAGCCACCCAGGTGCCCCTCTGTATACATTATTAACACTTAGGTAGTATGCCATATACTGCACTGTGTTTTAATATATCTTGGAGAGCTGCTGCTCTTTTCAATATTGAAATTTCGTTGTGTGTCCTAAGTAGTACCTGATTAGACACTGAGATTATTTTCTGTCTTTATAATTAACAATGTCACAATAAACATCCTAATAAGTATTTCAATTTGCAAACACGCAACTGTAGTAGAAGAGTAAATTTCTTGAAATACAATTGCTAGGACTTGGGTGTGAATTTTTATATTCGTAGTTATTGCCCAATTGCTTTCTGAAGAGATCTGTCCATTCTACTAGCATTGTATGAAATATCTTTTTCCTACAAGGCATCATAAATTTCCCACCAGGTAGGTGTGTCATTATAATTTAAATTTGTTTTTCTCTTATTGTGAGTGAGATTTAACATCTTTTTATGTATTTAAGATATTTCAGATCATTATTTTTTTCTTCCTTCAGTGAATTGTCCAGTCACGCCTTTGCTCATTTTTTCTTATACTGTCCATTCTTTTAGGAGATGTGTAGCAAGTTTTTATGTACTAAGAAAATTAGCCCATTATCTGTAATGTAAGTTGTCAATATGTATTTTATAGGTCGACTGTGTTTACACTGCTTTTGTTTTGTGATTGTTTTTTACATTTACGTAGTCTCATTTATCTATCTTTTCTTCCACATCTGAGTTTTGTGTCATACTTAGGAAGGTTTCATTCTCTTGTGATTTCTTGCAGCATGTTTGCAGAACATTTTCATATGTAAATTGTTGACTCATCTGCATTTTGTTTTGTTGTAAGGAGTGAGATGGACCATAATACTTTTTTCTAAATATCTCTCCAATTTTCTCAACACATTAGTTGAATGGTACCTTTTTCTCTGCTGATACACATGCCAGCAGGAACAGCTGGGATCTAGGCAGGGACACAGAAATCACTCTGGGTATTACAGAATGCTTAAGTAGGGAATTTGTTACACAGGTGGAGGAAATAAGGGTACCTACCACATAGAGGGCAGAGATTAGCAACAGCAGGAAGCTGATACCACTTGTGCTGCTGTAGTGATAAAGCAAGAAGTTAGTGATCAGAACCAGGAATTCAGTGCTTCCTTTGAGAGACAGCCATTTCAAGGTATGTCCAGTGGAAACTGATATCATGGAGGTAGTGGCTGTCCCATAGGATCAGGAGCCATGGAGAGAGAGTACCTGAGATGTACCTTGGATTTTTTTTCTTTCCTCTCTGCCAGCCTCTGCCAATGCCTCTTGTTGCATGAACCCAGCCAGAAGAATGAGGACACAGGGCACAGACAATACACACAGGAGGCTGGGAAATGGAATTCTGTGCCATTCACGTGGAAAAAAAAAACAAGTGTGGGTCTGGGAATAGCAGAATAAAGACTCAGTTCACTAGCATACCATCTATTTTGCTTCATTAATTGTCTACCTATTTAAGTGTCAGAACTACACTATTTTGTGATAGTTTTGTTAAATATTTTTTCCATCTCAGAAGTCCAACTTTTTTCTTAAAGTTGAATTTGCCTGATTTTTCCCAAGCTATTTTTCCAAATGAAGTTCACAATCAGCTTGTTTACTTCTAAAATTATCCTCTTGTAATATTATTATATTCATTTAAATGTATAGATTAATTTAGGGATAACTGATACTCATAGGATGTTGAAGATTCATAGAGAGAAATGGTGTATTTTTCTATTTATTCAAGACTTGTTTGGGATTCTTCATAGAGTGAAAAGTTTTCTTTGTGTAGTTCCTACATGTTTATTTTGAGGAATTTTCCCTTTTTTGTTTTTTTGTTTTTGTTTGTTTTTTGTTTGTTTTGTTACTATTGTTTTGAGATATTTTCTTCCACAATGTTTTTATCTGGCTGTTGATGACTATAGGAAGCCTACGTTGTATATATTCATTTTGTGACTAATCACCTTACAGAATTGTTTGTAATAGTTTTCAGTTGATTTTCTTGAAATTTTACATGTCTAATATTATCAAGTGCAGACAACACTTGCTTTTATTTTCTTCTTTCTAAATTTTATAATTCTTCTTTCCCCTTTTGTCTAATTTTGCTTGCTAGTTCCTCTAGAACAGTGTTCAAATATTCTGGTGATAGTGGCCATCATTGCCTGGCTTCTTATTTGAATAGGAATGATTTCTCAATATCAAACACAATTATCTCTTGTGGGTGCTTTTCTCCCATTTCTCTCCACTGGAGTAATTCAGAGATCATTTGAGTTCAAATTCTCAATTATATTTTTCTAGAATTATGTTGCAAAAGAATCCATATGCAAAGCCTTTTTGTATGGTAGTTCTCTTTTTTCCCTTGTTACTTAAATAATTTAGAGTTCCTTACATCTTCTGGGAATGAGTGGTGTTTCACATTGTTTTGGAACTCATTATTTTCATGTATATTTTAAATTTCATTTGCATAGATTCGAGCAATGTGATCTTAAATTATTCTAATTTTCTGTCTGCCATTATTTACCTGTAATTTCTTGCTTTGTGTACTCATTTTCCTCCTTATTTCTATGAGTAAATTAACAGTATTTTGTCTATTTCTAATCAGTAAACATTCTTATATTTATTTCTTAGTTTCACCATTTTTCTTTTTGCTAATTTACTAATATCTGCTTTAGTCTTTATTATAT
This sequence comes from Panthera tigris, assembly GCF_018350195.1. Lineage (NCBI taxonomy): Eukaryota > Metazoa > Chordata > Mammalia > Carnivora > Felidae > Panthera > Panthera tigris. Next base: position 69,964,618 of record NC_056664.1, on the reverse strand, counting down.
CCATTTTTTGTTACACTCAGAGTGGTCTAAACCTTGAAAATCTGCTGCTCAAGATCTGCAGCTGCCAGAATTCAGTTTCTGGATGATATTATACTCCTGTGGCATTCCTCATGGTAATTGGTGTCCTTTTCTCAAACTCTCTATTATAGGAGTATTTGTCTCCTGGAATTCACAAAGATGAAGTTTGTCTCTATTTTATTCAACTTATTATTTTATCTCCTAATTGTGCAAAAATGTCTTGTCTCTCTGTTTCTCATTCTAATTGTTTTGGTATGATTTACCTTAGGAGAAGGTAGCAGTGAAATTTTTCATTGACCCCTTAAATCTGGAAGTCTTCCTCTAGTATGAAAATGTCTTGTAAATTTTTGTCTTTGGAACCTCTTAGTTCTAAGTAGCTTTCTTTCACTATTTGAGAACCATCCCTAACTAACATTTCTGTTACTTTAAAATTTCAAAATTTATTTTTTTAAATAAAGCTTTACTTCCTGAAATTTTGGAGATGTTTTGACTTTGTAAATAAATAATTTTAAAATGTGTAATGGATCTTATTAGTTTCATAAAATGCTAGGATTCTGGTCTTAGGGGAAATTGAGATGATTAAAATATCATCGATAGCTATTTTACCTTTCTGAAATTTAGGATTCCACCCTAATGAATTTTTTTCATAATCAAACCTGACATTGACTATTTGGCTGACTGATATTTCCTACAAATATTAAGAGAATTTAAATTTTATAATACTATTATTTCTTGCTTATGTAATAGTTTGTGACTGGGCTTAGAAAATGTCTACTCCAGCAGTTATTGGCTATGAGGTCTTGTTAAAATTGTTTAAATATCCTGGGCTTCAGTTTCTTCTCACCTTGATGAAAACTTATGTATCAAAATGCTTGTTTGTCACTGAATCTTGATGAATTTTGGAAATTCTGCTTAAGACTACTTATCTAATATGACTGTGTACCAGAGATGGTGTTAAATCCAACAAATCATTTAATCCTCACCTCAAGAAGTAGATATTTATTTTTGACAGCCAGTTGTCATTTATATCTTGAATATCTGGCAGCCCCTTCAGGCTCAGTATGTTACAAGGGGAATCCCATTCCCTGCCCTTTGGCACATGCTTTCTTCCCTCTCTTGTGTTCCCTTTTGCTTTTAATGGCATTACCACACCTCCAGTCTTCCAGGCTTAAAACCTAAAAGTTAATATAAACATCCTGTCTTCCACTGCATATGAAGTATATCATATTTATTTTTATTTTTAAAAATATTTATTTATTTATTTTTAGAGAGAGAGAGAAAAAGAGAGAGAGAGAGAGAATGGGGGGAGGGATACAGAGAGAGGAGAGAATCCTAAGCAGGCTCCATGCTGTCAGCCTGACATAGGACTCAGTCTAACAAACCATGAGATCATGACCTGAGCTGAAATCAAGATTTGGACACTCAACCAACTGCACCACCCAGGTGCCCCAAAGTGTATCATATTTACACTTTTTTTCTTAATTGTTATCACCATCTTCATTATTCTTCAGCCTCTCTATTTCCAACTATATAGGAGACTCTGTGCTGGGTACTGGTAATGAATAAGACAGCCAAAGTCTTTGATATATAAATGAGATAACAATAGTACAATAATACAATGTGATTAGTAAGGTAAAATAAAGGGCAAGTAAGTAGTAAGGGGAAATAAAGGGTAGTAAGGAAGCACATAAGTGGGTTCCCTTACCTACACCTGCACCCTCAGAGATTTTCTTTGAAGCTGCTTATGTATAGATTGCAGAAATTTTTACCTAAAATTGTGTGCTTCTTTTTTTTATGTTTATTTATTTATTTATTTTGAGAGAGAGAGAGAGAGAGAGAGAGAGACAGACAGAGTACCAAGGAGGCTCTGTGCTGCCAGTGCAGAGCCCCATGAGGTCCTTGAACTCATGAACTGTGGGATCATGACCTAAGCCAAAATCAAGAGTCAGATGCTCAACTGACTGAGCCACCCAGGGGCCCCTAAAATTGTGGTTTCTATGGGAATTTTAAGCAACTTAAGGAAATGATGAATGTAGCCAGCTGAGATAGCCTCTGATGATCCCTGCCTCCTGGTTTATGATCTTGTGTAATCCCTTCCCCGTGAGTGTGGATCTCTGGCTTGCTTCTAGCCAACAGAATACCTCCAAGATGATGGAATGACACTTTTGCAAATCAGCTACATAAGATTCTGACAGGATTCTTTTATCAGACTCTATCCTTTTGTTGGTTCTGATGCAACAAGCAGCCATGTTACATACTGCTCTATGGACAGGATCGCATTCAAGGTCTGGAGAGCGGCTGCTGACTGGCGGCTAACAAAGACCTAAGGTTCTCACTCCAATAGCCCAAAAGAAATCCTGCCAACAACTACATGAACTTGGAAGCAGATCCTTTCCCACCAAACCTTCAGAAGAAACATTTTGACATCAGTGTTGTGAGAGACTCTGAAGCCTAGAAGTCGGCTAATCATACCTAATTTTGGTTCAGAGATTCTGAGAGATAAACGTGTGTTGTTTTAAGCTATGAAGTATGTGATAATTTATTATGCAGCAATAGAGAACGAATACAATGAGGATGACCACATACTTCCACAAAAACACCACAATCTTGTGCTGCCATGTTTACAATGGAAAACATTTGTAGTACTTTAGTTGAAAGATAATTATAAGCCAATAAATGCTAGTGGGGTTATTAAGAGAAGTAGATGTATTTGAGAGAAATTTAAGAAGTAAAGCTGGCTAGATATATGATTAATTTGATGAGGACATGGAGGGAAAGGAGATATTTACAGTGAAGCTCAGGTTTGCCTTCAGTCACTGGGCAAAACAATAGTGCCATTCACCAACAGAGAAACAAGGCAAGGTCATCAGTAACTGGAATTTGAATCAATGTATTCTCTCCTCCAAAGTAGTAGTCTTTTTTTTTTAGTATATCATGTCATATATCAGGAAACTAATACAGTATAGCATTGCTTATATAAGTCATATATAAAATATTTATAAAGTACAAATCATACTTTTGAGGGCTAGGGAAAGGACTGTATACTGAATTCGTAAATTCTGACCCTGGAAAGTGAAACACAAGGTAATTGGAAGTGTCCAGAAACTGTTGATGGCACAGTGGCCTTATCTGTAGACCAGATAGGTATCTGCATGCCTCCAGTTTTTACACCAAAATGTGGAAATACACATAATGATTGGGGGAAGTACACATCACAAATTCATGTCATAACGTAGTGTTTTTGTTCTTTTTCTATAAAAATGTGCACTTTACAGTCATCTACCTAATATTCAAGAAGCTATGTGTTAACTCCAGAAAGGTAAGATCACATAAAGGGAGAGATGGCCAAGAAAATCTCAGATTACATCATACATAAATGAATAGAGTAGTGTCATCCTCTATTAAAAGATAAAACCCCAGGAATTCCTCTGTTCAGAAACCCTCAGAGCTCATTCTGCCAGTGTGTGGATGGTATAGGTACTGACAAAGACCCACACTTGTGTAGATCTAAACATCTGCCACTATCTTCATGTAGTTCCATATGTTATTAGTATAAGTGGGAGTTTTGTTTTGTTATTTCCATTTGTATTGTTTTGTTTCGTTTTGTTTTGTTTTATTTGCTTGATTGTCTTGGTATGGTGTATAGACAGAGGAAACTAAACATCAATCCTATACAACTGGCACATTGTAAGAATGGGTTTAGAGGTTCCATATTTTATAATTGCATTGTTGAAACTACATTTAGCTTCTGCATTTATGATTGCAGTAGAGTTTTAGCTTCAGGTAAAAAAAAAGGAATATTCTTTTTCAAAACATCTTCATAATAACCTTGAAATATTAAATTCTGACTGACAAATCTAATCATTCAGTAGGTCAATTTCTTTTGTGTAGTACATTCAATTAATAATGAAGTGTAATTACTATGATTGGAGTGAAAATTTTGAGATCCTAAAACACAAATTATGCTTTTTGTAAAGTAGAATTATCCAATTTTTATACTTTTTTTCAAGTTCAAACATTCTCAGGCTGTCAGATATATTTACTTTTATAACTTGACACAGGTTCTGGTTAAGGTTGACTTTCACTGGAAACTTCAGAGATAAATAGTTTTGGACAAATAACAATCTGTATTATATAAGGTATATTAAAAATGATTTCAAAAGGATGGTTATATTCTTTCAAGGGACATCATGTCAATATGTCTTCAAAGCAAAAACACATCTGAAAATTTCATAGTCAGTTCACTATGTAGTCAACACTTGAACTCTGTAGAACTTTTCAATTTATTCTTGTAGGGAATGGTTTTTGCCATAGCTCTCTGCCTCTGTTACAAACAAATTGGGCTGGAAAATAGTGTATTCCAGCTATAACTTTTCTCCTTTAAATCCCAGGCCTATTTCACCAAGGACAATATCTTAGAGAATAGATATTGTAGAAATATCTTGTAGATATGTACAAGGTAGAAATACCTTGTAGAAATGTTACATGAAAGGTAGTATTTATCTAGCTTAGAAGGGGTCGTTCCATTCAACTAGGTATTACTGTAAGTTAAATTTCAGGTCATCCAACTCAACCAAATGATATGGAAACCAGAATCAATCTATTATCTATCTATCTATCTATCTATCATCACCTACTTTTTACTTTCTGGTGATTTATCAGAGGTGCTCTTCCCACCTTTGTTGGCCTGACTCACTCCCACTCTCCCATGAGCTCTCAGGAGTCTCCAGCATTTCCTGAGCCCACAGACTCTGCTAAGTACTTTACTCTGTATGTCAGTAGCATCAGGGGCGTGTGTTTGTCATGGTGCTTGTTCTATTGTAGGAATAGTAGCTGTTTGTGACTTTGTCTCTCGAATTAGGCTACAGTCTCTTGAGAATAAGGCAACATGTCATCTCAGTAGACTATACTAAGAACTAAGCATAGTTCTTGATACCCAATCAATAACTGTTTGCTGATCTGATGAATTGAATGACATTATTTGTATATAACTAAATAGACTGCAAGAAAAAAAAAGTAAACTGCAGTGAGCATAGCAGATTACATGCTAGATATACCAATCCTCAAGAGCTATTTAAGAACATCTCTCCCTAAGAGCTGCCCCCAAGTATTTACCATCAGCTACTCCTTTTTATTGATTAATTGAACCTCTTTGTTGATAAAGCAAATGCTTTTTGAGACGGTTAGCATATTTGGGTACTCTGGTGAATACACGTGAATTTGTTTCTTAGATTTATTGTGCCAAGGGCAAAACCCCACAAACAAAACAAAACAACTTGATAGGAGAGCCGGATTTGAGGAAGGAAATGGTTTGGCTGAGAGAGAAGTCTTGGGCTGCAATAAGCTGGAGCCAGGGGCAGTGTGAGGGAGGGTCTTTATGATGCATGTTTATTCAAACTTATCAGCACCTGAAGCTCCCATAAATGTACTGACTTTATTGCTCCAACCAGAGACTGAGCATCTGCCTCTCAGCATCAGAGCAGATCCCCAGAGCAGCACCTCTCTGAAGTAGCATGGAGAGTCACTTCCTTCAACACACAACCCTTGTAGTGAGGGTTACAGTGAACTCCACCTCCCAGCACAGTTGGTAAGAAACATGAAACTTGAAACTTGCAAACATGAAAGCTTGTGATATAGAGGCGAATGATGTTAGGACATTTATGCTATTCTTTCTCAGTGTGCCTTCTGCATATGAGTCTGTCTTACCACTCCTCAGTGCTTTCTCACTCTCCACCAAAAGATTCAGTGGCCACAATGGGTCGGGAACTAGAACGTCCACTTTTAGAGAAGAAAAGTGTAAGAGACAGAAATTTGACACTACTGTTGTACACACACTGAGGGGTGTGCCTTCCAGTATGTGCAATGCCAGCCTGGGACTAAAATGCCATGGTGCTCTGCATTTCCATGATCTTATATAAGTGGAGCCTGTGCTGCTCTCTGAAGCATCCCTCCACATATTCACTGGATTACTTTTCATACTCGATGTTTCAGCAATTTTCTCCTTTCATTATTATATTTTTCTTTTCTGCTAGATCTTGCCCGTAAGCATAAATGTATTACTATTTCTTCCATCTCAAAAATTTGCCTTCCCTTGTGCCCACTTCCTTAAACATCTGCATAACCCAATTTTCTCACCAACTTTAAGCCTTTGCTGGAATATTAACTTCTCTAAGAGGCTTTTCTTCATCACAGTAAAGTTGTCACTCAACCCTTCTGTCTGTCATATTTTGTCTGTACCTACTTTTTTTCTCATAGCATTTTATCTTCCTCTAACTGTGTAGCACAATTATTTATTTGGCTGGGTTCTTAAATTTTCTTTCTCATATTCTCTTACTTAAATTAAGCTGCATAAATAAGTAAGCAAACTACTTCCTGATATTAGTAGGTGCTCAGTAAATGTAGAGTGAACAAATTCATAAATGATGACACATTCATTTCATTTTTTGAGAGACTCGGTCTTAAGGTTTTCCCTACAAAAATAAAATTTAATTAAAAAATTTTTCATGTTTATTTATTTATTTTAGGAGAGAGAGAGAGATAGGGCAAGAGCAGGGAAAGAGCAGAGAGAAGGAGAGAGAATCCCAAGCAAGCTCTGTTCTCAGGAAGCCTGATGCAGGGCTCAATCCCACAAATCATGAGATCATGACCAGAGCCAAAATCAAGAGTTGAACACTTAACCAACTGAGCCACCCAAGAGCCCTAAAAATAAAATTCTTAACTAAAAATCATTGTATTGCAATTATAAAAGTTAATTTCATTTCTTATTTGCATTCTCCTTTGTTCCACAGAGCCTGATTCATTCTTGGTTTTAGAATTTTTGTGTTTTCTGGACTGTGTGGTCTTCCAGGTATTTCAGGTAGTATGTGAAAGGGGCTTCTAGATTGACAATATTATCTACTCGGTGTCTATTATAAGGCAGAAGAAACAGTTCTTTGATGACTTTTAAGATCTCTTTTGTACCCAGAAGCACTCATTCAGAGTTTCATCCTTTCCAGGTGCTGTGTTCTCCTTTGGACTAGGCATTGATAGAAAACTTAATGCAAATTAATTGTACATGAAGCTATCACTTCCTTGGCCATCACTTCCTTAGTTTCCACCAAGGAAACTACCTAGTGTGGTTTATATTTGACTTGAGGCTGTAAAGTAGGTCTTCACTAACTTCTTGTTAAATTGAATTCAATTCATTAATCAGTTTTGGTCATTAGCTAACAAGGCAGTAGTACAGAGAGGAGAACAGAAAGAGTTGGTGAAGGACTTGTGGGAAGGACCTCTTAATGTAATGAAAAACGATGTCTTTAGTAGATATTTTAAAATGGAGTAAGGGACTAAAATAGAAATATAAGGTAATCTTTGCTACAATTGCTATTTACATAAAGTTCCTCTTTTAAACCATTTGGTATTACTTTTTAAAGACCTGTGCTGACTCTCAATTCCCTCTTATGATGGAAATTATGCTTTACTTCTGTTAGAGGTATGTCTCCACCTGGCTGTAGAGTTCTAAAATTCTTTTTTGAACCTCATACTACACGAGTTCAGGCACGTGTGCTCATGTGCATGTGCACACATGAAACCTTTGTATTTTCCATGTATGGCACTTTCTTCCTGAGATTTGCCAGATTTAAAAGAGCTCTTTTAACTTGAAAAATGGGGATGGGTTTCTGTTTTAGATATGGAAAGGTAAGAAAGAATACTTTATTTCCCACAGACCCTCTTTTCAACTGTGTTTTTACATTAAAATTATCTGAGAAAAAAATAAATACCATGGGCTTCATCCTAATCCAAATGAATTATAATCTTATGAAGTCTAGCCAGGTACTAGTACTTTTTTAATATCACCATTCCTGTTTAATAAATTCCTATTATTAATGGACTCTGCACTTGCTATCATAACTTGCTATCATATTGCCTCATCTATAAATTTTTAAAGTTTGCACACTTTCTCAAAGATAAAGAATATCTTGAGGCATTTATTCTAACCATTATATTTCTTATAATTTTCTTGGAAAAGTGTGGTGGCAAACAAATGTTCCTTGAAATGATATTCAAAATCCTTTTGTGGTTATATTAAACTTGCAATGAGAAAGAAGTCTGGAATGCTGCAAGTTATTTATACAAAGAAAAGAAAGAGGTTACATGTTTTCTGTCTTGTTTAAGTAATTGGCTTATCCACCCTGTACACCTACTTGTATTGCCAAGGTCAAATTTGGGAAAAGATAATCTTTTAGGTTACCTACTAATTTCCATGCATCCATGCACTCTTTTTTTTAATTTTTTGAATGAATAATCACACTCTCTAAAACTGCATTTGGATTTTAGGAAGATAAGAATGATAAATCATAAAGCAATGAAGTACCCAGAAGAAACACTAGGCTTAAAAGTTTTATATTATCTTTTTTTTTTTTAAGTCAATAATAAGCTACCGAGGGAGAGAATATGAAGGTGTGGAAACACTGTAAAATTTAGAGGAAGATAAACCTGAGTTTGAATCTCATGTTTTTCATTCACAACCCATAGCCACTGCCTTGGCAAGTCTGAATCAGACCACTCCTCGCCATTTCCACAGATACAGCCCTCAGTTGAGGTAGTAGCATCAACCACCTGGCCCTCTCCCACCAGAGTGGAAGTTCTTTCCTATCTCGTCCTTCAAGAACCTTCCCTACACAGTAGTCAAAGTAATACTTTTTGTTATTGTTCTTGTTTTCAGCTTTATTGAGGGATAATTGACACATAGGACTTGTATATATTTAAGGAGTACAACTTGGTGATTTGATATATTGTACACATTGTGAAATGATCACCACAATCAAGCTAATTAACATATCCATCTTCCCAAATAATTGCTCCTTCCTTCCTTCCTTCCTTCCTCCTCTCTACCTCTCCCCCTCCCCCTCCCTCCTTCCCTCCCTCTCTTTTACTCTCTCTCTCTCTTCTCTTCTTGTGGTGAGAACACTTAAGATCTACCCATTGGGCAAATTCCAAATATGTAAATCACTATTGTTAACTATAGTCACCATGCTGAACATTAGATCTTCAGAATTTATTCATCTTGCATAATTGAAAATTTGTACTCTTTGATGCTTCTCCTCATTACTCCCCCCCACCCCCCACAGTCCCCAGTAACCAGCATTCTACACTCTGCTGCTATGAATTTGACTGTGTTAGATTCCACATATGAGTGAAATCGTACAGTGTTTGTCTTTCTGTCTCTGGCTTATTTCATTTAGCATAATGTCCTACAGATTCATCCCTGTGGCTGTGAATTAAAGGATTTCTTTTTTTTTTTAAGGCTGAAATCTTTTTAAAGCATAAGTCTGACTGCTTTAAACCCTCCACTTGCTTCTTGTTGTAATTAGAATAAATTCCACATTCTTTATTCTGGCTCTAAAGTTCTAATCTCATCTTCTACCCTCTTCCCCTTGCTATATACACTTCAATTACACAACTGTCTCTGGAATAGGCTAAGCTAATTCTTATGGTCTTACACAGATAATTCTAGAGCAAAATAGAGATGAGAGCAAGCGCTTATCTTATGCCCTCATCAGGCAAATGCCATATTTAATATTTTCCAAATCTGTTACCTCATCTGTGAAACTTTTTTTTTCAATGAAATCATGGGAAAATCATTGCCAGTGTCTAGAAATTATTGAGCTATACAAGCTAAGAGAGTGGAGCTATTCATTTTAGGCATTGAAAGATTATTAAGTAATTGATAGCCAAAGATAAGGTGATTGAATTCTTCATCACAACCAAGATTATAACCACTACTTAAGCAAATACAATATGCCAGACAGTGTATTGAATACTGTAGATGATAAAAAGTGGATGAGGATAAAACAGGCTTTGCTCTTAATTGCTTAAAATCTGGAAGAGAGGATAAGGCAAGCACAATGATAACGCCACTACTAGGAGAATATGTGTCATAAGAGTCAGACACAGGAGTTTTACAAATGAGGGTGTAATAGGTCTGAACCTCACTGTAAGCAATGGTGATTTAACAGTTTATATATCTGTTCCCCAATCTGTTTGAACTGCTTCTCCATAGCTGAATTGAAATATAAGACTAGTTAAGTATGGGGGTCAAGGAATTAATAAGGGATCGGTATTTGAGATGGACCTGGAAAATGGGGGACATAATGGAATATGTTTTTGTCATCTCTTTTTTAATTCAGTCATGACTTTCACCAAGACAATACAGTGAGCTTTGTGATTTTGTAGAAGTGTACTTGTTGAATGTTACTGGTCTAGTGATAGTCTTCCAAGGGAAATAGGACTCCCATCTCTGGAATGAGAAGGATCTTGGACAAGTAAATTGATCTCAGATTTTCTTCCCTAGTTTGTAAAATGTCCAATTTATGTGATTGTTGTAAATCTTGGACTAATATGAAATCTCTGACATATAGGTGCTTAATTAATGCTACCTGTCATTTTTACTTTTAATAACTGGAGAAACTGTATATTATGGAAAGTCAGCAAAATTGTGGACGGTTAAAGTGTATACTCTGTATTGATAAGATGGCCTTTCAATTCTGGCTGTGCCCCCTCCTTTGCTTTGTGATCTCGAGTAAGTAACTTAACATTGCTTTGCCTCATTTCTTTCATCTGTGAAGTGGGGGTTATAATATGTCCTACCTCAGAGGGCTGTTGTAGGGATATTGCACCACATAATTCATATAAAATGCCTGCTGTCCTCAATAAATATGTAATATTTTATAATAATAATAATATATTTAATATGGAGTTGTTAATCTGATGATCTATGGTATATGACATGTCAACACATGCTGGGTGAATTACTTTTTGATGAACAGATTATTCTCAAATAAAAAATTCAGCTAACCAGACATATAGGCCCAGAGTGCTATTTTGAAGCACCTGCCATTCAGTATTCTCATTTTATTTGACCATGTTGCCAGTGTTGTTGTTGTTGTTGTAGTTTTAGTTGTTTTACTTATGCTTTTATGATTCACTATCACTGGGTTTTTAAAATATGGTAAGAGAGGTCAAATCCAGGAAGCAATGGAAGGTATAGTCCCACATCAGAAATATAACTACAAAGGAAAAAATAATCTTGTTAGAAGAGAATTCCTTTAGGGGTGCTAAAGATTTAAGGATAGAATTTTTCTATTTTGAGCCAAGCAGTAATAAAGAAGTGAAGACTAGAAAGTGGAGAAACTGTTGCCCATGAGAGGAATTTCTTGCTTGACTGTTTTTTCTTAAATCTCATTATGTAAGCTGACTGATTGCTTTTCCCAAACTTGGATTCAGATCTTAAGTATAGAAGAGCAATTCTAGTGAAATACTTATATGTAAATCCTTTGGAGTAAAACTTTTTTTTTAATTTTTTTTAACGTTTATTTATTTTTGAGACAGAGAGAGACAGAGCATGAATGCGGGAGGGTCAGAGAGAGAGAGGGAGACACAGAATCTGCAACAGGCTCCAGGCTCTGCACTGTCAGCACAGAGCCCGACGCGGGGCTTGAACTCACGGACCTGAGATCATGACCTGGGCCAAAGTCGGATGCTTAACCCACTGAGCCACCCAGGCGCCCCTGGAGTAAAACATTTTTATTTCTATATGCTTATAATTATTTCCCAGCTTACTTGGAAGAGTGTATAGTTTGAAAATTCTGGAACTGAAAGTTACATTCCTTAAGTAAGCATGAAAAAAAGTATTTGGTCCACCTCAATAAGAAATGAGGTTTATTGATCCAGTTTTCTCTCAGCCAGCCTGATAATCAGAAAGACTGTCACCAGCAGAATTCTGGAAGAGGAAGATATTACTACAACCACTCTACATAACTTCCTAGTGCCAGTTTCATATCTAAATGGAACATGGCTAAGATGTACCTGTTTGCTCAACAGAGGGAAGAGCTACACCGCTCACTTTAAAGACTCAGGCTTTTTGCTTACATTCCATGCCCTAAGTTACCTCCCTGTTCTTTTCATGTATTCTGCACTCCAGCCAAACTGAATAACTATCTTGCTGCTATCCATTACTTCTGAGGATTTTTTATTTGTTTTTTTTTTTAATTTTTTAAAGTTTATTTATTTTGAGAGAGACAGAGACAGTGCGAGTGGGGGAGGGGCAGGGGGAGGGAGAGAGAAAAGATCCCAAGCAGGCTCTGTGCTGCTAATGCAGAGCCTGATGCGGGGCTCGAACTCACAAAACTGTGAGATAATGATGAGCCAAAACCAAGAATTGGATGCTTAATGGACTGAGCCACCCAGATACCCCATGATTTTTGAATTTGTATACACAGTCACCTCTACCTCCAGATATCACCTCCATGTCCATACACCCAAACCTAACTCCTCATCTAATCTCAGTTTAAATGTAACTTGTCCTTTGAAGCCTTTCCTTTTTTCAACAAGAAATGATCCTATACTTTATAAAAGTTTCCTAGATCTTCCTCAGGACTTCTAATATGGCATCTTATTCTTCATATGTATTGTGTACATACATATACCAAATAGTTCTAGGGATACATCAGTGACTAAAACAGAAATCCTTGTAAATTTAAACGAGTTAAAAATGTGTGTTAGTGATTTATGCTAAAAAGAAGAATGCAGAAGAGGAGGAAAATAGGAAGTGGAAAGACAGCAATTTTCTGTGGTCAAAAGAGTCCCGACAGCAAAGGAGACACGAGAGTAAAGACCTGAAGTATGATGTGCATGTAGGAGAAGAGCATTCAGGCAGAGGAAAGAGCAAGTATGAAGACTCTGGGTGGGAGTGGGCCTCATGTGGGATGTCATCGGCTGGGATTAGAGTGACCAACAGAGAAAGGAGGAGCAGATGGTGTCATAGAGGTGAGGAGTGAGGAGTCATAAGGGAGCATGAGGAAGAACAGGCAGATGGTAAAGGTCTTTAGAGTGACTGACTTTTTCTCAGGGTTAGATGACCAAACCATAGAAAGGGTCTTAATCATTTCAGAAGAATGATAGAACTTGTATTTTAACAGGAGCGACAATGCAGCAGTGAGAGCATGCAGATTCTGGAAATACTCTGAAGATAGAAATTATTGAATTTATTGAAAGATTGACCACCAGGAGAAAAAGAGGAGCAAGCGGAACTCAAAGGTCTATGACTTGAATGATTGGAAAGAAGGAGCTTCCATTAGTTGAAATGGAAAAACCTAGAAAAGGAACAGGAAACAGTGTCAGGCATTCTGCTTTGAACATATACAGTTAAGATTACTGGCCTGTCCTGTGATTAGTTGGATATGTAAGTTGTAAGTTTGGGGGAACAGCTGGGAGCACTTGGTATTAGTGGTGCCAGTTTGGGAGTTATAAACATTTATTTTTCTTTTCTTTTTTTAGATCTATTTTTATTGTTTTGAACAATCTCCATACTGTTTTCCACAGTGGTTGCACCAATTTACACTCCCATCAGCAGTGCACAAGGGTTCTCCTTTCTCCACATTCTCACTGACACTTGTTATTTCCAGTGTTTTTGAGAATAGCCATTCTAACAGGTGTGAGGTGATATCATCTTGTGGTTTTGATTCGAATTTCCCTGATGGTTAGTGATGTTGAAAACCTTTTCATATACTGTTGGCCATTTGTATGTCTTCTTTGGAAAAATGTCTATTCAGATTTCTTGCTCATTTTTAGTTATTTGGTTTTCTGCTATTGAGTTGTATGGGTTCCTTGTGTATTTTTTATATTAACCCCTATTGAATATGTGCTTTGCAAATATTTTCTCCCGTTCCATAGGTTGCTTTTTTATTTTGTTGATGGTTTCTTTCACTGAGCAGAAACCTTTTTAGTTTTATGTAGTCTCACAATTTTTGCTTGTTACATTTGCTTTTGGTGGCAAATCCAAAAGTTAATTACCAAAGCTAATGTAATGGAGCTTACTGCCTATCTCTTCTTCTGGGAGTTTACAGTTTCAGATTTTATATTCAAGTCTTTAACCCATTTTATGTTGATTTTTGTGTATCGTGTAAAATAGGAGCCCAATTTCATTCTTTTGTATGTTAGTGTCAAGTTTTCCCGGTACCATTTATTGAAGAGACTGTTGTTTCTTCATTGTATATTATTGGCTCCTATGTTGTAAATTAATTGACTGCCTATGCATGAGTAAATCTAAGTTCTCTTTTCTGTTCCATTGATCTATGTAATTTCAGTATTTATGCCAATACCATACTGTTTGATTACTATGGCTTTGTAATATAGTTTTAAATCAGAATGTGTGGTGCCTCCAGCATTATTCTTTCTCAAGGTTTCAAACAGGGTCTGTTTGGTTTTATGCAAATTTTAGGGTTCATTTTCCTATTTCTGTGGAAAATGCCAATTTTTATAGGAAATGCAATGAATCTATATATTGCTTTGAGTTCGATGGACATTTTAACAATGAATTTTTCCAATCTCCAAACATGGAGTAACTTTGTATTTATTTATTTCTTCTTCAATTGATTTTATCAATGCCTTATAATTTTCAGTGTAGACTTCCTATCTACTTATTTAAATTGATTCCTAAGTATTTCTTTGGTGCAATTGTAAATGGGATTCCTTTCTTAATTTCTCTTTCTGATAGTTCTGTCTAGTTCTGTTAGCGTACAGAAACACAACTGATTTTTGTGTGTTGATTTTGTATCCTGAAGCTTTTCTTAATTCTTTTATTAGTTCTGACAATTTTTTTGATGGAGTCTTTGGGTTTTCTATACAGATCATGTTATCTGTAAACCAAGACAGTTTTACTTGCTTAATTCCAATTTGGATGCCTTTTTCCCTGTTTTTACCTAATTGTTCAGGCAAGGGCTTCCAACACTATGTTAAATGAAAATGGAGAATGGGCATCTATCTTTTTCCTGATATTAGAAGAAATACTTTGATCTTTCTACCATTGAGTATGATTTTGGCTGTGAGCTTGTCATATATAGCCTTTGTTTTGTTGTGGTACATCCCCTCTATATCCACTTTGTTGAGAATTTTTATCATGAATGGATGTTGAATTTCATCAGATGCCTTTCTGCATCTGTTGAGATGATCATATGATTTTTATCCTTCATTTTATGTTATGTATCACAATTATAGGTTTACATATGTTGACCTGTACTTGCATACTTAGAATAAATCCCACTTGATAATGGTGTATGATGCTTTTAATGTAATGCTGAACTTGGTTTGCTAGTATTTTTTGAGGATTTTTCCATCTATATTTTTCAGAGATACTGGCCTGTTATTTTCTTTTCTTGTAGTGTCCTTGTCTGGTTTTGGTTATCAGGGTATTGTTGGCCTTCTACAATGAATTGGGAAATATTCTCTCCTCTTCTAGATTTTGGAAGAGTTTGAAAGGATTGGTATTAATTGTTTTTTAAACATTTGATAGAATTTACCAATGAAGCCATCTGGCCCTAGACTTTTGTTTGTTGGGAAGTTTTTGATTACTGATTCAATCTTCTAGTAATTTATTTGTGTAGATTTTCTGTGTCTTCATGTTTTAGTCCTGGAAGGTTGTGTTTTTCTAGGAATTTATCTGTTTTTTCACGGTTATCCAACTTAGTGGTATATAATTGTTCAGGGTAGTTTCTCATGATCTTTAGTATTTCTTTGTAATCTATTGTAGTGTCTCTTCTTTCATTATAATTTTGAGTCTCCTCTCTTTCTTTCTTAGTCTAGCTAAAGTTTGTCAATTTATTTATCTTTTCAAAAAACAAGCTCTTAGTTGTTTTTGTTTTTGTTTTTAATCTTTCCATTGTCTTTTAGTCTCCATTTCACTTATTTCTATTCTGATCTTTCTTATTTCTTTCCTTTGACTGACTCTGGGCTTATTTTGTTCTTCTTTTTCTAGTTCCTTGAGGAGTAATATTAGATTGATTATTTGAAATCTTTCTTTTGTCTTAATATGGTTGTTTTTTCCTATAAACTTCCTTCTTTTGCTCTACCCCTAAGTTTCAGTATGTTGTATTATCATTTCATTTGTTTCAAGATGTTTTTGGATTTTTCCTTTATTTCTTCTTTGACTCATTGATTCTTCAGGAGCATTTTATTTAAGTTACACATATTTGTGAATTTTATATTTTTCTTATAATTGATTTCTACTTCCATACTATTGTGGTTGGAAAAGATGGTTGATATGTTTTTGGTTTTCTTAAATTTATTAGGACTTGTTTTATTGCCTAACATATGACCTATCCTGGAAAATGTTCCATGTGCTCTTGAGAAGAATGTGTATTCTGCTGTTGTTTGATGGAATGTTCTGTATATGTCTGTTAGGTCTATCTGGTCTAATGTGAAGTTTAGGCCCATCGTTTCCTCACTGATTTTCTGTCTAGGTGATCTATTCTTTATTGAAACTGTGGTATTGAAATCCTTACTATTATTGTATTGTGGTTTATTTCTTGCTTTAGATCTGTTATTCTTTGCTTTATACATTTAGATGCTCCAGTATTTAGTCCATAAATATTTACAATTGTTATATCCTTGATGAACTGGCCCTTATCTTTATGTAATAACCTTCCTTGTCTCATAGTTTTTGGATTATAGTCTATTTTGTCTCATATGAGTATAGTGACCCAGCCTCATCTTGGCTTCCATTTGCATGGAACATCTTTTTTCATCCTTCACCTTCCATCCACATGTGTCCTTAAAGCTGAAGTGAATCTCTTGTAGACAGCATATAGTTGGGTCTTGTTTTTTTTTCCATTCAGCTACTCTGTATTTTGATTATAGAACTTAGTTCCTTTACATTTAAAGTAGTAGTGGAAGGTGTGGACTTACTACTGCCATTTTGTTGTTTCCTGGCTGTTTTATAGTTTCTTTATTCCTTTCTTCATCTCTTGCTCTCTTTCTTTGAAATTTGATGATTTTCTATGGGGTTATGCTCTGATTCCCTTCTCTTTATCTTTTGTGTGTCTAATATAGGTTGGTTTGTGGTTATCACAAGGTTTACTTTAAAAAATTCATAGTTACAACAATCTATTTTAAACTGAAATCAACTTAACTTCAAATGTGTATGAAAGTTCTACATTTTTATACTTCTTCCCAGACCTCCATGGGAGGATGGAAATTCAGGGGCCTCCTATGTAATTATCTTGGTCTGGAGTTAAGATATATGCTACCATTTTTTATGGACCCACAAACATATGGCCAACTAGTCTTTGACAAAGCAGGAAAGAATATCCAATGGAATAAAGACAGTCTCTTCAGCAAGTGGTGCTGGGAAAACTGGACAGCGACATGCAGAAGAATGAACCTGGACCACTTTCTTACACCATACACAAAAATAAACTCAAAGTGGATTAAAGACCTCAATGTAAGACAGGAAGCCATCAAAATCCTCAAGGAGAAAGCAGGCAAAAACTTCTTTGATCTTGCCCGCAACAACTTCTTACTCAACACATCTCCAAAGGCAAGGGAAACAAAAGCAAAAATGAACTACTGGGACCTCATCAAAATAAAAAGCTTCTGCACAGTGAAGGAAACAATCAGCAAAACTAAAAGGCAACCGACAGAATGGGAGAAGATATTTTCAAATGACATATTACATAAAGGGTTAGTATCCAAAATCTATACGGAACTTATCAAAGTCAACACCCAAAAAACAAATAATCCAGTGAAGAAATGGGCAAAAGACATGAAGAGACACTTCTCCAAAGAAGACATCCAGATGGCCAACTGACACATGAAAAATGCTCCACATCACTCATCATCAGGGAAATACAAATCAAAACCTCAGTGAGATACCATCTGACGCCTGTCAGAATGGCTAACATTAACAACTCAGGCAACAGTAGATGTTGGCAAGGACGTGGAGAGAGAGGATCTCTTTTGCATTGTTGGTGGGAATGCAAGCTGGTGCAGCCACTCTGGAAAACAGTCTGGAGGTTCCTCAAAAAACTAAACATAGAACTACCCTACAACCCAGCAATTGCACTACTAGGCATTTATCCACGGAATACAGGTGTGCTCTTTCAAAGGGACACATGCACCCCTGTGTTTATAGCAGCACTATCAACAATAGCCAAGGTATGGAAAGAGCCCAAATTTCCCTCGATGGATGAATGGATAAAGAAAATGTGGTGTATATATACAATGGAGTATTACTTGGCAATCAAAAAGAATGAAATCTTGCCATTTGCAACTATGTGGATGGAACTGGAGGGTATTATGCTAAATGAAATTAGTCAGTCAGAGAAAGACAAAAATCATATGACTTCACTCATATGAGGACTTTAAGAGGCAAAACAGATGAACATAAGGGAAGGGAAATAAAAATAATATAAAAACAGGGAGGGGACAAAACAGAGGAGACTCATAAATATGGAGAACAAACTGAGGGTTACGGAAGGGGTTGTGGGAGGAGGGATGGGCTAAATGGATAAGGGCACTAAGGAATCTACTCCTGAAATCATTGTTGCACTATACGCTAATTAATTTGGATATAAATTTAAAAACATAAAAAATAAAGTTAAAAAAAAAGATATATGCTACCATTTTTTAAAATAACCTAGACTATTTGTGTAAAATTATTAATAAAAGACAACTGCTACATTAAAATACCAAATTTTGAATTAGGCTCTGGATATGTAATTATGTCATATCTTTGAACAATTCTTTGTAGAGAGCTCGCAACACCAGCAATTCATCTGTCAGTGTATGCAAAGTGAGTTCATTAAATTTGGCCTGGTGCTGTAAAAGGCACATTACACTATTTTTTGCATATCTATTTTGTCTTTTACAAGACATACTAGAGAGATGTTGTGCTCCAGATTTTGTAATACAACATTTTGTCATTAATATATCTCCAATACTTTTATATTAATTTTAATATTAGAATCATGTCTTCTTTAAAAAGACAGAGTTCTCATAAGGATACATGAAATAATTGCACAAAATATTTTAGTTTCTTATGCAATATTATTTTTTAAAAGAATGCAAAATGTTTAAACATTTAGCATTATATGACTCTTCTTTTTAGTTCAAATCAGAACACTTTCACCAAGGTATTTTTTAGTTTAAGATGCTGCAGATGTGAAAAGATAAAAGAAGAAATGAACTTATTCTATATGGAAAGAATGAATGAGAATGAAGGCATTACCACATTTTTAGAGCATGCATTCACGTAGATTATTTGAGATTAGATGAATAAATTATATGGCTTTATATTTATTATATTATTTATTATTTATTTTTATTTTTATGTTTATTTTTATACATATTATTTATTATTATATGGCAACTAAAAAACGTTGCGTACATTTTACCTTCATATTTCTAAAGAAGTAGCTTGATGGATTTAGTCACTGAATTAAAGAACTTGGAGTTTTGGATCCAAATGATTCTTCAATCATCTCTTTGTCAGACAATTTGTATTCTACGGTTGGGTTTAAAATAGGATTCCTGACAGGGAATATCATGTGCAAGAGCCTTGAGGCAAAAAGTCCCGAGGTACTTTTGAAGAACTTTTAAAGAAACCCTAATGGCAACAGTCCTTAGAACTGTGTGGCTATAGCACTTAGTGTTCAGTGTTAACTATTGTCCTATTATCTGTAGAACCTTCTAATAGGAAAGGCATGTGAAAATGTTAATGCTATTTTTGGTGCATTGCAAAATTAAAATGAATCCTAATTACATGCCCTTTATTTACATGTACTTTATAAAATGTCTACTATGAATTGTGTTCTAAGGAATTCTACCATGAATTCTACCTATATTAGAGAATGGATGACTAAAAGTAGGTTCTAAGTGTTTAAGTAAGTTAGTAGGCATTAACGTTTTATAATTTCAATCTGAAAGAAACATTTGAACTATTGTTTTCTAAGTAGTAATGCAGCTCTTGACTAAGCATAGTCAAGTGTAAGTATGAAAAGGGTATGTTTATTGAATAAAGTATGGTCAACATGTTTGTGGGTGGATAGAATTCATTTTATAATTGTAGAGAAGAAATAAATATCTGTATAAAAACCCATATGATAGGTGCTTGTCACTTTCTAGTGATTTGTTGCTTACTTTGTTCTCAGTGGGTCTCTTCTGTGTTCTAGGATGAGTTGGCAGTGTGGAACAGCACTTCAAATGCGAATTATAAGACTGAATATTCGGTGCAGTACTTCTAAGTTTTGTCAAGCTGTGTGGCCTTGAGGAAGTCATTTCATATCCCTATATCTCCAATCCCTCTTCCCAAAAGTAAAGAAAATCATATCTGACTTGCTTTAGATTTGCTGTTGTGAGGATCACAGCAGTGCCACATATAAAAGTACCATGAAAGCTTTAAGTCACTAAACAGATGTAAAGTATTCTCAACCATGCAAAATTTAAAAGCATAAAAGTTTGTTACTATTATAAATGTGAACGGGCATTTCCCAGGGACTTTAGTACGAAGGTAAAAGAATACTGACTTGAATTTTGCAATAAAAACATGCATTCTTTAACTTCAGTGTCCAGTAGATGCAGATCAGATTTTTCAGGCACATCCTCCCGATGGGGACAAAGAGAAACTCAGGACAAAATTTATATTTAAAAAATTCTGCCTGAAAGCATTGGAGAACCAATAATGCAGTGAAAAGCTATGTGACTAAGATCATTTAGAAGATAGAAATACAGAGAGGGGAAACCTGGCATTAGGGTCTGCTTTCATCTTGTATTGTCAATTTTAGGGCTAAAAAAAGGGGGGCTTTTTTTCCCCACATAGAAGCTGAGAAGCTAAGCAAGTCTAAGAGAAAAACAACAAGAACAAAAAAATGGAGTAAATGAATGCCCATAAAGACAAAAATGTGTTAAGGTTTTATTCTGAGACCATAATGGGAGCTAGGAATAAGAGGAGAGAGGAAAGAGGATGGCTCTTAGAAGTTGAAAACTCATGTCCACACAAAAACCTGTGCACAGTTGCTTATAGCTGCTTTATTCATAATTGTTAAAGCTTGGAAGCAACTGAGATGTCCTTCAGGAGGGGAATGGGTAAAAGAAGTGTGGAACATCCAGAACATGGAATACTATTCAATATTAAAAATAAATGAACTATCAAGCAATGAAAAGACATGGAAGAAAATTAAATGCATATTACTAAGTAAAATAAGCCCAATCTGAAAGGCCACATACTGTATGATTCCATCTATATGATGTTCTGGAAAAGGCAAAACTATGAAGATAGTAAAAAGGTCAGTGATTGCCAGGGATTGGGGGAAGAGAAATGAATAAGTGAAGCATAGAGAGTTCTTAGGGCAGTGGAATACTCTATATGATATTATAATGATGGATATATGTCATTATACATTTGTCCAAACCCATAGAATGTACCACATGAAGAGGTAACTAATGTAAAGTAGGGACTTGGGGTGATTATGATGTGTCAGTGTAGGTTCATCAGTGGTAACAAATGTATTGGTCTGGGGGAGTATGCTGATAACGGGGAAGGCTGCAAACCGTGTGGGAGCAGGGCTATCTGGGTGATCTCTGTCCTCTCGATTTTGTGGTAAACCTAAAA
Source organism: Panthera tigris (assembly GCF_018350195.1). Lineage (NCBI taxonomy): Eukaryota > Metazoa > Chordata > Mammalia > Carnivora > Felidae > Panthera > Panthera tigris. The sequence goes on along the minus strand of NC_056664.1, from coordinate 69,943,176 downwards.
TTTCTCTAAAAAAAGTAAAGTCTTTTTAAAAAATGGGTAGCTGGTTTGCAAATAGACTACTGACATGATGTTCAAAAGTCAAAATAAATCACACATAGAATGATTTAATCAATGAGGGTATAACAACACCTAACATTCTGTGATTTTTTTTTATAGAATTATGCTAAGCAGTTGAATTTTCTTCACTTGATCTTAGCCAAAAGGCTGAGAAGCGATTTGCAGTTGCATTTTCTTATTTAACATACATAAAAACCTAGGCACTAGACATATCATTAACCTCATTTTGGAAATGGGAAAACCAAGTTTTACACCACATAAGTAACTTTCCTAAACATTAGAATTAGGATTTGGGAGTGCACAGCCCTATCCAGAGTTTGTATTCTTGCTATACAAAAGATGCTGAAACAATTGCAGTACCAAAAACTTCAAGATTTTCAAATCATGAAAGATTGTAGTAACTGATGTTGATGAAGAAAAACTGCCTGGCATATCAGCAGAGAATCATAGATGCTGAGAATTGAAAGGGACCTTGGATACCATCCTTCTGTCTGAATACTTTCCATCAAATGGTAATTAATCTCCCTTTTGGGCACCACTAATGACAATTAGCTCTTCATTCTAGTAAAGGTTCATACCATTAGAAACCATCTTTTTGTAGAGCTGAAATTTGTGGGGTTTTGTTTTGTTTTAGCTTCCAATCACTGGCTCTAATTCTGTCCTTGATTAATTCAGAATAATTTATATTATCCTAAGGAGTTTTGAGATACTTAGATAAATATACCAGGTTATGCATAAATAATTTCTTCTTTAGGTTAAGTATTCTCATTTTCTTCTTCTTTTTCTCATATGACATAATTGCTGATAGCTTTCCTCAGGATGTGCTCATTTGTCCATGTCCCTTATTGGTATAATTGGGAAATGTCATAGGATAATTACAGATAAAAAGACGTAACATGTCAATATCTGGGATGTGATAAAACCTTTTTCTTTCAAATTTTCTTGAGAATTCAAAATGGTGATGTTCTCAGTTTCTCCTATGTTTACTAGAATAGGCCCTCTTAACGGCAAACTTCATTTGTTTGTAATTTACTAAAATTTCTCTATTCTCCTTTTTGGGCTCAGAAAACAAAGTTATATAGCAGTGCTATTTCTTCTCAATGTAAGATTATTTCTTTATGATATATTCCTAGCAGAGGAATTTCTGGATAAGAATTTGTATTAGGATAGAGGCTAAGTTGTAACAAAGAAGATTCCAAAAATGCAATGGCTTAAATACAAGAGAAATTGTTGTTGTTTTTTTTTCCCCTCTCAGAAAACAGCCTAACCAGCAGGGAAGCTCTGCCTCATGAAATCTGTTAGAGATGGAGGCTTCCTTCATCTCATTCTTATTTAGACACTGCCTCATCTTTGTGATCAAAACTGTGCCATTTCCAAAATCTTCTTTGCAGCCTAAAGGAAGGTGAACAGTTCAGGATAAGCCACTTGACCTGGGGGTGCCTGGGTGGTTCATTCGGTTACACATCAGACTTTAGCTCAGGTCATGATCTTGGGATTCATGGGTTCCAGCCTGGCATTGGGCTCTGTGCTGCCAGCTCAGAGCCTGGAGCCTGCTTTAGATACTGTGTCTCCCTCTCTGCCCCTCCCCCACTTATGCTCTGTCTCTCTCTCTCTCTCTCTCTCTCTCTCAAAAATAAATAAACATTAAAAAAAATAAATTGGAACTGACCTGGAAGTTGTGTATATGAATTTTGTCCTATATCCTTTAAGAGAAAGGAGTCCAGTAGCCAAGTTGGACTGGACTCGGTTGCTAGGGGGCTGGGAAATGTCATCCCTAACTGTGAAGCCATGTACCCAGCGTCAGCAATTTTACTGTGAAATGAACCAGGAATTAAAATTTGGTCTGCTAGCCTCTACTACAGATATTATATTCTTTGTTTTTATGAATCTTAAACTATTTTTCAAAATTGCTCTACAGAGTGTTCATTAACTGAGTCTATTCAAAATGTTAGTAAACACATTAATCTGTAATGTAAACAAATAAAAAATTCAACTGCATGAAACCATTAATAAGATCAACATCAATAGGTTTGGGAAATACTTGACTTAGTAAGCAAACATCTCAATTAATAGAAGCAGAAGGGGTAGGAATTTGCATGCTGGCTGCAAGCATTTACAGTGTCATGGGCTTTAGTGCAGATAATTTACATTAAAGATAGGGAGCCAAACTTCCTCTTGCATGTTGTTAAATGGAGTCAGTTAACATAGTTTTTTTTTTTATCTCACCTTTTCTGTGGCACTTGCTATTTTGCTCTGAATACCATCTCACCAAACATCCACTCAAGCTATAATCTAGTAATATTACAGTGAAAAAAATAATTCCCATTTCTCAGGGATGCTGGTATTTTTTCAAGTGAATATTGCTTGCATTTGGAGAGTCATTTGCTAATTTTTCACTGTTATATCGAAAACAGTGTTTGCACATACAAGATAAAATGATTAAGGGGAAACCAAAATTTACATAGGTGTAGTGATTTTTGAAGACATCAAAATGAATAATACACATTATAACTGAAACGTCATCTTGCATTCCTTCAATTCCAATCATAAGCAAAGAAACCTTGTGATATTCATTTCTGACCTGCTGCATTCTGTTCTCAAACTATTTTTTATTCATATTCATTTTTAAAGTTTTGCTTCAGATTAGTATCATTGAACTGCACAAAATCTGAGGTAAGGCAAACACACAGAATTTCAAATGTGGCCCCACTCTTAATCGTGAGATGGCCAGTCCACAGCCATTCACTAGAACCTGCTTTAGGAGAGTTCTGTACCGGGTACAGTCGGTGGGAAGGAAATAGTCTCTGACCTCTAGGATCTTACCCTTTAGTTTGTGAAGATAAAATATACTCTAAGAAGCAACCATTTACCGCGCCTAAGTTTTAAAATAAGCCTTGACTCATTCCTTTTCCTCATTCCAGCAATTAGCCGTAAATTCTCATATTCTAATTATTCATCCCTACAGCTTTCCAGCTTGTTCTGCTGGCTGGGGCTTCTCTCCCTCCAATCCACTTGCACTGAGAAAGATTCCCTCCAACTCTTCACCTTACTTTGGAATCCATACAGCAAAATTTATTGATAAATAACTTGTCACATAGAGGTAAAATAAAAGTAAGGTGATGATTCAGTCCACATGTGTATCTGTGAATATATGTGAATCAGTCAGTACAATATCCTGCCTCCTATCTCCATGTTCTTATGGAGCATACTTTGTTCCCTTCACGAAAGACTGAATGTCCAGGGTTGAAATCTGATGATGTCATCCCCATTCTCTGTTTAAAACCTTTTAGTGTGCCTTCAATATCCTTAAAGTCCACACTCACTTACCTGGCGCTTGAAATTTTTGATGTGGTGTTGCCTTGCTCTCTGGGTTTACCTCTAATCATTACTCTTGTCATGTGCTGAAGGCTGCCATTTTAAGCTATTGTCCTTACCCACACTTTACACCCTCTCTTGCTTCTAGGCTTTTGTACCTGTTGTTTCTTCCCTGGAAATGACATTCTTGTAAATTCCTTGTAAATTCCTTGTAAATTTCCTGTAAATTCCTCCTTTGTAAATTCCATGGCCCCAATCTAAGAACTAGTCTTATCTTAAATGCTCCTATAAAAACCTGTAACACTTTTAACATAGCTCTAATAGAATTTTATTGTTATTGCCAACTTACTTATTCAGATTCCTATGGAAACTCAGAGTCCTTGAACACAGGGACTATATGTTTTCATCCTTTTATGTCAACTGGCTAGCACAGTATTCAACACATAGCAAATATACAATAATTGTTTGTTGACTTGAAATTCATAAAGAAGCAATTTATGGTATAGATTAAATGTATTTGTGCCAAATTAATTAAAAAGATGAAAGTTTTGTTTGTTAACTACTTACTTTATACCAGATATTGGTGATAACACAGTGAACGTAACAAAATTCCTGTCATCTGAGAGGTAAGTTTAATGGTTTACTTCCTTTTTCTTTTCTCCATAAATCTTACTTAACTGCCACATTTGTTATTATCACCTTTTTAGAAAATGCTTGGGAGAGCCCCAAATTTTAACCCAAGTCATCCTGTAAATAACAGAGTTAAAGAAGACTGGAATTTATTACTGAAATAACATTTCCATGAATCCAGTAAAGGAAATAGGTTGACCTTCCAAAAGAGATACATAGCATGGAAGGGAATGGAGAAAGACTTATTTCAGATAAAAATGACTGAGTAGCTTGGCTGGAGCAAAGAAAATCTAAACGGTAAATACAAGGTATGAGGTCTGAGGATTGTAAGTAGGATATGAGTCATGGTAAGGGATTTGGAGAAACGAAGATCCAAATGATTATGCTTTGAGTAAGTAGGCGATAACATTATCCTAGGAGGTTGACATATAACAATAATACATGATTTACAAATAGGCTATGTAATGAGTATTTTTTAAACATCTGGGTTATATAGAAATAATGAGAAGGCTTAAATTATAATGAAAATATAGAAATGCATTAAAACATCTCCAACAATCTGTAATGAAGACCGAATATTTCAGAGCCACGTAATTTTAGTCCTTAACATATTAAATGTCCACACTGCCATGAAGAACTTTGGCCTTTAATAGTTTGGTTTAAAAGCTTCAAAACCATCAGTCTAGAACCTTTTGAGATTTCTATATTTTGAACATGAGAAAAATTTAACATATACATCAGAAGTGTTGTCTTTATATATTTGAGAAACATCTGAAAAGAATGATAACCCCCTGATCTACATCCTTACAGAAAAAAAAAAACAAAAGAAATGTGCCTTCACTGTGTGAAAATGAGTGAAGGAAACCTCATTTAAAAGGGATTCGGGAAACCCTGAAAGGGGAACCATCACACACACTACCTACGACTAGTTGCCTCTTGCACACTTCAGTGGGAAGAGGGAAGATTTCCTCCCAGACCAGCAACAGCAAGGCACCCTTGCCTGCAGCCAATGAGAAGCCACTGCCTCTTTGAACTCTTATTTTCCTCCAATGGACTTCTGTTGTAAACAGCCCCTCCCAACCCCCCCCCCCCCCCCCGGTTTTTTGTTTTTTGTTTTTCCCCCCCTCTAAAAAAGAATACTCCCTTTGTTTTATAGATTTGTCTGTGCTTCACCATAGTTGGTTTGTCCTTGTTAGGGAGTGAGAAAGCATCTGTATTGTGTGAATGGTATTCACACAGACAGATCCCTGTCTTTGGATTCCCCAGGAAGAAAATTTACTTGGGTATCCCTGATCAGAATAAAGACAGCCAGGAGGAAAGGAGCAAGCACAGAGCAGTTTATTAAAGCAAAAGTACACCCTCGAGGTGGGAGAGCAGGCAGTGGGCAGGTTCCAGGAAGTGAAGCCGATCCTTAGGTTGATTTGAGATTGGATATTATCTGGGTGTTTCTGAGCCAGGAGGAGCTGTGAGGTACAGAGGGGTGGTCTCTAAAGTAAGCTGCTTCCAATCTTTTGGGGAACTCCTCCTACAGGTGGGTGGGGGAGTTTTTGACTCTGCAAGGTTTGCAGCAAACTCTCAGGGTAGCCTTTCTCCATTGGGCAGGGCTGTTCCGGCAATGCAAATGGATTCTAATGAGTGCAGGGGTTACTCTGAGGGAGAAGAGGAGAGCACAGGCTCTGTCCCTGTGACTCTTGCTTTGTCAACTCCAAGGTCTTGGAAGCTGCAAGGTCAGGATGTTGAGCTCCTGCGCTTATAACATGTAGTTTGTTTTTTTTTTTTTTAAAGTTTAATATTATTTAAAGTTTAAATATTTATTTATTATGAGTGGGGGAGGGGCAGAGAGAGAGAGAGAGAGAGAGAGAGATGGGGACAGAGGGAATCCCAAACAGGCTCTGCTGTTAGTACAGAGCAGACTTAGGGGATCGATGCCATGAACTATGAGATCATGACCCGAGCCAAAATCAAGAGTCTGACACTTAACTAAGCCACCCACCCAACGCTGCTCACTTTTTTTTTTTTTTTAATCTCTACCCTTGCCTCCAGCAAGTGTCTTTCTCATTCCCCTTTAAGGACTTGAGACTCTGCCTCAGGGCGTTCTTACCCGTGTTCTTGTCCAGCTTCTATCTAACATCCTGAACACAGTTACTCTCATTCTTGAATAAAACTCCTTTTGCTGACATAATAACTGGCTATTTTATTTTTTAAGGTTGACAAGTGAAACAGATTTGGAATGGATACAAGAAAAACATTGCACACATTAGAGATCATTAAACACGTTTACATGGGGACCCTCCAGAAGTTTTTTAAAAGGAATATAAATGTTCTAACATATATAATATATAAAATATATAAATATATATAACATATATACTATATACAAATGCTTTTTATAGTCCTATCCTTTTGATGAGAGAATAGTGCAAGGGCAATAATCATTTTGCAAGAAAAATTATTTAATGTTTATTTCCCATTTGAGAGTTTATCCTAGCTCCCTCCAAGAAAACTGAACATTCTTGGAGTTTGATTAATAAATAGATGACTCCTTAAAGGATCATCTTTGAACATTAGCTGTATAGAGAGCACCACTTTAAAAGAGGCCACAACTGCTTAAGTAGTGATAACTTTCTTTTAAGAAGGATATTTAAAATAGACTCTTCCAGATTCCTGGAAATTTTTACTTTGAGATGTACATTTCAATTCAGTCTACCAAGAATCTTTCCAAGACAGGAGGATAGACAAAAGGAGAAAAGAGTAGAAATGAAAAAGAATGGGTAAAGAAAGAAGAGGAAAAGGGAGTGGGTCACAGTGAAAGAAGCAAAAATAGGAGGGTGATACAAATTTGAAGAGAGAGGATTTGAAGGAATGCAAAATGCATGTTGTGTGCGCATTACACTAAGACTAGCTAATGTCACTGACAAGAGATCTCATGTTTCTTTGAGTAACCTACATACATCAATAGTTTTCAAAAGGTCTCCTACCGGAAGCATCAGCAGCACCTGGGAACTTGTTAGACATGCAAATTCTTGGGCACCACCCAGAACATTGGATTCAGAACTCAGGGGATACAACAAAGTATCTGCATTTTCACAACCCCTGGGGGGGGGGGGGGGGGCTGATACACACTCAATTTGAGTACTACTTTTATTTCTTGCTCCTGTAACTGTTTATTGGAAATATTCAGCTGGTGACTGTCAAGAGTTCAAGACTCAGACTTAATAGGATCCTTTGGCTCTACCTACCTCTACAGCTGCTTAGTTGTTTCTAATCAGCTCTAATTAGACCCTGATTCTGCTTTTCTCAGAGTCACTCCCTCATCTGGGGTTCCGAGAGCAACTTTTGTGATCATTCTCCTTGGCCAAATCCAAAGTAAGAAATGGGGATTATGCTTTGGTCTGTCTCATGGTTTTATAGCTTTAATAGCCATGCCATTTGTGGGGCCTGAATGTTATTTAAATGTCAGCATAGCCGTATTTGTTTTCACCGTCTGAGGTATAAAATTTTTTTGTTTGTCTTTTTAACTTGCAGATTGTTAATTGTTTGCCTGAGGTTCTCGCTTCCTTCTGTATTGCTACTAGGCAGTAAAAATCACTGGTAGAAAACCTAGTGTTTTGTTTTCCAATCTGTTCCTCTAAAGCTACAGGCACATGGTTTCCTATCATGTTAATGCAGGTGGCATTTTTTGCCAAGTGTTTTACCACAGCATAGTGTGGCTCTCCAGGTGTCCCGCTTCCATAGCAGTTTTCTTGCCAATAGCCACCTGATCAATAAGTGGGTGTCACCACAATATCTCAGTTCAAGTTACCAATTTCTGCACAAATTAAAGTAAAGCTAGCGTATGTAAAAATAATCCCTATTCTTGGTGGCTTTATAGAACTCTATTTTTGTTACCTACAGTTCAATGCTGGTATTAACAAAGTGTTCAAGGACTCCGGCACCTTTCATCCATGGTTTTGAATCTACCCTCCTCCTTGTCCTCTGAGTTTTGTACATTCAGCCAATGAATGGAAAAAGAGAGCAGAGAATGGCATCATGGCTTCTATGGGCCAGACCTGGAAGTAGTGTTTTTCACTTCAGGAATTCAGTCAAATGGCTGCATCCAACTTCCAGGGCCAGCGCAAGGGGTGTCGTTATGTTGTGAGCTCAACAGAAGGGAAAGAGTTTTGTTTTGTGGTGGAAGGTATTTCAGTCTCTGCCACATGAAAGAGAAATGACAAGCAATGGGAAAGGGGAGTATGGAAGAGCAGTGGAGAGGAGGAAAACCTGTAGAGAGATGAATAGAAGACATAAAGAGAAAGTGAAGTTTGGAATGAGAATTTGTCATTTAATCTTTAGGATTATGAGCCTGATATCTTACCTAATTTCACACAGCCAAGAAAGGTTATTCTTAAATTCGTATCCATAGATGTCTGAAAAGAAAGCCCATGATCTTTTCACTGGCAGGAAGACAGACACACACAAACACACACACAACCGTTAATATCCAATAGCATGTTATACTCAACGAAGCCAAATGATATTTGGCATTATACTCAGAACTTCATTATTCTTCCTGCAGTTGTTCTTTATGGGAAATCTAACAGGCATAGTGTGCTTAACAGTAGTTAACAATTTGATTAGTTAAGAAAATATGGTTAACTAATTTAACGTGAGTATAAATTGGTGCGAGTATATCACCAATAATCAAGACTCTCATTAAGGATGTAAAATAGTAAACTGCTTTTAAATTGAAGAGATTTACCCTTTGAGTCTATATGCCTAAATGTTTTTACATTGCTCATTCAGTAAAACACGCAGCATTTTATTTAATTACTATCATTTGTCTCCAAAAGCAAATATCTATGAACTATGTCAATTCCTCAAACGCTCCAAATATGAGCTTTTAATATGAACTGAGAAAGCAAGCATCAGACTGATGGTTTTTGTTTAAAAAGATACAAATGTATGAATAAATGTAAATGATGAATTTTTATTATTACACTGGAACAGAAATAAATTCACTTCATTCAAACAGACATTTTTCTCTAAAACCTTTATCTGAGAGCCATGAAAGATCTGGATGTGAAGCAAACTATTTTTTTTTTTTTGTCCTTTAAAGAATGAATGTGTTCCTAAACCACCATGTAAACAAGGCTTTTATATCAAGTGTGTATATTATTGTCCTACCTAAAATCTAAGCTTCTTAACAGGACATTTATTTTGCCATATAAACAAAAATCCAGACTTCTGTATTTTCAACATAGTCTGGTGTTTGGAGAGAAACTCATCTCTTGGATGTAGACCACTCAGACCACATTCTTTTGGAGGGGTATTCATCAATCCTCTCGTTCTGGAAAAGAGAACCTTATTGTAGTCCTAATATAGGTACAGCTTCTTTATGTCCATAGCTCTGAAAATAACCAAAAAATTCTATTTTAATTTTTGGAGACATAGAAGTATTAAAAGATAAACCAAGGCATATTAAAAATTTAAGTTTATTTGAGTGAAAATCTGTTCGAATTGGGCAATGCCAATCGGAAGTGTTTAGGAGTGGTTGCTGACAGGAGCTAGAGGGAAAGACATCTGGAGAATGTTCAGAAGCAAGGAAAGGAAATGATTTGATTGGCTACAACTTCAAGCCCGATTAGCTGTTTGTGATTAGTTACCCTTAATATTTTGATTTTGTAAACTTGAGCATTTATAGGCTTAGATTTTTGATTGCTTATATAGGCTGCCATGGCATTAGAGCCACCTCAGTCTAATGGCTTCCTTGTTTAATTAATTTGACAATACAATTAAAAATACTTAGCTGACAAGGTTAATGGAATGAATTATTATTTATAGATGAATAAGATTAAATGTGTGTATATATATATATTATTTATAGATGAATAAGATTAAATATATATGTATTATAGACAGTGAGTACTGTTTATGTAAATATACACTTTAGGTGTGGTCCTCCCAGCTCCCTGTCCTGCCATCAGATTAAATTACATATGTGTGAATTTATCCAGTTCCGAGACTAGACTCTACATAGCCCATGGGCTGACCTCAGAAGCCCATGCTAGATTGCCCACATTACTCAGGGAGGACTACTGGATTTGTCACTTCTTTGTCTAAGGTTTTGTATTCTAAAAGCAGAGACTTCTTATGTTCCTTCTGCAAATAACCAAGCACCATGCTTCAGAATGAGCCTTCATTCATTATTTTTCTATAGTCTTTTCTATTTCATTTTTTATTAGCTATGACACAGACTGGGTAATGTGGAAACTTAAGGAATCAGGTACTTTGCTACAGTTGCATGTTTTGCAAATTGCTATAAAAGTTGCCAGTGACTCCTGTTACAGGTTCTTTTCCCTTATGATCGTATCAGTGTGAGGATTTATTAAAAAACGGAATTATCTGTTGATGGGAAAGACTTCTAGAACTCTTAGTCTTCACCCACTATTCAACAAAACATTATTTTGTACTCATTTTTTCTGTTACATTAATGCTCTGCTCTGTTGAGATGAATTTTGCCCTTTAAACCTTTCTTGCTCAGATAGCTGAGTGTTGTTAAAAGATAAACTGAGGCATATAAAAAATTTAAGAGTTTATTTGAGAAAAAATTGATTTGAATTGGGCAACACCAAACTAGAACTTGTCAGGAGCACTTCTTCACAGAGACTTTTATAGAGAAAAGATGGATGCAAAGTAAAGAAACTATTGATTGGCTCTAGCTTAAAGCCTAGTTAGCTGTTTGTGATTGGTTGTCCTTATAACATTTTGGTTTCATAACCCTGAGGCATTTACAGAATTCGATTTGGGTTTGCTTGTGTAGGCCACCATGGCATTAGAGTCACATCAGTCTAATGGCCTCCTTATTTAATTAATTTTACAGTGTATGTATTAACCTTAAAAATAAAATAGCCAGTTACTTTACCAACAAAATGGATTTATTTGGGAATAACAAAAAATTACAATTCAGGACATGCAAACTATGGCAAAACCATAGCAAGTCTGGAGAACAAAGGAGAGGAATGCTCTCTTATAGAGGAAAGGTGGGAGTTGGGAGGGGCTATTACAAACAAAAATTCATTGGAGTAAACTGGGTCAAAGTGTGGCTTTTCATTGGCTGAATTGTGACAGTCTGTTATTGGATGGGCTGTTGCTGGACAAGGAGAAAATCTTTCAAACTCCTTGCTGGAATAGTAAAGTATAGACTTCTTCATGTTGGGAATGCAAGGTACCTCTCTTCCTGTTAGGGTCTGGGACTGATGAGTGGTAGTGTGTGAGAGCTCCCCCTTCTGGCCTCCTAGTTCTATTTTAAATGAGTTTTCCTTTATTCAATTTCACAGTATAGTTAAGGACAATTTAAATTTAAAGGGACCTCAGAGACTTTCTTGTTCACTGTCCCTGTTGTGTGGAGGAGGAAATAAAGAAAATCTCAGTATCATGTGTCTTGCCCAAGGCTAATTAATCCACTCTTCAAAGTCCATGAAGGTTCTGAAACACAGACTTGTGGTTCTAATTTCCTGATTTTTTTTTTCCCACTAATTCTTGCTGACTATTCAGTATCCTTCTCTTAGATAGGTAAATGGAGATGTTTGGATGTTGTTTCTCTAGCTACACTTGATTCTACCTAAGTGAATTCAAGGTACACATAGGGTAATTGAAAGGGGCTTTTACAGCTGTCACACTTATGCATAGATACCCAATTCCAAAATATAGAGGCCTCAAATAGATGGCTAGCATTTACTAAATAATCCCTAAAATAGTCACATTTCATTTCTGGCAGTGCCAATTCTTGCTAGCTATATGATATTAAACATCGGGTAATGTAATTTAATTGATAATATAAATAATTTTCAAATATCTAGCTTTGTGGCACTATATAGTCAATAGAGTCATACAGTTTGTACAATTTATATATATACATATATACACACGTATATATAAATAAATATTTTATATATATAAATAAATATATAATAAATATTCTATGTAAATATTATATATAAATAAATATTAGATAAACACTCAGGGATGCCTGGGTGGCTCAGTTGGTTAAGGATCCAACTTCATCTCAGGTCACGATCTTACAGTTCTTGAGTTTGAGCCTCACATCGGGCTCTGTGCGGACAGCTCAGAGCCTGGAGCCTGCTTCAGATTCTGTGTCTCCCTCTCTCTCCCCCCATCCCCTGCTTGCAATCTGTTTCTCTCTCTCAAAAATAAATAAACATTAAAATAAATAAATAAAAATAAAAAATAAAATACAGACTATTGCATAACTCTAATGAGATAAAATCTTTATAATAAATACTTTTTAAAAGAAGGTAGCTGTAAAATTTTTCTAGCCAAGAGGAAAATAAATACATTTTAAAGTAAGAGCAAAAGAATATAATTTGTGGAGTATAAAATGTTAGCTTTTCTACAAGTGTGAGGAGAAATGAGAAGAAAATGCTCACTGTGGTATGGGTATATTAAGTAATAGTTATCAATTTTTAAAAATGGAATTAGTAGAAAAGAAGGAAGATAATTTGCTAGGGTTTTCTAATGTAACTCCTAGAACTTTATAGACTATGGGGAAAAAATGACCTTTTTCATTGACAGTTAATTATAAAAGTACCAATTTGTAAAATAGTGGGGGTTTTTTTTGTATTGATTTTGAAAGGAAAGTGAATATCAGTATAATGGGTTATTAGTCAATTATTGGTATTAAGAACTAGCTATTAACTGTGAAGTAGATGCTAAAAATATTATTCAAATGATTCTCTCAATAGAATTTTTGTTTGGGGTTCCCAAATGAGGTAACTTTATGTGAATGTCTCAGTACTAACTTAATTATGTTTCACTTTGGAAATAGTGTCTTAATGAATGTCCATATACCTTAGATTGAATAATACACTTTAGTGAATAGTGTGATGAAATATTGCTAACTATGTTGTAACACTAAATTCAGTTCAGGATTCAGTGATTCCCTTTTTTATTCTTAGTCCTCAAAAGACAATACAAAATCTAAGATAAAAGTCCATTAGAAAGTTAGGAAATTGAAAGAGAGGTATTTATAACTGTTGAAATATTAGCTAATTTATAACCAAATATAGAGTGAGAAAATGAAATAGTTGTGGTATGAATTATAGAAAATAGACACTTCTGTGAAAAAGGAAAAGCCAGAAGGCTGTTTTCAGAGAAGCTGAGTGGCTATGCATAATATGTAAAGGAGAAACAGTTTTTACATGTTGGGCAAGTAAACAAGATCAAAACTCCACAATTTTTTATCATCATAGAGAGACATATTAATTATTCAGCAATCTGAAGGTACCACTTGTGAGTAAAATACCAAATAAATATTATTTCCATACAGCTTTGAATATTTACAAAGATAAAAAAAATGTATGGTATTTCCAAGGTGTTTCACTGATCTATTCCAGCTGTGGGCTACCACTAGAGCCTAAAGATGTCAGTTAGAATCAATTTTTCAGAAGCTGTTGTCCGGGTAATCTATTTCCTTGTTTGTTTTGTTTTGTTTTGTTTTGTTTTTTGCCTCCAAAGTCGTTTGTCTCTCTTTTTTGCTAACTTCTCCATTTCATTCATTTTTAACCAGTGACCTACAGAGTGATTTTCACAGTCATTTTCAAGTGATTGAAATGAGTTTATACAATAAATAAGAATTTTAAAAGAATAAAAATTATAAGTGGTATATATTTCTAATAAATTAAAATTTCCATTCAGTTTGATAAGCAATATGAAATTTTAATACTCAATTTAATACTTTGCCCACCTTAGAGGTTACTATTTTTATCAAAATTACTGTATTTAATGGATTAGACTTTTGCACAAAAAGCTATCCAGGCCATCAGTCATAGGTAAAATGAGCATGTCAAAGAAAAGAGGAGATATGTGCACTTGTGAATTATCGGTTCAAATTCATTGCCTGTCCTCCATAGGAATATTAGAGCTGGCTTATCTGTTTCTAAGAGATTTGGACAGACCATGGTCCCTTGATAATACAGGGTAATAATTAGACACATAGGTTTGAGCCAGATGATAATGAGTTCAAATTCTAACTCCACCATT